>NW_026646000.1:0-300000 GCF_949987535.1 Balaenoptera acutorostrata
TTTTAGAAACCTTTCCCGATCACACGGTGTACCATCTTCTGGGTTTCTCATGCCTGTTTTCGATGTAGGAAGATGCCCTTGAACCTGGAGATTTGGGACCCATGGGATGGGTACCATGCAGTATTACTTGAAAGGGTCTGCGTTGGCTCACCCAACCTCACCGAACCTCTCAGCCCCAAGAGTGTCCACCCTTATGTCTCAATCAGCTGTGGGTCTAGATATGGTCAATCCAGGTTGCATCACAGCCCCTGAACGAATTTTGTAAGAATTTCTCTCTCTTTCACTGTCTTTGTTTCACTGGTTTTGAAAAGTAAGTTATTTTTATAATGGGGTTTAGCTGCTTTTCACGGCTGTGTTTATGCCGCTTTACACCCCCTTGCCTCACTTACAGAGAGATATCAATACATAGGTTTGAAGATTCTTACTAGTCAGATATATTCTTGTGCGGTGAATAGGGGGTGTTGAGTCCAGTACACTGAAAAAGGAATAGGTCTTGTCTATTACATATTGGGTTTATGGAACGGTATCTGAGCTAATTTGAAACCCTTGTTTTATGCATCACCCCACCTCACCTGTCCCGTTCAGCAGCCATAGTGTGTTTCCTAAACGTGTGACTCTGTTCTGTTTTGCAATTCAGTTCAAGTGTAGCGGTTTTTACATTCCCTCTAGAAGTGATATCTTAGGATAAGTGTCTTTTTCTGTGTGACTTATTTCACTTAGAATCGTCGTACCTAAATCCACTCATCGTGCTGCTACTAGCCTTATGACGTTGATTTCATGGCTGAGTGATATTCCATTGTACATGAGGACCACAACTTCTTTATCCATTTTTCTCTTTCCTAGGATATTTAAGGTGTAATGAAGTGGGGGTTCTTGTCAACAGAGCAGCCCTAAACTTTGGGGTGCCTGTGTCTTGCTGATTTTTAGTTTTCCCAATTTATACGCCCATGAGTGGAAGTGCCCTATGCTCTCCAAGCTGTGTTTTTTAGATGTTTCAGAACACACCGTACACTTCTCCAGAGTGGCTGTTGGCAATTTACATCCCACCCATCAGCGTAGCAAGGCTCCCATTTCTCCATGGCCGGTCCTGCATTACTGGTTTGGACACTTTTTTCCGCATGGCCCTTTTGCCCGCTGGGAAGCGAGACTTCTTTGGAGCGCTGATTTGCCTTTCCAGGTTGCTTGGTTGGCCAAAAAGGGCGTATGCGTTTTTTCCTGAATATATTCAGGAAAAAACGCATACGCCCTTTTTGGCCAAGGGCATCATTGTCCACGTTTTGCCGCTTTTCATGTGCTTTCAAGGCGATTCGAATCTACCTCCTGAAATCTGTTTCCTGCAATGCTGCCTTGCTTTCAAAGCCTCTTCGTTGCCTTCCCTTAATATATTTGTGGACGAGAGGTATCATTTAAAACTCTGCAGGTTTGTGAATTGCAGTGCCCCTGAGCTCCATTTTTCAACTGGCTTTTTTGGGAGCTGGCCGCAAAAGCGCAGGATTGCTTCAGGCCCTCTTCTGGTTCTGGGGGGCAGGCTGAGCTTGTGCTTAATTCTTCTTCCTGATGGGAAAATAGAGTGACCTGTGCCTGTCCCAACCCCTAGAGCTAGTCTCTCATTGGTTCCCCCTCTTCCCGTTCATCCTCAGGACAAATTGCAACCTGTACGGAACAGGAGGTTAAAGGTGCTGATTCTCCAAGGAGGGAGATGGCTAGTAAATCGGCTGGAATGGCGAACCCGAGCCAAGGAGATGAGAAATGAGGTGCGTTTTAGAAACCTTTCCCGATCACACGGTGTACCATCTTCTGGGTTTCTCATGCCTGTTTTCGATGTAGGAAGATGCCCTTGAACCTGGAGATTTGGGACCCATGGGATGGGTACCATGCAGTATTACTTGAAAGGGTCTGCGTTGGCTCACCCAACCTCACCGAACCTCTCAGCCCCAAGAGTGTCCACCCTTATGTCTCAATCAGCTGTGGGTCTAGATATGGTCAATCCAGGTTGCATCACAGCCCCTGAACGAATTTTGTAAGAATTTCTCTCTCTTTCACTGTCTTTGTTTCACTGGTTTTGAAAAGTAAGTTATTTTTATAATGGGGTTTAGCTGCTTTTCACGGCTGTGTTTATGCCGCTTTACACCCCCTTGCCTCACTTACAGAGAGATATCAATACATAGGTTTGAAGATTCTTACTAGTCAGATATATTCTTGTGCGGTGAATAGGGGGTGTTGAGTCCAGTACACTGAAAAAGGAATAGGTCTTGTCTATTACATATTGGGTTTATGGAACGGTATCTGAGCTAATTTGAAACCCTTGTTTTATGCATCACCCCACCTCACCTGTCCCGTTCAGCAGCCATAGTGTGTTTCCTAAACGTGTGACTCTGTTCTGTTTTGCAATTCAGTTCAAGTGTAGCGGTTTTTACATTCCCTCTAGAAGTGATATCTTAGGATAAGTGTCTTTTTCTGTGTGACTTATTTCACTTAGAATCGTCGTACCTAAATCCACTCATCGTGCTGCTACTAGCCTTATGACGTTGATTTCATGGCTGAGTGATATTCCATTGTACATGAGGACCACAACTTCTTTATCCATTTTTCTCTTTCCTAGGATATTTAAGGTGTAATGAAGTGGGGGTTCTTGTCAACAGAGCAGCCCTAAACTTTGGGGTGCCTGTGTCTTGCTGATTTTTAGTTTTCCCAATTTATACGCCCATGAGTGGAAGTGCCCTATGCTCTCCAAGCTGTGTTTTTTAGATGTTTCAGAACACACCGTACACTTCTCCAGAGTGGCTGTTGGCAATTTACATCCCACCCATCAGCGTAGCAAGGCTCCCATTTCTCCATGGCCGGTCCTGCATTTCTGGTTTGGACACTTTTTTCCGCATGGCCCTTTTGCCCGCTGGGAAGCGAGACTTCTTTGGAGCGCTGATTTGCCTTTCCAGGTTGCTTGGTTGGCCAAAAAGGGCGTATGCGTTTTTTCCTGAATATATTCAGGAAAAAACGCATACGCCCTTTTTGGCCAAGGGCATCATTGTCCACGTTTTGCCGCTTTTCATGTGCTTTCAAGGCGATTCGAATCTACCTCCTGAAATCTGTTTCCTGCAATGCTGCCTTGCTTTCAAAGCCTCTTCGTTGCCTTCCCTTAATATATTTGTGGACGAGAGGTATCATTTAAAACTCTGCAGGTTTGTGAATTGCAGTGCCCCTGAGCTCCATTTTTCAACTGGCTTTTTTGGGAGCTGGCCGCAAAAGCGCAGGATTGCTTCAGGCCCTCTTCTGGTTCTGGGGGGCAGGCTGAGCTTGTGCTTAATTCTTCTTCCTGATGGGAAAATAGAGTGACCTGTGCCTGTCCCAACCCCTAGAGCTAGTCTCTCATTGGTTCCCCCTCTTCCCGTTCATCCTCAGGACAAATTGCAACCTGTACGGAACAGGAGGTTAAAGGTGCTGATTCTCCAAGGAGGGAGATGGCTAGTAAATCGGCTGGAATGGCGAACCCGAGCCAAGGAGATGAGAAATGAGGTGCGTTTTAGAAACCTTTCCCGATCACACGGTGTACCATCTTCTGGGTTTCTCATGCCTGTTTTCGATGTAGGAAGATGCCCTTGAACCTGGAGATTTGGGACCCATGGGATGGGTACCATGCAGTATTACTTGAAAGGGTCTGCGTTGGCTCACCCAACCTCACCGAACCTCTCAGCCCCAAGAGTGTCCACCCTTATGTCTCAATCAGCTGTGGGTCTAGATATGGTCAATCCAGGTTGCATCACAGCCCCTGAACGAATTTTGTAAGAATTTCTCTCTCTTTCACTGTCTTTGTTTCACTGGTTTTGAAAAGTAAGTTATTTTTATAATGGGGTTTAGCTGCTTTTCACGGCTGTGTTTATGCCGCTTTACACCCCCTTGCCTCACTTACAGAGAGATATCAATACATAGGTTTGAAGATTCTTACTAGTCAGATATATTCTTGTGCGGTGAATAGGGGGTGTTGAGTCCAGTACACTGAAAAAGGAATAGGTCTTGTCTATTACATATTGGGTTTATGGAACGGTATCTAAGCTAATTTGAAACCCTTGTTTTATGCATCACCCCACCTCACCTGTCCCGTTCAGCAGCCATAGTGTGTTTCCTAAACGTGTGACTCTGTTCTCTTTTGTAATTCAGTTCAAGTGTAGCGGTTTTTACATTCCCTCTCTAAGTGATATCTTATGATAAGTGTCTTTTTCTGTGTGACTTATTTCACTTAGAATCGTCGTACCTAAATCCACTCATCGTGCTGCTACTAGCCTTATGACGTTGATTTCATGGCTGAGTGATATTCCATTGTACATGAGGACCACAACTTCTTTATCCATTTTTCTCTTTCCTAGGATATTTAAGGTGTAATGAAGTGGGGGTTCTTGTCAACAGAGCAGCCCTAAACTTTGGGGTGCCTGTGTCTTGCTGATTTTTAGTTTTCCCAATTTATACGCCCATGAGTGGAAGTGCCCTATGCTCTCCAAGCTGTGTTTTTTAGATGTTTCAGAACACACCGTACACTTCTCCAGAGTGGCTGTTGGCAATTTACATCCCACCCATCAGCGTAGCAAGGCTCCCATTTCTCCATGGCCGGTCCTGCATTTCTGGTTTGGACACTTTTTTCCGCATGGCCCTTTTGCCCGCTGGGAAGCGAGACTTCTTTGGAGCGCTGATTTGCCTTTCCAGGTTGCTTGGTTGGCCAAAAAGGGCGTATGCGTTTTTTCCTGAATATATTCAGGAAAAAACGCATACGCCCTTTTTGGCCAAGGGCATCATTGTCCACGTTTTGCCGCTTTTCATGTGCTTTCAAGGCGATTCGAATCTACCTCCTGAAATCTGTTTCCTGCAATGCTGCCTTGCTTTCAAAGCCTCTTCGTTGCCTTCCCTTAATATATTTGTGGACGAGAGGTATCATTTAAAACTCTGCAGGTTTGTGAATTGCAGTGCCCCTGAGCTCCATTTTTCAACTGGCTTTTTTGGGAGCTGGCCGCAAAAGCGCAGGATTGCTTCAGGCCCTCTTCTGGTTCTGGGGGGCAGGCTGAGCTTGTGCTTAATTCTTCTTCCTGATGGGAAAATAGAGTGACCTGTGCCTGTCCCAACCCCTAGAGCTAGTCTCTCATTGGTTCCCCCTCTTCCCGTTCATCCTCAGGACAAATTGCAACCTGTACGGAACAGGAGGTTAAAGGTGCTGATTCTCCAAGGAGGGAGATGGCTAGTAAATCGGCTGGAATGGCGAACCCGAGCCAAGGAGATGAGAAATGAGGTGCGTTTTAGAAACCTTTCCCGATCACACGGTGTACCATCTTCTGGGTTTCTCATGCCTGTTTTCGATGTAGGAAGATGCCCTTGAACCTGGAGATTTGGGACCCATGGGATGGGTACCATGCAGTATTACTTGAAAGGGTCTGCGTTGGCTCACCCAACCTCACCGTACCTCTCAGCCCCAAGAGTGTCCACCCTTATGTCTCAATCAGCTGTGGGTCTAGATATGGTCAATCCAGGTTGCATCACAGCCCCTGAACGAATTTTGTAAGAATTTCTCTCTCTTTCACTGTCTTTGTTTCACTGGTTTTGAAAAGTAAGTTATTTTTATAATGGGGTTTAGCTGCTTTTCACGGCTGTGTTTATGCCGCTTTACACCCCCTTGCCTCACTTACAGAGAGATATCAATACATAGGTTTGAAGATTCTTACTAGTCAGATATATTCTTGTGCGGTGAATAGGGGGTGTTGAGTCCAGTACACTGAAAAAGGAATAGGTCTTGTCTATTACATATTGGGTTTATGGAACGGTATCTGAGCTAATTTGAAACCCTTGTTTTATGCATCACCCCACCTCACCTGTCCCGTTCAGCAGCCATAGTGTGTTTCCTAAACGTGTGACTCTGTTCTGTTTTGCAATTCAGTTCAAGTGTAGCGGTTTTTACATTCCCTCTAGAAGTGATATCTTAGGATAAGTGTCTTTTTCTGTGTGACTTATTTCACTTAGAATCGTCGTACCTAAATCCACTCATCGTGCTGCTACTAGCCTTATGACGTTGATTTCATGGCTGAGTGATATTCCATTGTACATGAGGACCACAACTTCTTTATCCATTTTTCTCTTTCCTAGGATATTTAAGGTGTAATGAAGTGGGGGTTCTTGTCAACAGAGCAGCCCTAAACTTTGGGGTGCCTGTGTCTTGCTGATTTTTAGTTTTCCCAATTTATACGCCCATGAGTGGAAGTGCCCTATGCTCTCCAAGCTGTGTTTTTTAGATGTTTCAGAACACACCGTACACTTCTCCAGAGTGGCTGTTGGCAATTTACATCCCACCCATCAGCGTAGCAAGGCTCCCATTTCTCCATGGCCGGTCCTGCATTACTGGTTTGGACACTTTTTTCCGCATGGCCCTTTTGCCCGCTGGGAAGCGAGACTTCTTTGGAGCGCTGATTTGCCTTTCCAGGTTGCTTGGTTGGCCAAAAAGGGCGTATGCGTTTTTTCCTGAATATATTCAGGAAAAAACGCATACGCCCTTTTTGGCCAAGGGCATCATTGTCCACGTTTTGCCGCTTTTCATGTGCTTTCAAGGCGATTCGAATCTACCTCCTGAAATCTGTTTCCTGCAATGCTGCCTTGCTTTCAAAGCCTCTTCGTTGCCTTCCCTTAATATATTTGTGGACGAGAGGTATCATTTAAAACTCTGCAGGTTTGTGAATTGCAGTGCCCCTGAGCTCCATTTTTCAACTGGCTTTTTTGGGAGCTGGCCGCAAAAGCGCAGGATTGCTTCAGGCCCTCTTCTGGTTCTGGGGGGCACGCTGAGCTTGTGCTTAATTCTTCTTCCTGATGGGAAAATAGAGTGACCTGTGCCTGTCCCAACCCCTAGAGCTAGTCTCTCATTGGTTCCCCCTCTTCCCGTTCATCCTCAGGACAAATTGCAACCTGTACGGAACAGGAGGTTAAAGGTGCTGATTCTCCAAGGAGGGAGATGGCTAGTAAATCGGCTGGAATGGCGAACCCGAGCCAAGGAGATGAGAAATGAGGTGCGTTTTAGAAACCTTTCCCGATCACACGGTGTACCATCTTCTGGGTTTCTCATGCCTGTTTTCGATGTAGGAAGATGCCCTTGAACCTGGAGATTTGGGACCCATGGGATGGGTACCATGCAGTATTACTTGAAAGGGTCTGCGTTGGCTCACCCAACCTCACCGAACCTCTCAGCCCCAAGAGTGTCCACCCTTATGTCTCAATCAGCTGTGGGTCTAGATATGGTCAATCCAGGTTGCATCACAGCCCCTGAACGAATTTTGTAAGAATTTCTCTCTCTTTCACTGTCTTTGTTTCACTGGTTTTGAAAAGTAAGTTATTTTTATAATGGGGTTTAGCTGCTTTTCACGGCTGTGTTTATGCCGCTTTACACCCCCTTGCCTCACTTACAGAGAGATATCAATACATAGGTTTGAAGATTCTTACTAGTCAGATATATTCTTGTGCGGTGAATAGGGGGTGTTGAGTCCAGTACACTGAAAAAGGAATAGGTCTTGTCTATTACATATTGGGTTTATGGAACGGTATCTGAGCTAATTTGAAACCCTTGTTTTATGCATCACCCCACCTCACCTGTCCCGTTCAGCAGCCATAGTGTGTTTCCTAAACGTGTGACTCTGTTCTGTTTTGCAATTCAGTTCAAGTGTAGCGGTTTTTACATTCCCTCTAGAAGTGATAACTTAGGATAAGTGTCTTTTTCTGTGTGACTTATTTCACTTAGAATCGTCGTACCTAAATCCACTCATCGTGCTGCTACTAGCCTTATGACGTTGATTTCATGGCTGAGTGATATTCCATTGTACATGAGGACCACAACTTCTTTATCCATTTTTCTCTTTCCTAGGATATTTAAGGTGTAATGAAGTGGGGGTTCTTGTCAACAGAGCAGCCCTAAACTTTGGGGTGCCTGTGTCTTGCTGATTTTTAGTTTTCCCAATTTATACGCCCATGAGTGGAAGTGCCCTATGCTCTCCAAGCTGTGTTTTTTAGATGTTTCAGAACACACCATACACTTCTCCAGAGTGGCTGTTGGCAATTTACATCCCACCCATCAGCGTAGCAAGGCTCCCATTTCTCCATGGCCGGTCCTGCATTTCTGGTTTGGACACTTTTTTCCGCATGGCCCTTTTGCCCGCTGGGAAGCGAGACTTCTTTGGAGCGCTGATTTGCCTTTCCAGGTTGCTTGGTTGGCCAAAAAGGGCGTATGCGTTTTTTCCTGAATATATTCAGGAAAAAACGCATACGCCCTTTTTGGCCAAGGGCATCATTGTCCACGTTTTGCCGCTTTTCATGTGCTTTCAAGGCGATTCGAATCTACCTCCTGAAATCTGTTTCCTGCAATGCTGCCTTGCTTTCAAAGCCTCTTCGTTGCCTTCCCTTAATATATTTGTGGACGAGAGGTATCATTTAAAACTCTGCAGGTTTGTGAATTGCAGTGCCCCTGAGCTCCATTTTTCAACTGGCTTTTTTGGGAGCTGGCCGCAAAAGCGCAGGATTGCTTCAGGCCCTCTTCTGGTTCTGGGGGGCAGGCTGAGCTTGTGCTTAATTCTTCTTCCTGATGGGAAAATAGAGTGACCTGTGCCTGTCCCAACCCCTAGAGCTAGTCTCTCATTGGTTCCCCCTCTTCCCGTTCATCCTCAGGACAAATTGCAACCTGTACGGAACAGGAGGTTAAAGGTGCTGATTCTCCAAGGAGGGAGATGGCTAGTAAATCGGCTGGAATGGCGAACCCGAGCCAAGGAGATGAGAAATGAGGTGCGTTTTAGAAACCTTTCCCGATCACACGGTGTACCATCTTCTGGGTTTCTCATGCCTGTTTTCGATGTAGGAAGATGCCCTTGAACCTGGAGATTTGGGACCCATGGGATGGGTACCATGCAGTATTACTTGAAAGGGTCTGCGTTGGCTCACCCAACCTCACCGAACCTCTCAGCCCCAAGAGTGTCCACCCTTATGTCTCAATCAGCTGTGGGTCTAGATATGGTCAATCCAGGTTGCATCACAGCCCCTGAACGAATTTTGTAAGAATTTCTCTCTCTTTCACTGTCTTTGTTTCACTGGTTTTGAAAAGTAAGTTATTTTTATAATGGGGTTTAGCTGCTTTTCACGGCTGTGTTTATGCCGCTTTACACCCCCTTGCCTCACTTACAGAGAGATATCAATACATAGGTTTGAAGATTCTTACTAGTCAGATATATTCTTGTGCGGTGAATAGGGGGTGTTGTGTCCAGTACACTGAAAAAGGAATAGGTCTTGTCTATTACATATTGGGTTTATGGAACGGTATCTGAGCTAATTTGAAACCCTTGTTTTATGCATCACCCCACCTCACCTGTCCCGTTCAGCAGCCATAGTGTGTTTCCTAAACGTGTGACTCTGTTCTCTTTTGTAATTCAGTTCAAGTGTAGCGGTTTTTACATTCCCTCTCTAAGTGATATCTTATGATAAGTGTCTTTTTCTGTGTGACTTATTTCACTTAGAATCGTCGTACCTAAATCCACTCATCGTGCTGCTACTAGCCTTATGACGTTGATTTCATGGCTGAGTGATATTCCATTGTACATGAGGACCACAACTTCTTTATCCATTTTTCTCTTTCCTAGGATATTTAAGGTGTAATGAAGTGGGGGTTCTTGTCAACAGAGCAGCCCTAAACTTTGGGGTGCCTGTGTCTTGCTGATTTTTAGTTTTCCCAATTTATACGCCCATGAGTGGAAGTGCCCTATGCTCTCCAAGCTGTGTTTTTTAGATGTTTCAGAACACACCGTACACTTCTCCAGAGTGGCTGTTGGCAATTTACATCCCACCCATCAGCGTAGCAAGGCTCCCATTTCTCCATGGCCGGTCCTGCATTTCTGGTTTGGACACTTTTTTCCGCATGGCCCTTTTGCCCGCTGGGAAGCGAGACTTCTTTGGAGCGCTGATTTGCCTTTCCAGGTTGCTTGGTTGGCCAAAAAGGGCGTATGCGTTTTTTCCTGAATATATTCAGGAAAAAACGCATACGCCCTTTTTGGCCAAGGGCATCATTGTCCACGTTTTGCCGCTTTTCATGTGCTTTCAAGGCGATTCGAATCTACCTCCTGAAATCTGTTTCCTGCAATGCTGCCTTGCTTTCAAAGCCTCTTCGTTGCCTTCCCTTAATATATTTGTGGACGAGAGGTATCATTTAAAACTCTGCAGGTTTGTGAATTGCAGTGCCCCTGAGCTCCATTTTTCAACTGGCTTTTTTGGGAGCTGGCCGCAAAAGCGCAGGATTGCTTCAGGCCCTCTTCTGGTTCTGGGGGGCAGGCTGAGCTTGTGCTTAATTCTTCTTCCTGATGGGAAAATAGAGTGACCTGTGCCTGTCCCAACCCCTAGAGCTAGTCTCTCATTGGTTCCCCCTCTTCCCGTTCATCCTCAGGACAAATTGCAACCTGTACGGAACAGGAGGTTAAAGGTGCTGATTCTCCAAGGAGGGAGATGGCTAGTAAATCAGCTGGAATGGCGAACCCGAGCCAAGGAGATGAGAAATGAGGTGCGTTTTAGAAACCTTTCCCGATCACACGGTGTACCATCTTCTGGGTTTCTCATGCCTGTTTTCGATGTAGGAAGATGCCCTTGAACCTGGAGATTTGGGACCCATGGGATGGGTACCATGCAGTATTACTTGAAAGGGTCTGCGTTGGCTCACCCAACCTCACCGAACCTCTCAGCCCCAAGAGTGTCCACCCTTATGTCTCAATCAGCTGTGGGTCTAGATATAGTCAATCCAGGTTGCATCACAGCCCCTGAACGAATTTTGTAAGAATTTCTCTCTCTTTCACTGTCTTTGTTTCACTGGTTTTGAAAAGTAAGTTATTTTTATAATGGGGTTTAGCTGCTTTTCACGGCTGTGTTTATGCCGCTTTACACCCCCTTGCCTCACTTACAGAGAGATATCAATACATAGGTTTGAAGATTCTTACTAGTCAGATATATTCTTGTGCGGTGAATAGGGGGTGTTGAGTCCAGTACACTGAAAAAGGAATAGGTCTTGTCTATTACATATTGGGTTTATGGAACGGTATCTGAGCTAATTTGAAACCCTTGTTTTATGCATCACCCCACCTCACCTGTCCCGTTCAGCAGCCATAGTGTGTTTCCTAAACGTGTGACTCTGTTCTGTTTTGCAATTCAGTTCAAGTGTAGCGGTTTTTACATTCCCTCTAGAAGTGATATCTTAGGATAAGTGTCTTTTTCTGTGTGACTTATTTCACTTAGAATCGTCGTACCTAAATCCACTCATCGTGCTGCTACTAGCCTTATGACGTTGATTTCATGGCTGAGTGATATTCCATTGTACATGAGGACCACAACTTCTTTATCCATTTTTCTCTTTCCTAGGATATTTAAGGTGTAATGAAGTGGGGGTTCTTGTCAACAGAGCAGCCCTAAACTTTGGGGTGCCTGTGTCTTGCTGATTTTTAGTTTTCCCAATTTATACGCCCATGAGTGGAAGTGCCCTATGCTCTCCAAGCTGTGTTTTTTAGATGTTTCAGAACACACCGTACACTTCTCCAGAGTGGCTGTTGGCAATTTACATCCCACCCATCAGCGTAGCAAGGCTCCCATTTCTCCATGGCCGGTCCTGCATTTCTGGTTTGGACACTTTTTTCCGCATGGCCCTTTTGCCCGCTGGGAAGCGAGACTTCTTTGGAGCGCTGATTTGCCTTTCCAGGTTGCTTGGTTGGCCAAAAAGGGCATATGCGTTTTTTCCTGAATATATTCAGGAAAAAACGCATACGCCCTTTTTGGCCAAGGGCATCATTGTCCACGTTTTGCCGCTTTTCATGTGCTTTCAAGGCGATTCGAATCTACCTCCTGAAATCTGTTTCCTGCAATTCTGCCTTGCTTTCAAAGCCTCTTCGTTGCCTTCCCTTAATATATTTGTGGACGAGAGGTATCATTTAAAACTCTGCAGGTTTGTGAATTGCAGTGCCCCTGAGCTCCATTTTTCAACTGGCTTTTTTGGGAGCTGGCCGCAAAAGCGCAGGATTGCTTCAGGCCCTCTTCTGGTTCTGGGGGGCAGGCTGAGCTTGTGCTTAATTCTTCTTCCTGATGGGAAAATAGAGTGACCTGTGCCTGTCCCAACCCCTAGAGCTAGTCTCTCATTGGTTCCCCCTCTTCCCGTTCATCCTCAGGACAAATTGCAACCTGTACGGAACAGGAGGTTAAAGGTGCTGATTCTCCAAGGAGGGAGATGGCTAGTAAATCGGCTGGAATGGCGAACCCGAGCCAAGGAGATGAGAAATGAGGTGCGTTTTAGAAACCTTTCCCGATCACACGGTGTACCATCTTCTGGGTTTCTCATGCCTGTTTTCGATGTAGGAAGATGCCCTTGAACCTGGAGATTTGGGACCCATGGGATGGGTACCATGCAGTATTACTTGAAAGGGTCTGCGTTGGCTCACCCAACCTCACCGAACCTCTCAGCCCCAAGAGTGTCCACCCTTATGTCTCAATCAGCTGTGGGTCTAGATATGGTCAATCCAGGTTGCATCACAGCCCCTGAACGAATTTTGTAAGAATTTCTCTCTCTTTCACTGTCTTTGTTTCACTGGTTTTGAAAAGTAAGTTATTTTTATAATGGGGTTTAGCTGCTTTTCACGGCTGTGTTTATGCCGCTTTACACCCCCTTGCCTCACTTACAGAGAGATATCAATACATAGGTTTGAAGATTCTTACTAGTCAGATATATTCTTGTGCGGTGAATAGGGGGTGTTGAGTCCAGTACACTGAAAAAGGAATAGGTCTTGTCTATTACATATTGGGTTTATGGAACGGTATCTGAGCTAATTTGAAACCCTTGTTTTATGCATCACCCCACCTCACCTGTCCCGTTCAGCAGCCATAGTGTGTTTCCTAAACGTGTGACTCTGTTCTCTTTTGTAATTCAGTTCAAGTGTAGCGGTTTTTACATTCCCTCTCTAAGTGATATCTTATGATAAGTGTCTTTTTCTGTGTGACTTATTTCACTTAGAATCGTCGTACCTAAATCCACTCATCGTGCTGCTACTAGCCTTATGACGTTGATTTCATGGCTGAGTGATATTCCATTGTACATGAGGACCACAACTTCTTTATCCATTTTTCTCTTTCCTAGGATATTTAAGGTGTAATGAAGTGGGGGTTCTTGTCAACAGAGCAGCCCTAAACTTTGGGGTGCCTGTGTCTTGCTGATTTTTAGTTTTCCCAATTTATACGCCCATGAGTGGAAGTGCCCTATGCTCTCCAAGCTGTGTTTTTTAGATGTTTCAGAACACACCGTACACTTCTCCAGAGTGGCTGTTGGCAATTTACATCCCACCCATCAGCGTAGCAAGGCTCCCATTTCTCCATGGCCGGTCCTGCATTTCTGGTTTGGACACTTTTTTCCGCATGGCCCTTTTGCCCGCTGGGAAGCGAGACTTCTTTGGAGCGCTGATTTGCCTTTCCAGGTTGCTTGGTTGGCCAAAAAGGGCGTATGCGTTTTTTCCTGAATATATTCAGGAAAAAACGCATACGCCCTTTTTGGCCAAGGGCATCATTGTCCACGTTTTGCCGCTTTTCATGTGCTTTCAAGGCGATTCGAATCTACCTCCTGAAATCTGTTTCCTGCAATGCTGCCTTGCTTTCAAAGCCTCTTCGTTGCCTTCCCTTAATATATTTGTGGACGAGAGGTATCATTTAAAACTCTGCAGGTTTGTGAATTGCAGTGCCCCTGAGCTCCATTTTTCAACTGGCTTTTTTGGGAGCTGGCCGCAAAAGCGCAGGATTGCTTCAGGCCCTCTTCTGGTTCTGGGGGGCAGGCTGAGCTTGTGCTTAATTCTTCTTCCTGATGGGAAAATAGAGTGACCTGTGCCTGTCCCAACCCCTAGAGCTAGTCTCTCATTGGTTCCCCCTCTTCCCGTTCATCCTCAGGACAAATTGCAACCTGTACGGAACAGGAGGTTAAAGGTGCTGATTCTCCAAGGAGGGAGATGGCTAGTAAATCAGCTGGAATGGCGAACCCGAGCCAAGGAGATGAGAAATGAGGTGCGTTTTAGAAACCTTTCCCGATCACACGGTGTACCATCTTCTGGGTTTCTCATGCCTGTTTTCGATGTAGGAAGATGCCCTTGAACCTGGAGATTTGGGACCCATGGGATGGGTACCATGCGGTATTACTTGAAAGGGTCTGCGTTGGCTCACCCAACCTCACCGAACCTCTCAGCCCCAAGAGTGTCCACCCTTATGTCTCAATCAGCTGTGGGTCTAGATATAGTCAATCCAGGTTGCATCACAGCCCCTGAACGAATTTTGTAAGAATTTCTCTCTCTTTCACTGTCTTTGTTTCACTGGTTTTGAAAAGTAAGTTATTTTTATAATGGGGTTTAGCTGCTTTTCACGGCTGTGTTTATGCCGCTTTACACCCCCTTGCCTCACTTACAGAGAGATATCAATACATAGGTTTGAAGATTCTTACTAGTCAGATATATTCTTGTGCGGTGAATAGGGGGTGTTGAGTCCAGTACACTGAAAAAGGAATAGGTCTTGTCTATTACATATTGGGTTTATGGAACGGTATCTGAGCTAATTTGAAACCCTTGTTTTATGCATCACCCCACCTCACCTGTCCCGTTCAGCAGCCATAGTGTGTTTCCTAAACGTGTGACTCTGTTCTGTTTTGCAATTCAGTTCAAGTGTAGCGGTTTTTACATTCCCTCTAGAAGTGATATCTTAGGATAAGTGTCTTTTTCTGTGTGACTTATTTCACTTAGAATCGTCGTACCTAAATCCACTCATCGTGCTGCTACTAGCCTTATGACGTTGATTTCATGGCTGAGTGATATTCCATTGTACATGAGGACCACAACTTCTTTATCCATTTTTCTCTTTCCTAGGATATTTAAGGTGTAATGAAGTGGGGGTTCTTGTCAACAGAGCAGCCCTAAACTTTGGGGTGCCTGTGTCTTGCTGATTTTTCGTTTTCCCAATTTATACGCCCATGAGTGGAAGTGCCCTATGCTCTCCAAGCTGTGTTTTTTAGATGTTTCAGAACACACCGTACACTTCTCCAGAGTGGCTGTTGGCAATTTACATCCCACCCATCAGCGTAGCAAGGCTCCCATTTCTCCATGGCCGGTCCTGCATTTCTGGTTTGGACACTTTTTTCCGCATGGCCCTTTTGCCCGCTGGGAAGCGAGACTTCTTTGGAGCGCTGATTTGCCTTTCCAGGTTGCTTGGTTGGCCAAAAAGGGCATATGCGTTTTTTCCTGAATATATTCAGGAAAAAACGCATACGCCCTTTTTGGCCAAGGGCATCATTGTCCACGTTTTGCCGCTTTTCATGTGCTTTCAAGGCGATTCGAATCTACCTCCTGAAATCTGTTTCCTGCAATGCTGCCTTGCTTTCAAAGCCTCTTCTTTGCCTTCCCTTAATATATTTGTGGACGAGAGGTATCATTTAAAACTCTGCAGGTTTGTGAATTGCAGTGCCCCTGAGCTCCATTTTTCAACTGGCTTTTTTGGGAGCTGGCCGCAAAAGCGCAGGATTGCTTCAGGCCCTCTTCTGGTTCTGGGGGGCAGGCTGAGCTTGTGCTTAATTCTTCTTCCTGATGGGAAAATAGAGTGACCTGTGCCTGTCCCAACCCCTAGAGCTAGTCTCTCATTGGTTCCCCCTCTTCCCGTTCATCCTCAGGACAAATTGCAACCTGTACGGAACAGGAGGTTAAAGGTGCTGATTCTCCAAGGAGGGAGATGGCTAGTAAATCAGCTGGAATGGCGAACCCGAGCCAAGGAGATGAGAAATGAGGTGCGTTTTAGAAACCTTTCCCGATCACACGGTGTACCATCTTCTGGGTTTCTCATGCCTGTTTTCGATGTAGGAAGATGCCCTTGAACCTGGAGATTTGGGACCCATGGGATGGGTACCATGCAGTATTACTTGAAAGGGTCTGCGTTGGCTCACCCAACCTCACCGAACCTCTCAGCCCCAAGAGTGTCCACCCTTATGTCTCAATCAGCTGTGGGTCTAGATATGGTCAATCCAGGTTGCATCACAGCCCCTGAACGAATTTTGTAAGAATTTCTCTCTCTTTCACTGTCTTTGTTTCACTGGTTTTGAAAAGTAAGTTATTTTTATAATGGGGTTACCTGCTTTTCACGGCTGTGTTTATGCCGCTTTACACCCCCTTGCCTCACTTACAGAGAGATATCAATACATAGGTTTGAAGATTCTTACTAGTCAGATATATTCTTGTGCGGTGAATAGGGGGTATTGAGTCCAGTACACTGAAAAAGGAATAGGTCTTGTCTATTACATATTGGGTTTATGGAACGGTATCTGAGCTAATTTGAAACCCTTGTTTTATGCATCACCCCACCTCACCTGTCCCGTTCAGCAGCCATAGTGTGTTTCCTTAACGTGTGACTCTGTTCTCTTTTGTAATTCAGTTCAAGTGTAGCGGTTTTTACATTCCCTCTCTAAGTGATATCTTAGGATAAGTGTCTTTTTCTGTGTGACTTATTTCACTTAGAATCGTCGTACCTAAATCCACTCATCGTGCTGCTACTAGCCTTATGACGTTGATTTCATGGCTGAGTGATATTCCATTGTACATGAGGACCACAACTTCTTTATCCATTTTTCTCTTTCCTAGGATATTTAAGGTGTAATGAAGTGGGGGTTCTTGTCAACAGAGCAGCCCTAAACTTTGGGGTGCCTGTGTCTTGCTGATTTTTAGTTTTCCCAATTTATACGCCCATGAGTGGAAGTGCCCTATGCTCTCCAAGCTGTGTTTTTTAGATGTTTCAGAACACACCGTACACTTCTCCAGAGTGGCTGTTGGCAATTTACATCCCACCCATCAGCGTAGCAAGGCTCCCATTTCTCCATGGCCGGTCCTGCATTTCTGGTTTGGACGCTTTTTTCCGCATGGCCCTTTTGCCCGCTGGGAAGCGAGACTTCTTTGGAGCGCTGATTTGCCTTTCCAGGTTGCTTGGTTGGCCAAAAAGGGTGTATGCGTTTTTTCCTGAATATATTCAGGAAAAAACGCATACGCCCTTTTTGGCCAAGGGCATCATTGTCCACGTTTTGCCGCTTTTCATGTGCTTTCAAGGCGATTCGAATCTACCTCCTGAAATCTGTTTCCTGCAATTCTGCCTTGCTTTCAAAGCCTCTTCGTTGCCTTCCCTTAATATATTTGTGGACGAGAGGTATCATTTAAAACTCTGCAGGTTTGTGAATTGCAGTGCCCCTGAGCTCCATTTTTCAACTGGCTTTTTTGGGAGCTGGCCGCAAAAGCGCAGGATTGCTTCAGGCCCTCTTCTGGTTCTGGGGGGCAGGCTGAGCTTGTGCTTAATTCTTCTTCCTGATGGGAAAATAGAGTGACCTGTGCCTGTCCCAACCCCTAGAGCTAGTCTCTCATTGGTTCCCCCTCTTCCCGTTCATCCTCAGGACAAATTGCAACCTGTACGGAACAGGAGGTTAAAGGTGCTGATTCTCCAAGGAGGGAGATGGCTAGTAAATCGGCTGGAATGGGGAACCCGAGCCAAGGAGATGAGAAATGAGGTGCGTTTTAGAAACCTTTCCCGATCACACGGTGTACCATCTTCTGGGTTTCTCATGCCTGTTTTCGATGTAGGAAGATGCCCTTGAACCTGGAGATTTGGGACCCATGGGATGGGTACCATGCAGTATTACTTGAAAGGGTCTGCGTTGGCTCACCCAACCACACCGAACCTCTCAGCCCCAAGAGTGTCCACCCTTATGTCTCAATCAGCTGTGGGTCTAGATATGGTCAATCAGGTTGCATCACAGCCCCTGAACGAATTTTGTAAGAATTTCTCTCTCTTTCACTGTCTTTGTTTCACTGGTTTTGAAAAGTAAGTTATTTTTATAATGGGGTTTAGCTGCTTTTCACGGCTGTGTTTATGCCGCTTTACACCCCCTTGCCTCACTTACAGAGAGATATCAATACATAGGTTTGAAGATTCTTACTAGTCAGATATATTCTTGTGCGGTGAATAGGGGGTGTTGAGTCCAGTACACTGAAAAAGGAATAGGTCTTGTCTATTACATATTGGGTTTATGGAACGGTATCTGAGCTAATTTGAAACCCTTGTTTTATGCATCACCCCACCTCACCTGTCCCGTTCAGCAGCCATAGTGTGTTTCCTAAACGTGTGACTCTGTTCTCTTTTGTAATTCAGTTCAAGTGTAACGGTTTTTACATTCCCTCTCTAAGTGATATCTTAGGATAAGTGTCTTTTTCTGTGTGACTTATTTCACTTAGAATCGTCGTACCTAAATCCACTCATCGTGCTGCTACTAGCCTTATGACGTTGATTTCATGGCTGAGTGATATTCCATTGTACATGAGGACCACAACTTCTTTATCCATTTTTCTCTTTCCTAGGATATTTAAGGTGTAATGAAGTGGGGGTTCTTGTCAACAGAGCAGCCCTAAACTTTGGGGTGCCTGTGTCTTGCTGATTTTTAGTTTTCCCAATTTATACGCCCATGAGTGGAAGTGCCCTATGCTCTCCAAGCTGTGTTTTTTAGATGTTTCAGAACACACCGTACACTTCTCCAGAGTGGCTGTTGGCAATTTACATCCCACCCATCAGCGTAGCAAGGCTCCCATTTCTCCATGGCCGGTCCTGCATTTCTGGTTTGGACACTTTTTTCCGCATGGCCCTTTTGCCCGCTGGGAAGCGAGACTTCTTTGGAGCACTGATTTGCCTTTCCAGGTTGCTTGGTTGGCCAAAAAGGGCGTATGCGTTTTTTCCTGAATATATTCAGGAAAAAACGCATACGCCCTTTTTGGCCAAGGGCATCATTGTCCACGTTTTGCCACTTTTCATGTGCTTTCAAGGCGATTCGAATCTACCTCCTGAAATCTGTTTCCTGCAATGCTGCCTTGCTTTCAAAGCCTCTTCGTTGCCTTCCCTTAATATATTTGTGGACGAGAGGTATCATTTAAAACTCTGCAGGTTTGTGAATTGCAGTGCCCCTGAGCTCCATTTTTCAACTGGCGTTTTTGGGAGCTGGCCGCAAAAGCGCAGGATTGCTTCAGGCCCTCTTCTGGTTCTGGGGGGCAGGCTGAGCTTGTGCTTAATTCTTCTTCCTGATGGGAAAATAGAGTGACCTGTGCCTGTCCCAACCCCTAGAGCTAGTCTCTCATTGGTTCCCCCTCTTCCCGTTCATCCTCAGGACAAATTGCAACCTGTACGGAACAGGAGGTTAAAGGTGCTGATTCTCCAAGGAGGGAGATGGCTAGTAAATCGGCTGGAATGGCGAACCCGAGCCAAGGAGATGAGAAATGAGGTGCGTTTTAGAAACCTTTCCCGATCACACGGTGTACCATCTTCTGGGTTTCTCATGCCTGTTTTCGATGTAGGAAGATGCCCTTGAACCTGGAGATTTGGGACCCATGGGATGGGTACCATGCAGTATTACTTGAAAGGGTCTGCGTTGGCTCACCCAACCTCACCGAACCTCTCAGCCCCAAGAGTGTCCACCCTTATGTCTCAATCAGCTGTGGGTCTAGATATGGTCAATCCAGGTTGCATCACAGCCCCTGAACGAATTTTGTAAGAATTTCTCTCTCTTTCACTGTCTTTGTTTCACTGGTTTTGAAAAGTAAGTTATTTTTATAATGGGGTTTAGCTGCTTTTCACGGCTGTGTTTATGCCGCTTTACACCCCCTTGCCTCACTTACAGAGAGATATCAATACATAGGTTTGAAGATTCTTACTAGTCAGATATATTCTTGTGCGGTGAATAGGGGGTGTTGAGTCCAGTACACTGAAAAAGGAATAGGTCTTGTCTATTACATATTGGGTTTATGGAACGGTATCTGAGCTAATTTGAAACCCTTGTTTTATGCATCACCCCACCTCACCTGTCCCGTTCAGCAGCCATAGTGTGTTTCCTAAACGTGTGACTCTGTTCTCTTTTGTAATTCAGTTCAAGTGTAGCGGTTTTTACATTCCCTCTATAAGTGATATCTTATGATAAGTGTCTTTTTCTGTGTGACTTATTTCACTTAGAATCGTCGTACCTAAATCCACTCATCGTGCTGCTACTAGCCTTATGACGTTGATTTCATGGCTGAGTGATATTCCATTGTACATGAGGACCACAACTTCTTTATCCATTTTTCTCTTTCCTAGGATATTTAAGGTGTAATGAAGTGGGGGTTCTTGTCAACAGAGCAGCCCTAAACTTTGGGGTGCCTGTGTCTTGCTGATTTTTCGTTTTCCCAATTTATACGCCCATGAGTGGAAGTGCCCTATGCTCTCCAAGCTGTGTTTTTTAGATGTTTCAGAACACACCGTACACTTCTCCAGAGTGGCTGTTGGCAATTTACATCCCACCCATCAGCGTAGCAAGGCTCCCATTTCTCCATGGCCGGTCCTGCATTTCTGGTTTGGACAATTTTTTCCGCATGGCCCTTTTGCCCGCTGGGAAGCGAGACTTCTTTGGAGCGCTGATTGGCCTTTCCAGGTTGCTTGGTTGGCCAAAAAGGGCGTATGCGTTTTTTCCTGAATATATTCAGGAAAAAACGCATACGCCCTTTTTGGCCAAGGGCATCATTGTCCACGTTTTGCCGCTTTTCATGTGCTTTCAAGGCGATTCGAATCTACCTCCTGAAATCTGTTTCCTGCAATGCTGCCTTGCTTTCAAAGCCTCTTCGTTGCCTTCCCTTAATATATTTGTGGACGAGAGGTATCATTTAAAACTCTGCAGGTTTGTGAATTGCAGTGCCTCTGAGCTCCATTTTTCAACTGGCTTTTTTGGGAGCTGGCCGCAAAAGCGCAGGATTGCTTCAGGCCCTCTTCTGGTTCTGGGGGGCAGGCTGAGCTTGTGCTTAATTCTTCTTCCTGATGGGAAAATAGAGTGACCTGTGCCTGTCCCAACACCTAGAGCTAGTCTCTCATTGGTTCCCCCTCTTCCCGTTCATCCTCAGGACAATTTGCAACCTGTACGGAACAGGAGGTTAAAGGTGCTGATTCTCCAAGGAGGGAGATGGCTAGTAAATCGGCTGGAATGGCGAACCCGAGCCAAGGAGATGAGAAATGAGGTGCGTTTTAGAAACCTTTCCCGATCACACAGTGTACCATCTTCTGGGTTTCTCATGCCTGTTTTCGATGTAGGAAGATGCCCTTGAACCTGGAGATTTGGGACCCATGGGATGGGTACCATGCAGTATTAGTTGAAAGGGTCTGCGTTGGCTCACCCAACCTCACCGAACCTCTCAGCCCCAAGAGTGTCCACCCTTATGTCTCAATCAGCTGTGGGTCTAGATATGGTCATTCCAGGTTGCATCACAGCCCCTGAACAAATTTTTCAAGAATTTCTCTCTCTTTCACTGTCTTTGTTTCACTGGTTTTGAAAATTAATTTATTTTTATAATGAGGTTGAGCTGCTTTTCACGGCTGTGTTTATGACGCTTTGCACCCCCTTGACTCACTTACAGAGAGATATCAATACATAGGTTTGAAGATTCTTACTAGTCAGATATATTCTTGTGCGGTGAATAGGGGGTGTTGAGTCCAGTACACTGAAAAAGGAATAGGTCTTGTCTATTACATATTGGGTTTATGGAACGGTATCTGAGCTAATTTGAAACCCTTGTTTTATGCATCACCCCACCTCACCTGTCCCGTTCAGCAGCCATAGTGTGTTTCCTAAACGTGTGACTCTGTTCTGTTTTGCAATTCAGTTCAAGTGTAGCGGTTTTTACATTCCCTCTAGAAGTGATATCTTAGGATAAGTGTCTTTTTCTGTGTGACTTATTTCACTTAGAATCGTCGTACCTAAATCCACTCATCGTGCTGCTACTAGCCTTATGACGTTGATTTCATGGCTGAGTGATATTCCATTGTACATGAGGACCACAACTTCTTTATCCATTTTTCTCTTTCCTAGGATATTTAAGGTGTAATGAAGTGGGGGTTCTTGTCAACAGAGCAGCCCTAAACTTTGGGGTGCCTGTGTCTTGCTGATTTTTAGTTTTCCCAATTTATACGCCCATGAGTGGAAGTGCCCTATGCTCTCCAAGCTGTGTTTTTTAGATGTTTCAGAACACACCGTACACTTCTCCAGAGTGGCTGTTGGAAATTTACATCCCACCCATCAGCGTAGCAAGGCTCCCATTTCTCCATGGCCGGTCCTGCATTTCTGGTTTGGACACTTTTTTCCGCATGGCCCTTTTGCCCGCTGGGAAGCGAGACTTCTTTGGAGCGCTGATTTGCCTTTCCAGGTTGCTTGGTTGGCCAAAAAGGGCGTATGCGTTTTTTCCTGAATATATTCAGGAAAAAACGCATACGCCCTTTTTGGCCAAGGGCATCATTGTCCACGTTTTGCCGCTTTTCATGTGCTTTCAAGGCGATTCGAATCTACCTCCTGAAATCTGTTTCCTGCAATGCTGCCTTGCTTTCAAAGCCTCTTCGTTGCCTTCCCTTAATATATTTGTGGACGAGAGGTATCATTTAAAACTCTGCAGGTTTGTGAATTGCAGTGCCCCTGAGCTCCATTTTTCAACTGGCTTTTTTGGGAGCTGGCCGCAAAAGCGCAGGATTGCTTCAGGCCCTCTTCTGGTTCTGGGGGGCAGGCTGAGCTTGTGCTTAATTCTTCTTCCTGATGGGAAAATAGAGTGACCTGTGCCTGTCCCAACCCCTAGAGCTAGTCTCTCATTGGTTCCCCCTCTTCCCGTTCATCCTCAGGACAAATTGCAACCTGTACGGAACAGGAGGTTAAAGGTGCTGATTCTCCAAGGAGGGAGATGGCTAGTAAATCGGCTGGAATGGCGAACCCGAGCCAAGGAGATGAGAAATGAGGTGCGTTTTAGAAACCTTTCCCGATCACACGGTGTACCATCTTCTGGGTTTCTCATGCCTGTTTTCGATGTAGGAAGATGCCCTTGAACCTGGAGATTTGGGACCCATGGGATGGGTACCATGCAGTATTACTTGAAAGGGTCTGCGTTGGCTCACCCAACCTCACCGAACCTCTCAGCCCCAAGAGTGTCCACCCTTATGTCTCAATCAGCTGTGGGTCTAGATATGGTCAATCCAGGTTGCATCACAGCCCCTGAACGAATTTTGTAAGAATTTCTCTCTCTTTCACTGTCTTTGTTTCACTGGTTTTGAAAAGTAAGTTATTTTTATAATGGGGTTTAGCTGCTTTTCACGGCTGTGTTTATGCCGCTTTACACCCCCTTGCCTCACTTACAGAGAGATATCAATACATAGGTTTGAAGATTCTTACTAGTCAGATATATTCTTGTGCGGTGAATAGGGGGTGTTGAGTCCAGTACACTGAAAAAGGAATAGGTCTTGTCTATTACATATTGGGTTTATGGAACGGTATCTGAGCTAATTTGAAACCCTTGTTTTATGCATCACCCCACCTCACCTGTCCCGTTCAGCAGCCATAGTGTGTTTCCTTAACGTGTGACTCTGTTCTCTTTTGTAATTCAGTTCAAGTGTAGCGGTTTCTACATTCCCTCTCTAAGTGATATCTTAGGATAAGTGTCTTTTTCTGTGTGACTTATTTCACTTAGAATCGTCGTACCTAAATCCACTCATCGTGCTGCTACTAGCCTTATGACGTTGATTTCATGGCTGAGTGATATTCCATTGTACATGAGGACCACAACTTCTTTATCCATTTTTCTCTTTCCTAGGATATTTAAGGTGTAATGAAGTGGGGGTTCTTGTCAACAGAGCAGCCCTAAACTTTGGGGTGCCTGTGTCTTGCTGATTTTTAGTTTTCCCAATTTATACGCCCATGAGTGGAAGTGCCCTATGCTCTCCAAGCTGTGTTTTTTACATGTTTCAGAACACACCGTACACTTCTCCAGAGTGGCTGTTGGCAATTTACATCCCACCCATCAGCGTAGCAAGGCTCCCATTTCTCCATGGCCGGTCCTGCATTTCTGGTTTGGACACTTTTTTCCGCATGGCCCTTTTGCCCGCTGGGAAGCGAGACTTCTTTGGAGCGCTGATTTGCCTTTCCAGGTTGCTTGGTTGGCCAAAAAGGGCGTATGCGTTTTTTCCTGAATATATTCAGGAAAAAACGCATACGCCCTTTTTGGCCAAGGGCATCATTGTCCACGTTTTGCCGCTTTTCATGTGCTTTCAAGGCGATTCGAATCTACCTCCTGAAATCTGTTTCCTGCAATGCTGCCTTGCTTTCAAAGCCTCTTCGTTGCCTTCCCTTAATATATTTGTGGACGAGAGGTATCATTTAAAACTCTGCAGGTTTGTGAATTGCAGTGCCCCTGAGCTCCATTTTTCAACTGGCTTTTTTGGGAGCTGGCCGCAAAAGCGCAGGATTGCTTCAGGCCCTCTTCTGGTTCTGGGGGGCAGGCTGAGCTTGTGCTTAATTCTTCTTCCTGATGGGAAAATAGAGTGACCTGTGCCTGTCCCAACCCCTAGAGCTAGTCTCTCATTGGTTCCCCCTCTTCCCGTTCATCCTCAGGACAAATTGCAACCTGTACGGAACAGGAGGTTAAAGGTGCTGATTCTCCAAGGAGGGAGATGGCTAGTAAATCAGCTGGAATGGCGAACCCGAGCCAAGGAGATGAGAAATGAGGTGCGTTTTAGAAACCTTTCCCGATCACACGGTGTACCATCTTCTGGGTTTCTCATGCCTGTTTTCGATGTAGGAAGATGCCCTTGAACCTGGAGATTTGGGACCCATGGGATGGGTACCATGCAGTATTACTTGAAAGGGTCTGCGTTGGCTCACCCAACCTCACCGAACCTCTCAGCCCCAAGAGTGTCCACCCTTATGTCTCAATCAGCTGTGGGTCTAGATATGGTCAATCCAGGTTGCATCACAGCCCCTGAACGAATTTTGTAAGAATTTCTCTCTCTTTCACTGTCTTTGTTTCACTGGTTTTGAAAAGTAAGTTATTTTTATAATGGGGTTTAGCTGCTTTTCACGGCTGTGTTTATGCCGCTTTACACCCCCTTGCCTCACTTACAGAGAGATATCAATACATAGGTTTGAAGATTCTTACTAGTCAGATATATTCTTGTGCGGTGAATAGGGAGTGTTGAGTCCAGTACACTGAAAAAGGAATAGGTCTTGTCTATTACATATTGGGTTTATGGAACGGTATCTGAGCTAATTTGAAACCCTTGTTTTATGCATCACCCCACCTCACCTGTCCCGTTCAGCAGCCATAGTGTGTTTCCTTAACGTGTGACTCTGTTCTCTTTTGTAATTCAGTTCAAGTGTAGCGGTTTTTACATTCCCTCTCTAAGTGATATCTTAGGATAAGTGTCTTTTTCTGTGTGACTTATTTCAGTTAGAATCGTCGTACCTAAATCCACTCATCGTGCTGCTACTAGCCTTATGACGTTGATTTCATGGCTGAGTGATATTCCATTGTACATGAGGACCACAACTTCTTTATCCATTTTTCTCTTTCCTAGGATATTTAAGGTGTAATGAAGTGGGGGTTCTTGTCAACAGAGCAGCCCTAAACTTTGGGGTGCCTGTGTCTTGCTGATTTTTCGTTTTCCCAATTTATACGCCCATGAGTGGAAGTGCCCTATGCTCTCCAAGCTGTGTTTTTTAGATGTTTCAGAACACACCGTACACTTCTCCAGAGTGGCTGTTGGCAATTTACATCCCACCCATCAGCGTAGCAAGGCACCCATTTCTCCATGGCCGGTCCTGCATTTCTGGTTTGGACACTTTTTTCCGCATGGCCCTTTTGCCCGCTGGGAAGCGAGACTTCTTTGGAGCGCTGATTTGCCTTTCCAGGTTGCTTGGTTGGCCAAAAAGGGCGTATGCGTTTTTTCCTGAATATATTCAGGAAAAAACGCATACGCCCTTTTTGGCCAAGGGCATCATTGTCCACGTTTTGCCGCTTTTCATGTGCTTTCAAAGCGATTCGAATCTACCTCCTGAAATCTGTTTCCTGCAATGCTGCCTTGCTTTCAAAGCCTCTTCGTTGCCTTCCCTTAATATATTTGTGGACGAGAGGTATCATTTAAAACTCTGCAGGTTTGTGAATTGCAGTGCCCCTGAGCTCCATTTTTCAACTGGCTTTTTTGGGAGCTGGCCGCAAAAGCGCAGGATTGCTTCAGGCCCTCTTCTGGTTCTGGGGGGCAGGCTGAGCTTGTGCTTAATTCTTCTTCCTGATGGGAAAATAGAGTGACCTGTGCCTGTCCCAACCCCTAGAGCTAGTCTCTCATTGGTTCCCCCTCTTCCCGTTCATCCTCAGGACAATTTGCAACCTGTACGGAACAGGAGGTTAAAGGTGCTGATTCTCCAAGGAGGGAGATGGCTAGTAAATCGGCTGGAATGGCGAACCCGAGCCAAGGAGATGAGAAATGAGGTGCGTTTTAAAAACCTTTCCCGATCACACAGTGTACCATCTTCTGGGTTTCTCATGCCTGTTTTCGATGTAGGAAGATGCCCTTGAACCTGGAGATTTGGGACCCATGGGATGGGTACCATGCAGTATTAGTTGAAAGGGTCTGCGTTGGCTCACCCAACCTCACCGAACCTCTCAGCCCCAAGAGTGTCCACCCTTATGTCTCAATCAGCTGTGGGTCTAGATATGGTCAATCCAGGTTGCATCACAGCCCCTGAACGAATTTTGCAAGAATTTCTCTCTCTTTCACTGTCTTTGTTTCACTGGTTTTGAAAATTAATTTATTTTTATAATGAGGTTGAGCTGCTTTTCACGGCTGTGTTTATGACGCTTTGCACCCCCTTGACTCACTTACAGAGAGATATCAATACATAGGTTTGAAGATTCTTACTAGTCAGATATATTCTTGTGCGGTGAATAGGGGGTGTTGAGTCCAGTACACTGAAAAAGGAATAGGTCTTGTCTATTACATATTGGGTTTATGGAACGGTATCTGAGCTAATTTGAAACCCTTGTTTTATGCATCACCCCACCTCACCTGTCCCGTTCAGCAGCCATAGTGTGTTTCCTAAACGTGTGACTCTGTTCTGTTTTGCAATTCAGTTCAAGTGTAGCGGTTTTTACATTCCCTCTAGAAGTGATATCTTAGGATAAGTGTCTTTTTCTGTGTGACTTATTTCACTTAGAATCGTCGTACCTAAATCCACTCATCGTGCTGCTACTAGCCTTATGACGTTGATTTCATGGCTGAGTGATATTCCATTGTACATGAGGACCACAACTTCTTTATCCATTTTTCTCTTTCCTAGGATATTTAAGGTGTAATGAAGTGGGGGTTCTTGTCAACAGAGCAGCCCTAAACTTTGGGGTGCCTGTGTCTTGCTGATTTTTAGTTTTCCCAATTTATACGCCCATGAGTGGAAGTGCCCTATGCTCTCCAAGCTGTGTTTTTTAGATGTTTCAGAACACACCGTACACTTCTCCAGAGTGGCTGTTGGAAATTTACATCCCACCCATCAGCGTAGCAAGGCTCCCATTTCTCCATGGCCGGTCCTGCATTTCTGGTTTGGACACTTTTTTCCGCATGGCCCTTTTGCCCGCTGGGAAGCGAGACTTCTTTGGAGCGCTGATTTGCCTTTCCAGGTTGCTTGGTTGGCCAAAAAGGGCGTATGCGTTTTTTCCTGAATATATTCAGGAAAAAACGCATACGCCCTTTTTGGCCAAGGGCATCATTGTCCACGTTTTGCCGCTTTTCATGTGCTTTCAAGGCGATTCGAATCTACCTCCTGAAATCTGTTTCCTGCAATTCTGCCTTGCTTTCAAAGCCTCTTCGTTGCCTTCCCTTAATATATTTGTGGACGAGAGGTATCATTTAAAACTCTGCAGGTTTGTGAATTGCAGTGCCCCTGAGCTCCATTTTTCAACTGGCTTTTTTGGGAGCTGGCCGCAAAAGCGCAGGATTGCTTCAGGCCCTCTTCTGGTTCTGGGGGGCAGGCTGAGCTTGTGCTTAATTCTTCTTCCTGATGGGAAAATAGAGTGACCTGTGCCTGTCCCAACCCCTAGAGCTAGTCTCTCATTGGTTCCCCCTCTTCCCGTTCATCCTCAGGACAAATTGCAACCTGTACGGAACAGGAGGTTAAAGGTGCTGATTCTCCAAGGAGGGAGATGGCTAGTAAATCGGCTGGAATGGCGAACCCGAGCCAAGGAGATGAGAAATGAGGTGCGTTTTCGAAACCTTTCCCGATCACACGGTGTACCATCTTCTGGGTTTCTCATGCCTGTTTTCGATGTAGGAAGATGCCCTTGAACCTGGAGATTTGGGACCCATGGGATGGGTACCATGCAGTATTACTTGAAAGGGTCTGCGTTGGCTCACCCAACCTCACCGAACCTCTCAGCCCCAAGAGTGTCCACCCTTATGTCTCAATCAGCTGTGGGTCTAGATATGGTCAATCCAGGTTGCATCACAGCCCCTGAACGAATTTTGTAAGAATTTCTCTCTCTTTCACTGTCTTTGTTTCACTGGTTTTGAAAAGTAAGTTATTTTTATAATGGGGTTTATTCACGGCTGTGTTTATGCCGCTTTACACCCCCTTGCCTCACTTACAGAGAGATATCAATACATAGGTTTGAAGATTCTTACTAGTCAGATATATTCTTGTGCGGTGAATAGGGGGTGTTGAGTCCAGTACACTGAAAAAGGAATAGGTCTTGTCTATTACATATTGGGTTTATGGAACGGTATCTGAGCTAATTTGAAACCCTTGTTTTATGCATCACCCCACCTCACCTGTCCCGTTCAGCAGCCATAGTGTGTTTCCTTAACGTGTGACTCTGTTCTCTTTTATAATTCAGTTCAAGTGTAGCGGTTTTTACATTCCCTCTCTAAGTGATATCTTAGGATAAGTGTCTTTTTCTGTGTGACTTATTTCACTTAGAATCGTCGTACCTAAATCCACTCATCGTGCTGCTACTAGCCTTATGACGTTGATTTCATGGCTGAGTGATATTCCATTGTACATGAGGACCACAACTTCTTTATCCATTTTTCTCTTTCCTAGGATATTTAAGGTGTAATGAAGTGGGGGTTCTTGTCAACAGAGCAGCCCTAAACTTTGGGGTGCCTGTGTCTTGCTGATTTTTAGTTTTCCCAATTTATACGCCCATGAGTGGAAGTGCCTTATGCTCTCCAAGCTGTGTTTTTTAGATGTTTCAGAACACACCGTACACTTCTCCAGAGTGGCTGTTGGCAATTTACATCCCACCCATCAGCGTAGCAAGGCTCCCATTTCTCCATGGCCGGTCCTGCATTTCTGGTTTGGACACTTTTTTCCGCATGGCCCTTTTGCCCGCTGGGAAGCGAGACTTCTTTGGAGCGCTGATTTGCCTTTCCAGGTTGCTTGGTTGGCCAAAAAGGGCGTATGCGTTTTTTCCTGAATATATTCAGGAAAAAACGCATACGCCCTTTTTGGCCAAGGGCATCATTGTCCACGTTTTGCCGCTTTTCATGTGCTTTCAAGGCGATTCGAATCTACCTCCTGAAATCTGTTTCCTGCAATGCTGCCTTGCTTTCAAAGCCTCTTCGTTGCCTTCCCTTAATATATTTGTGGACGAGAGGTATCATTTAAAACTCTGCAGGTTTGTGAATTGCAGTGCCCCTGAGCTACATTTTTAAACTGGCTTTTTTGGGAGCTGGCCGCAAAAGCGCAGGATTGCTTCAGGCCCTCTTCTGGTTCTGGGGGGCAGGCTGAGCTTGTGCTTAATTCTTCTTCCTGATGGGAAAATAGAGTGACCTGTGCCTGTCCCAACCCCTAGAGCTAGTCTCTCATTGGTTCCCCCTCTTCCCGTTCATCCTCAGGACAAATTGCAACCTGTACGGAACAGGAGGTTAAAGGTGCTGATTCTCCAAGGAGGGAGATGGCTAGTAAATCGGCTGGAATGGCGAACCCGAGCCAAGGAGATGAGAAATGAGGTGCGTTTTAGAAACCTTTCCCGATCACACGGTGTACCATCTTCTGGGTTTCTCATGCCTGTTTTCGATGTAGGAAGATGCCCTTGAACCTGGAGATTTGGGACCCATGGGATGGGTACCATGCAGTATTACTTGAAAGGGGCTGCGTTGGCTCACCCAACCTCACCGAACCTCTCAGCCCCAAGAGTGTCCACCCTTATGTCTCAATCAGCTGTGGGTCTAGATATGGTCAATCCAGGTTGCATCACAGCCCCTGAACGAATTTTGTAAGAATTTCTCTCTCTTTCACTGTCTTTGTTTCACTGGTTTTGAAAAGTAATTTATTTTTATAATGGGGTTTAGCTGCTTTTCACGGCTGTGTTTATGCCGCTTTGCACCCCCTTGACTCACTTACAGAGAGATATCAATACATAGGTTTGAAGATTCTTACTAGTCAGATATATTCTTGTGCGGTGAATAGGGTGTGTTGAGTCCAGTTCACTGAAAAAGGAATAGGTCTTGTCTGTTACCTATTGGGTTTATGGAACGGTATCGGAGCTAATTTGAAACCCTTGTTTTATGCATCACCCCACCTCACCTGTCCCGTTCAGCAGCCATAGTGTGTTTCCTAAACGTGTGACTCTGTTCTCTTTTGTAATTCAGTTCAAGTGTAGCGGTTTTTACATTCCCTCTATAAGTGATATCTTATGATAAGTGTCTTTTTCTGTGTGACTTATTTCACTTAGAATTGTCGTACCTAAATTGACTCATCGTGCTGCTACTAGCCTTATGACGTTGATTTCATGGCTGAGTGATATTCCATTGTACATGAGGACCACAACTTCTTTATCCATTTTTCTCTTTCCTAGGATATTTAAGGTGTAATGAAGTGGGGGTTCTTGTCAACAGAGCAGCCCTCAACTTTGGGGTGCCTGTGTCTTGCTGATTTTTAGTTTTCCCAATTTATACGCCCATGAGTGGAAGTGCCCTATGCTCTCCAAGCTGTGTTTTTTAGATGTTTCAGAACACACCGTACACTTCTCCAGAGTGGCTGTTGGCAATTTACATCCCACCCATCAGCGTAGCATGGCTCCCATTTCTCCATGGCCGGTCCTGCATTTCTGGTTTGGACACTTTTTTCCGCATGGCCCTTTTGCTCGCTGGGAAGCGAGACTTCTTTGGAGCGCTGATTTGCCTTTCCAGGTTGCTTGGTTGGCCAAAAAGGGCGTATGCGTTTTTTCCTGAATATATTCAGGAAAAAACGCATACGCCCTTTTTGGCCAAGGGCATCATTGTCCACGTTTTGCCGCTTTTCATGTGCTTTCAAGGCGATTCGAATCTACCTCCTGAAATCTGTTTCCTGCAATTCTGCCTTGCTTTCAAAGCCTCTTCGTTGCCTTCCCTTAATATATTTGTGGACGAGAGGTATCATTTAAAACTCTGCAGCTTTGTGAATTGCAGTGCCCCTGAGCTCCATTTCTCAACTCGCTTTTTTGGGAGCTGGCCGCAAAAGCGCAGGATTGCTTCAGGCCCTCTTCTGGTTCTGGGGGGCAGGCTGAGCTTGTGTTTAATTCTTCTTCCTGATGGGAAAATAGAGTGACCTGTGCCTGTCCCAACACCTAGAGCTAGTCTCTCATTGGTTCCCCCTCTTCCCCTTCATCCTCAGGACAAATTGCAACCTGTACGGAACAGGAGGTTAAAGGTGCTGATTCTCCAAGGAGGGAGATGGCTAGTAAATGGCTGGAATGGCGAACCCGAGCAAAGGAGATGAGAAATGAGGTGCGTTTTAGAAACCTTTCCCGATCACACGGTGTACCATCTTCTGGGTTTCTCATGCCTGTTTTCGATGTAGGAAGATGGCCTTGAACCTGGAGATTTGGGACCCGTGGGATGGGTACCATGCAGTATTACTTGAAAGGGTCTGCGTTGGCTCACCCAACCTCACCGTACCTCTCAGCTCCAAGAGTGTCCACCCTTATGTCTCAATCAGCTGTGGGTCTAGGTATGGTCAATCCAGGTTGCATCACAGCCCCTGAACGAATTTTGTAAGAATTTCTCTCTCTTTCACTGTCTTTGTTTCACGGGTTTTGAAAAGTAATTTATTTTTATAATGGGGTTTAGCTGCTTTTCACGGCTGTGTTTATGCCGCTTTACACCCCCTTGACTCACTCACAGAGAGATATCAATACATACGTTTGAAGATTCTTACTAGTCAGATATATTCTTGTGCGGTGAATAGGGGGTGTTGAGTCCAGTTCACTGAAAAAGGAATAGGTCTTGTCTCTTACATATTGGGTTTATGGAACGGTATCGGAGCTAATTTGAAACCCTTGTTTTATGCATCACCCCACCTCACCTTTCCCGTTCAGCAGCCATAGTGTGTTTCCTAAACGTGTGACTCTGTTCTGTTTTGCAATTCAGTTCAAGTGTAGCGGTTTTTACATTCCCTCTATAAGTGATATCTTAGGATAAATGTCTTTTTCTGTGTGACTTATTTCACTTAGAATCGTCGTACCTAAATCCACTCATCGTGCTGCTACTAGCCTTATGACGTTGTTTTCATGGCTGAGTGATATTCCATTGTACATGAGGACCACAACTTCTTTATCCATTTTTCTCTTTCCTAGGATATTTAAGGTGTAATGAAGTGGGGGTTCTTGTCAACAGAGCAGCCCTAAACTTTGGGGTGCCTGTGTCTTGCTGATTTTTAGTTTTCCCAATTTATACGCCCATGAGTGGAAGTGCCCTATGCTCTCCAAGCTGTGTTTTGTAGATGTTTCAGGACACACCGTACACTTCTCCAGAGTGGCTGTTGGCAGTTTACATCCCGACCATCAGCGTAGCAAGGCTCCCATTTCTCCACGGCCTGTCCTGCATTTCTGGTTTGGACACTTTTTTCCGCATGGCCCTTTTGCCCGCTGGGAAGCGAGACTTCTTTGGAGCGCTGATTTGCCTTTCCAGGTTGCTTGGTTGGCCAAAAAGGGCGTATGCGTTTTTTCCTGAATATATTCAGGAAAAAACGCATACGCCCTTTTTGGCCAAGGGCATCATTGTCCAGGTTTTGCCGCTTTTCATGTGCTTTCAAGGCGATTCGAATCTACCTCCTGAAATCTGTTTCCTGCAATTCTGCCTTGCTTTCAAAGCCTCTTCGTTGCCTTCCCTTAATATATTTGTGGACGAGAGGTATCATTTAATACTCTGCAGGTTTGTGAATTGCAGTGCCTCTGAGCTCCGTTTTTCAACTCGCTTTTTTGGGAGCAGGCCGCAAAAGCGCAGGATTGCTTCAGGCCCTCTTCTGGTTCTGGGGGGCAGGCTGAGCTTGTGCTTAATTCTTCTTCCTGATGGGAAAATAGAGTGACCTGTGCCTGTCCCAACACCTAGAGCTAGTCTCTCATTGGTTCCCCCTCTACCCGTTCATCCTCAGGACAAATTGCAACCTGTACGGAACAGGAGGTTAAAGGTGCTGATTCTCCAAGGAGGGAGATGGCTAGTAAATCGGCTGGAATGGCGAACCCGAGCAAAGGAGATGAGAAATGAGGTGCGTTTTAGAAACCTTTCCCGATCACACGGTGTACCATCTTCTGGGTTTCTCATGCCTGTTTTCGATGTAGGAAGATGGCCTTGAACCTGGAGATTTGGGACCCGTGGGATGGGTACCATGCAGTATTACTTGAAAGGGTCTGCGTTGGCTCACCCAACCTCACCTTACCTCTCAGCCCCAAGAGTGTCCACCCTTATGTCTCAATCAGCTGTGGGTCTAGATATGGTCAATCCAGGTTGCATCACAGCCCCTGAACGAATTTTGTAAGAATTTCTCTCTCTTTCACTGTCTTTGTTTCACTGGTTTTGAAAAGTAAGTTATTTTTATAATGGGGTTTAGCTGCTTTTCACGGCTGTGTTTATGCCGCTTTACACCCCCTTGACTCACTCACAGAGAGATATCAATACATACGTTTGAAGATTCTTACTAGTCAGATATATTCTTGTGCGGTGAATAGGGGGTGTTGAGTCCAGTTCACTGAAAAAGGAATAGGTCTTGTCTCTTACATATTGGGTTTATGGAACGGTATCGGAGCTAATTTGAAACCCTTGTTTTATGCATCACCCCACCTCACCTTTCCCGTTCAGCAGCCATAGTGTGTTTCCTAAACGTGTGACTCTGTTCTGTTTTGCAATTCAGTTCAAGTGTAGCGGTTTTTACATTCCCTCTATAAGTGATATCTTAGGATAAATGTCTTTTTCTGTGTGACTTATTTCACTTAGAATCGTCGTACCTAAATCCACTCATCGTGCTGCTACTAGCCTTATGACGTTGTTTTCATGGCTGAGTGATATTCCATTGTACATGAGGACCACAACTTCTTTATCCATTTTTCTCTTTCCTAGGATATTTAAGGTGTAATGAAGTGGGGGTTCTTGTCAACAGAGCAGCCCTAAACTTTGGGGTGCCTGTGTCTTGCTGATTTTTAGTTTTCCCAATTTATACGCCCATGAGTGGAAGTGCCCTATGCTCTCCAAGCTGTGTTTTGTAGATGTTTCAGGACACACCGTACACTTCTCCAGAGTGGCTGTTGGCAGTTTACATCCCGACCATCAGCGTAGCAAGGCTCCCATTTCTCCACGGCCTGTCCTGCATTTCTGGTTTGGACACTTTTTTCCGCATGGCCCTTTTGCCCGCTGGGAAGCGAGACTTCTTTGGAGCGCTGATTTGCCTTTCCAGGTTGCTTGGTTGGCCAAAAAGGGCGTATGCGTTTTTTCCTGAATATATTCAGGAAAAAACGCATACGCCCTTTTTGGCCAAGGGCATCATTGTCCAGGTTTTGCCGCTTTTCATGTGCTTTCAAGGCGATTCGAATCTACCTCCTGAAATCTGTTTCCTGCAATTCTGCCTTGCTTTCAAAGCCTCTTCGTTGCCTTCCCTTAATATATTTGTGGACGAGAGGTATCATTTAATACTCTGCAGGTTTGTGAATTGCAGTGCCTCTGAGCTCCGTTTTTCAACTCGCTTTTTTGGGAGCAGGCCGCAAAAGCGCAGGATTGCTTCAGGCCCTCTTCTGGTTCTGGGGGGCAGGCTGAGCTTGTGCTTAATTCTTCTTCCTGATGGGAAAATAGAGTGACCTGTGCCTGTCCCAACACCTAGAGCTAGTCTCTCATTGGTTCCCCCTCTACCCGTTCATCCTCAGGACAAATTGCAACCTGTACGGAACAGGAGGTTAAAGGTGCTGATTCTCCAAGGAGGGAGATGGCTAGTAAATCGGCTGGAATGGCGAACCCGAGCAAAGGAGATGAGAAATGAGGTGCGTTTTAGAAACCTTTCCCGATCACACGGTGTACCATCTTCTGGGTTTCTCATGCCTGTTTTCGATGTAGGAAGATGGCCTTGAACCTGGAGATTTGGGACCCGTGGGATGGGTACCATGCAGTATTACTTGAAAGGGTCTGCGTTGGCTAACCCAACCTCACCTTACCTCTCAGCCCCAAGAGTGTCCACCCTTATGTCTCAATCAGCTGTGGGTCTAGATATGGTCAATCCAGGTTGCATCACAGCCCCTGAACGAATTTTGTAAGAATTTCTCTCTCTTTCACTGTCTTTGTTTCACTGGTTTTGAAAAGTAAGTTATTTTTATAATGGGTTTTAGCTGCTTTTCACGGCTGTGTTTATGCCGCTTTACACCCCCTTGCCTCACTTACAGAGAGATATCAATACATAGGTTTGAAGATTCTTACTAGTCAGATATATTCTTGTGTGGTGAATAGGGGGTGTTGAGTCCAGTACACTGAAAAAGGAATAGGTCTTGTCTATTACATATTGGGTTTATGGAACGGTATCGGAGCTAATTTGAAACCCTTGTTTTATGCATCACCCCACCTCACCTGTCCCGTTCAGCAGCCATAGTGTGTTTCCTAAACGTGTGACTCTGTTCTCTTTTGTAATTCAGTTCAAGTGTAGCGGTTTTTACATTCCCTCTATAAGTGATATCTTATGATAAGTGTCTTTTTCTGTGTGACTTATTTCACTTATAATCGTCGTACCTAAATCCACTCATCGTGCTGCTACTAGCCTTATGACGTTGATTTCATGGCTGAGTGATATTCCATTGTACATGAGGACCACAACTTCTTTATCCATTTTTCTCTTTCCTAGGATATTTAAGGTGTAATGAAGTGGGGGTTCTTGTCAACAGAGCAGCACTAAACTTTGGGGTGCCTGTGTCTTGCTGATTTTTAGTTTTCCCAATTTATACGCCCATGAGTGGAAGTGCCCTATGCTCTCCAAGCTGTGTTTTTTAGATGTTTCAGAACACACCGTACACTTCTCCAGAGTGGCTGTTGGCAATTTACATCCCACCCATCAGCGTAGCATGGCTCCCATTTCTCCATGGCCGGTCCTGCATTTCTGGTTTGGACACTTTTTTCCGCATGGCCCTTTTGCTCGCTGGGAAGCGAGACTTCTTTGGAGCGCTGATTTGCCTTTCCAGGTTGCTTGGTTTGCCAAAAAGTGCGTATGCGTTTTTTCGTGAATATATTCAGGAAAAAACGCATACGCCCTTTTTGGCCAAGGGCATCATTGTCCACGTTTTACCGCTTTTCATGTGCTTTCAAGGCGATTCGAATCTACCTCCTGAAATGTCTTTCCTGCAATTCTGCCTTGCTTTCAAAGCCTCTTCGTTGCCTTCCCTTAATATATCTGAGGACGAGAGGTATCATTTAAAACTCTGCAGGTTTGTGAATTGCAGTGCCCCTGAGCTCCATTTTTCAACTCGCTTTTTTGGGAGCTGGCCGCAAAAGCGCAGGATTGCTTCAGGCCCTCTTCTGGTTCTGGGGGGCAGGCTGAGCTTGTGCTTAATTCTTCTTCCTGATGGGAAAATAGAGTGACCTGTGCCTGTCCCAACACCTAGAGCTAGTCTCTCATTGGTTCCCCCTCTTCCCGTTCATCCTCAGGACAAATTGCAACCTGTACGGAACAGGAGGTTAAAGGTGCTGATTCTCCAAGGAGGGAGATGGCTAGTAAATCGGCTGGAATGGCGAACCCGAGCCAAGGAGATGAGAAATGAGGTGCGTTTTAGAAACCTTTCCCGATCACACGGTGTACCATCTTCTGGGTTTCTCATGCCTGTTTTCGATGTAGGAAGATGCCCTTGAACCTGGAGATTTGGGACCCATGGGATGGGTACCATGCAGTATTACTTGAAAGGGTCTGCGTTGGCTCACCCAACCTCACCGAACCTCTCAGCCCCAAGAGTGTCCACCCTTATGTCTCAATCAGCTGTGGGTCTAGATATGGTCAATCCAGGTTGCATCACAGCCCCTGAACGAATTTTGTAAGAATTTCTCTCTCTTTCACTGTCTTTGTTTCACTGGTTTTGAAAAGTAAGTTATTTTTATAATGGGGTTTAGCTGCTTTTCACGGCTGTGTTTATGCCGCTTTACACCCCCTTGCCTCACTTACAGAGAGATATCAATACATAGGTTTGAAGATTCTTACTAGTCAGATATATTCTTGTGCGGTGAATAGGGGGTGTTGAGTCCAGTACACTGAAAAAGGAATAGGTCTTGTCTATTACATATTGGGTTTATGGAACGGTATCTGAGCTAATTTGAAACCCTTGTTTTATGCATCACCCCACCTCACCTGTCCCGTTCAGCAGCCATAGTGTGTTTCCTAAACGTGTGACTCTGTTCTCTTTTGTAATTCAGTTCAAGTGTAGCGGTTTTTACATTCCCTCTATAAGTGATATCTTATGATAAGTGTCTTTTTCTGTGTGACTTATTTCACTTATAATCGTCGTACCTAAATCCACTCATCGTGCTGCTACTAGCCTTATGACGTTGATTTCATGTCTGAGTGATATTCCATTGTACATGAGGACCACAACTTCTTTATCCATTTTTCTCTTTCCTAGGATATTTAAGGTGTAATGAAGTGGGGGTTCTTGTCAACAGAGCAGCCCTAAACTTTGGGGTGCCTGTGTCTTGCTGATTTTTCGTTTTCCCAATTTATACGCCCATGAGTGGAAGTGCCCTATGCTCTCCAAGCTGTGTTTTTTAGATGTTTCAGAACACACTGTACACTTCTCCAGAGTGGCTGTTGGCAATTTACATCCCACCCATCAGCGTAGCAAGGCTCCCATTTCTCCATGGCCGGTCCTGCATTTCTGGTTTGGACACTTTTTTCCGCATGGCCCTTTTGCCCGCTGGGAAGCGAGACTTGTTTGGAGCGCTGATTTGCCTTTCCAGGTTGCTTGGTTGGCCAAAAAGGGCGTATGCGTTTTTTCCTGAATATATTCAGGAAAAAACGCATACGCCCTTTTTGGCCAAGGGCATCATTGTCCACGTTTTGCCGCTTTTCATGTGCTTTCAAGGCGATTCGAATCTACCTCCTGAAATCTGTTTCCTGCAATGCTGCCTTGCTTTCAAAGCCTCTTCGTTGCCTTCCCTTAATATATTTGTGGACGAGAGGTATCATTTAAAACTCTGCAGGTTTGTGAATTGCAGTGCCCCTGATCTCCATTTTTCAACTGGCTTTTTTGGGAGCTGGCCGCAAAAGCGCAGGATTGCTTCAGGCCCTCTTCTGGTTCTGGGGGGCAGGCTGAGCTTGTGCTTAATTCTTCTTCCTGATGGGAAAATAGAGTGACCTGTGCCTGTCTCAACCCCTAGAGCTAGTCTCTCATTGGTTCCCCCTCTTCCCGTTCATCCTCAGGACAATTTGCAACCTGTACGGAACAGGAGATTAAAGGTGCTGATTCTCCAAGGAGGGAGATGGCTAGTAAATCAGCTGGAATGGCGAACCCGAGCCAAGGAGATGAGAAATGAGGTGCGTTTTAGAAACCTTTCCCGATCACACAGTGTACCATCTTCTGGGTTTCTCATGCCTGTTTTCGATGTAGGAAGATGCCCTTGAACCTGGAGATTTGGGACCCATGGGATGGGTACCATGCAGTATTAGTTGAAAGGGTCTGCGTTGGCTCACCCAACCTCACCGAACCTCTCAGCCCCAAGAGTGTCCACCCTTATGTTTCAATCAGCTGTGGGTCTAGATATGGTCAATCCAGGTTGCATCACAGCCCCTGAACAAATTTTGCAAGAATTTCTCTCTCTTTCACTGTCTTTGTTTCACTGGTTTTGAAAATTAATTTATTTTTATAATGAGGTTTACCTGCTTTTCACGGCTGTGTTTATGACGCTTTGCACCCCCTTGACTCACTTACAGAGAGATATCAATACATAGGTTTGAAGATTCTTACTAGTCAGATATATTCTTGTGCGGTGAATAGGGTGTGTTGAGTCCAGTTCACTGAAAAAGGAATAGGTCTTGTCTGTTACCTATTGGGTTTATGGAACGGTATCGGAGCTAATTTGAAACCCTTGTTTTATGCATCACCCCACCTCACCTGTCCCGTTCAGCAGCCATAGTGTGTTTCCTAAACGTGTGACTCTGTTCTCTTTTGTAATTCAGTTCAAGTGTAGCGGTTTTTACATTCCCTCTCTAAGTGATATCTTATGATAAGTGTCTTTTTCTGTGTGACTTATTTCACTTAGAATTGTCGTACCTAAATTGACTCATCGTGCTGCTACTAGCCTTATGACGTTGATTTCATGGCTGAGTGATATTCCATTGTACATGAGGACCACAACTTCTTTATCCATTTTTCTCTTTCCTAGGATATTTAAGGTGTAATGAAGTGGGGGTTCTTGTCAACAGAGCAGCCCTAAACTTTGGGGTGCCTGTGTCTTGCTGATTTTTAATTTTCCCAATTTATACGCCCATGAGTGGAAGTGCCCTATGCTCTCCAAGCTGTGTTTTTTAGATGTTTCAGAACACACCGTACACTTCTCCAGAGTGGCTGTTGGCAATTTACATCCCACCCATCAGCGTAGCATGGCTCCCATTTCTCCATGGCCGGTCCTGCATTTCTGGTTTGGACACTTTTTTCCGCATGGCCCTTTTGCTCGCTGGGAAGCGAGACTTCTTTGGAGCGCTGATTTGCCTTTCCAGGTTGCTTGGTTTGCCAAAAAGTGCGTATGCGTTTTTTCGTGAATATATTCAGGAAAAAACGCATACGCTCTTTTTGGCCAAGGGCATCATTGTCCACGTTTTACCGCTTTTCATGTGCTTTCAAGGCGATTAGAATCTACCTCCTGAAATGTCTTTCCTGCAATTCTGCCTTGCTTTCAAAGCCTCTTAGTTGCCTTCCCTTAATATATCTGAGGACGAGAGGTATCATTTAAAACTCTGCAGGTTTGTGAATTGCAGTGCCCCTGAGCTCCATTTTTCAACTCGCTTTTTTGGGAGCTGGCCGCAAAAGCGCAGGATTGCTTCAGGCCCTCTTCTGGTTCTGGGGGGCAGGCTGAGCTTGTGCTTAATTCTTCTTCCTGATGGGAAAATAGAGTGACCTGTGCCTGTCCCAACACCTAGAGCTAGTCTCTCATTGGTTCCCCCTCTTCCCGTTCATCCTCAGGACAAATTGCAACCTGTACGGAACAGGAGGTTAAAGGTGCTGATTCTCCAAGGAGGGAGATGGCTAGTAAATCGGCTGGAATGGCGAACCCGAGCCAAGGAGATGAGAAATGAGGTGCGTTTTAGAAACCTTTCCCGATCACACGGTGTACCATCTTCTGGGTTTCTCATGCCTGTTTTCGATGTAGGAAGATGCCCTTGAACCTGGAGATTTGGGACCCATGGGATGGGTACCATGCAGTATTACTTGAAAGGGTCTGCGTTGGCTCGCCCAACCTCACCGAACCTCTCAGCCCCAAGAGTGTCCACCCTTATGTCTCAATCAGCTGTGTGTCTAGATATGGTCAATGCAGGTTGCATCACAGCCCCTGAACGAATTTTGTAAGAATTTCTCTCTCTTTCACTGTCTTTGTTTCACGGGTTTTGAAAAGTAATTTATTTTTATAATGGGGTTTAGCTGCTTTTCACGGCTGTGTTTATGCCGCTTTACACCCCCTTGACTCACTTACAGAGAGATATCAATACATAGGTTTGAAGATTCTTACTAGTCAGATATATTCTTGTGCAGTGAATAGGGGGTGTTGAGTCCAGTTCACTGAAAAATGAATAGGTCTTGTCTGTTACCTATTGTGTTTATGGAACGGTATCTGAGCTAATTTGAAACCCTTCTTTTATGCATCACCCCACCTCACCTGTCCCGTTCAGCAGCCATAGTGTGTTTCCTAAACGTGTGACTCTGTTCTCTTTTGTAATTCAGTTCAAGTGTAGCGGTTTTTACATTCCCTCTATAAGTTATATCTTATGATAAGTGTCTTTTTCTGTGTGACTTATTTCACTTAGAATTGTCGTACCTAAATCCACTCATCGTGCTGCTACTAGCCTTATGACGTTGATTTCATGGCTGAGTGATATTCCATTGTACATGAGGACCACAACTTCTTTATCCATTTTTCTCTTTCCTAGGATATTTAAGGTGTAATGAAGTGGGGGTTCTTGTCAACAGAGCAGCCCTAAACTTTGGGGTGCCTGTGTCTTGCTGATTTTTAGTTTTCCCAATTTATACGCCCATGAGTGGAAGTGCCCTATGCTCACCAAGCTGTGTTTCTTAGATGTTTCAGAACACACCGTACACTTCTCCAGAGTGGCTGTTGGCAATTTACATCCCACCCATCAGCGTAGCAAGGCTCCCATTTCTCCATGGCCGGTCCTGCATTTCTGGTTTGGACACTTTTTTCCGCATGGCCCTTTTGCCCGCTGGGAAGCGAGACTTCTTTGGAGCGCTGATTTGCCTTTCCAGGTTGCTTGGTTGGCCAAAAAGGGCGTATGCGTTTTTTCCTGAATATATTCAGGAAAAAACGCATACGCCCTTTTTGGCCAAGGGCATCATTGTCCACGTTTTGCCGCTTTTCATGTGCTTTCAAGGCAATTCGAATCTACCTCCTGAAATCTGTTTCCTGCAATTCTGCCTTGCTTTCAAAGCCTCTTCGTTGCCTTCCCTTAATATATTTGTGGACGAGAGGTATCATTTAAAACTCTGCAGCTTTGTGAATTGCAGTGCCCCTGAGCTCCATTTCTCAACTCGCTTTTTTGGGAGCTGGCCGCAAAAGCGCAGGATTGCTTCAGGCCCTCTTCTGGTTCTGGGGGGCAGGCTGAGCTTGTGTTTAATTCTTCTTCCTGATGGGAAAATAGAGTGACCTGTGCCTGTCCCAACACCTAGAGCTAGTCTCTCATTGGTTCCCCCTCTTCCCCTTCATCCTCAGGACAAATTGCAACCTGTACGGAACAGGAGGTTAAAGGTGCTGATTCTCCAAGGAGGGAGATGGCTAGTAAATGGCTGGAATGGCGAACCCGAGCAAAGGAGATGAGAAATGAGGTGCGTTTTAGAAACCTTTCCCGATCACACGGTGTACCATCTTCTGGGTTTCTCATGCCTGTTTTCGATGTAGGAAGATGGCCTTGAACCTGGAGATTTGGGACCCGTGGGATGGGTACCATGCAGTATTACTTGAAAGGGTCTGCGTTGGCTCACCCAACCTCACCGAAGCTCTCAGCCCCAAGAGTGTCCACCCTTATGTCTCAATCAGCTGTGGGTCTAGGTATGGTCAATCCAGGTTGCATCACAGCCCCTGAACGAATTTTGTAAGAATTTCTCTCTCTTTCACTGTCTTTGTTTCACGGGTTTTGAAAAGTAATTTATTTTTATAATGGGGTTTAGCTGCTTTTCACGGCTGTGTTTATGCCGCTTTACACCCCCTTGACTCACTCACAGAGAGATATCAATACATAGGTTTGAAGATTCTTACTAGTCAGATATATTCTTGTGCGGTGAATAGGGGGTGTTGAGTCCAGTTCACTGAAAAAGGAATAGGTCTTGTCTCTTACATATTGGGTTTATGGAACGGTATCGGAGCTAATTTGAAACCCTTGTTTTATGCATCACCCCACCTCACCTTTCCCGTTCAGCAGCCATAGTGTGTTTCCTAAACGTGTGACTCTGTTCTGTTTTGCAATTCAGTTCAAGTGTAGCGGTTTTTACATTCCCTCTATAAGTGATATCTTAGGATAAATGTCTTTTTCTGTGTGACTTATTTCACTTAGAATCGTCGTACCTAAATCCACTCATCGTGCTGCTACTAGCCTTATGACGTTGATTTCATGGCTGAGGGATATTCCATTGTACATGAGGACCACAACTTCTTTATCCATTTTTCTCTTTCCTAGGATATTTAAGGTGTAATGAAGTGGGGGTTCTTGTCAACAGAGCAGCCCTAAACTTTGGGGTGCCTGTGTCTTGCTGATTTTTAGTTTTCCCAATTTATACGCCCATGAGTGGAAGTGCCCTATGCTCTCCAAGCTGTGTTTTGTAGATGTTTCAGGACACACCGTACACTTCTTCAGAGTGGCTGTTGGCAGTTTACATCCCGCCCATCAGCGTAGCAAGGCTCCCATTTCTCCATGGCCGGTCCTGCATTTCTGGTTTGGACACTTTTTTCCGCATGGCCCTTTTGCCCGCTGGGAAGCGAGACTTCTTTGGAGCGCTGATTTGCCTTTCCAGGTTGCTTGGTTGGCCAAAAAGGGCGTATGCGTTTTTTCCTGAATATATTCAGGAAAAAACGCATACGCCCTTTTTGGCCAAGGGCATCATTGTCCAGGTTTTGCCGCTTTTCATGTGCTTTCAAGGCGATTCGAATCTACCTCCTGAAATCTGTTTCCTGCAATTCTGCCTTGCTTTCAAAGCCTCTTCGTTGCCTTCCCTTAATATATTTGTGGACGAGAGGTATCATTTAAAACTCTGCAGGTTTGTGAATTGCAGTGCCTCTGAGCTCCGTTTTTCAACTCGCTTTTTTGGGAGCAGGCCGCAAAAGCGCAGGATTGCTTCAGGCCCTCTTCTGGTTCTGGGGGGCAGGCTGAGCTTGTGCTTAATTCTTCTTCCTGATGGGAAAATAGAGTGACCTGTGCCTGTCCCAACACCTAGAGCTAGTCTCTCATTGGTTCCCCCTCTACCCGTTCATCCTCAGGACAAATTGCAACCTGTACGGAACAGGAGGTTAAAGGTGCTGATTCTCCAAGGAGGGAGATGGCTAGTAAATCGGCTGGAATGGCGAACCCGAGCAAAGGAGATGAGAAATGAGGTGCGTTTTAGAAACCTTTCCCGATCACACGGTGTACCATCTTCTGGGTTTCTCATGCCTGTTTTCGATGTAGGAAGATGGCCTTGAACCTGGAGATTTGGGACCCGTGGGATGGGTACCATGCAGTATTACTTGAAAGGGTCTGCGTTGGCTCACCCAACCTCACCTTACCTCTCAGCCCCAAGAGTGTCCACCCTTATGTCTCAATCAGCTGTGGGTCTAGATATGGTCAATCCAGGTTGCATCACAGCCCCTGAACGAATTTTGTAAGAATTTCTCTCTCTTTCACTGTCTTTGTTTCACGGGTTTTGAAAAGTAATTTATTTTTATAATGGGGTTTAGCTGCTTTTCACGGCTGTGTTTATGCCGCTTTACACCCCCTTGACTCACTTACAGAGAGATATCAATACATAGGTTTGAAGATTCTTACTAGTCAGATATATTCTTGTGCGGTGAATAGGGGGTGTTGAGTCCAGTTCACTGAAAAAGGAATAGGTCTTGTCTCTTACATATTGGGTTTATGGAACGGTATCGGAGCTAATTTGAAACCCTTGTTTTATGCATCACCCCACCTCACCTTTCCCGTTCAGCAGCCATAGTGTGTTTCCTAAACGTGTGACTCTGTTCTGTTTTGCAATTCAGTTCAAGTGTAGCGGTTTTTACATTCCCTCTAGAAGTGATATCTTAGGATAAGTGTCTTTTTCTGTGTGACTTATTTCACTTAGAATCGTCGTACCTAAATCCACTCATCGTGCTGCTACTAGCCTTATGACGTTGATTTCATGGCTGAGTGATATTCCATTGTACATGAGGACCACAACTTCTTTATCCATTTTTCTCTTTCCTAGGATATTTAAGGTGTAATGAAGTGGGGGTTCTTGTCAACAGAGCAGCCCTAAACTTTGGGGTGCCTGTGTCTTGCTGATTTTTAGTTTTCCCAATTTATACGCCCATGAGTGGAAGTGCCCTATGCTCTCCAAGCTGTGTTTTTTAGATGTTTCAGAACACACCGTACTCTTCTCCAGAGTGGCTGTTGGCAATTTACATCCCACCCATCAGCGTAGCAAGGCTCCCATTTCTCCATGGCCGGTCCTGCATTTCTGCTTTGGACACTTTTTTCCGCATGGCCCTTTGCCCGCTGGGAAGCCAGACTTCTTTGGAGCGCTGATTTGCCTTTCCAGGTTGCTTGGTTGGCCAAAACGGGCGTATGCGTTTTTTCCTGAATATATTCAGGAAAAAACGCATACGCCCTTTTTGGCCAAGGGCATCATTGTCCACGTTTTGCCGCTTTTCATGTGCTTTCAAGGCGATTCGAATCTACCTCCTGAAATCTGTTTCCTGCAATTCTGCCTTGCTTTCAAAGCCTCTTCGTTGCCTTCCCTTAATATATTTGTGGACGAGAGGTATCATTTAAAACTCTGCAGGTTTGTGAATTGCAGTGCCCCTGAGCTCCATTTTTCAACTGGCTTTTTTGGGAGCTGGCCGCAAAAGCGCAGGATTTCTTCAGGCCCTCTTCTGGTTCTGGGGGGAAGGCTGAGCTTGTGCTTAATTCTTCTTCCTGATGGGAAAATAGAGTGACCTGTGCCTGTCCCAACCCCTAGAGCTAGTCTCTCATTGGTTCCCCCTCTTCCCGTTCATCCTCAGGACAAATTGCAACCTGTACGGAACAGGAGGTTAAAGGTGCTGATTCTCCAAGGAGGGAGATGGCTAGTAAATCGGCTGGAATGGCGAACCCGAGCCAAGGAGATGAGAAATGAGGTGCGTTTTAGAAACCTTTCCCGATCACACGGTGTACCATCTTCTGGGTTTCTCATGCCTGTTTTCGATGTAGGAAGATGCCCTTGAACCTGGAGATTTGGGACCCATGGGATGGGTACCATGCAGTATTACTTGAAAGGGTCTGCGTTGGCTCACCCAACCTCACCGAACCTCTCAGCCCCAAGAGTGTCCACCCTTATGTCTCAATCAGCTGTGGGTCTAGATATGGTCAATCCAGGTTGCATCACAGCCCCTGAACGAATTTTGTAAGAATTTCTCTCTCTTTCACTGTCTTTGTTTCACTGGTTTTGAAAAGTAATTTATTTTTATAATGGGGTTTAGCTGCTTTTCACGGCTGTGTTTATGCTGCTGTACACCCCCTTGACTCACTTACAGAGAGATATCAATACATAGGTTTGAAGATTCTTACTAGTCAGATATATTCTTGTGCAGTGAATAGGGTGTGTTGAGTCCAGTTCACTGAAAAAGGAATAGGTCTTGTCTGTTACCTATTGGGTTTATGGAACGGTATCGGAGCTAATTTGAAACCCTTCTTTTATGCATCACCCCACCTCACCTGTCCCGTTCAGCAGCCATAGTGTGTTTCCTAAACGTGTGACTCTGTTCTCTTTTGTAATTCAGTTCAAGTGTAGCGGTTTTTACATTCCCTCTATAAGTGATATCTTATGATAAGTGTCTTTTTCTGTGTGACTTATTTCACTTAGAATTGTCGTACCTAAATCCACTCATCGTGCTGCTACTAGCCTTATGACGTTGATTTCATGGCTGAGTGATATTCCATTGTACATGAGGACCACAACTTCTTTATCCATTTTTCTCTTTCCTAGGATATTTAAGGTGTAATGAAGTGGGGGTTCTTGTCAACAGAGCAGCCCTAAACTTTGGGGTGCCTGTGTCTTGCTGATTTTTAGTTTTCCCAATTTATACGCCCATGAGTGGAAGTGCCCTATGCTCTCCAAGCTGTGTTTTGTAGATGTTTCAGGACACACCGTACACTTCTCCAGAGTGGCTGTTGGCAGTTTACATCCCGCCCATCAGAGTAGCAAGGCTCCCATTTCTCCATGGCCGGTCCTGCATTTCTGCTTTGGAGACTTTTTTCCGCATGGCCCTTTTGCCCGCTGGGAAGCCAGACTTCGTTGGAGCGCTGATTTGCCTTTCCAGGTTGCTTGGTTGGCCAAAAAGGGCGTATGCGTTTTTTCCTGAATATATTCAGGAAAAAACGCATACGCCCTTTTTGGCCAAGGACATCATTGTCCAGGTTTTGCCGCTTTTCATGTGCTTTCAAGGCGATTCGAATCTACCTCCTGAAATCTGTTTCCTGCAATTCTGCCTTGCTTTCAAAGCCTCTTCGTTGCCTTCCCTTAATATATTTGTGGACGAGAGGTATCATTTAAAACTCTGCAGGTTTGTGAATTGCAGTGCCCCTGAGCTCCGTTTTTCAACTCGCTTTTTTGGGAGCTGGCCGCAAAAGCGCAGGATTGCTTCAGGCCCTCTTCTGGTTCTGGGGGGCAGGCTGAGCTTGTGCTTAATTCTTCTTCCTGATGGGAAAATAGAGTGACCTGTGCCTGTCCCAACACCTAGAGCTAGTCTCTCATTGGTTCCCCCTCTTCCCGTTCATCCTCAGGACAAATTGCAACCTGTACGGAACAGGAGGTTAAAGGTGCTGATTCTCCAAGGAGGGAGATGGCTAGTAAATCGGCTGGAATGGCGAACCCGAGCAAAGGAGATGAGAAATGAGGTGCGTTTTAGAAACCTTTCCCGATCACACGGTGTACCATCTTCTGGGTTTCTCATGCCTGTTTTCGACGTAGGAAGATGACCTTGAACCTGGAGATTTGGGACCCATGGGATGGGTACCATGCAGTATTACTTGAAAGGGTCTGCGTTGGCTCACCCAACCTCACCGAACCTCTCAGCCCCAAGAGTGTCCACCCTTATGTTTCAATCAGCTGTGGGTCTAGATATGGTCAATCCAGGTTGCATCACAGCCCCTGAACGAATTTTGTAAGAATTTCTCTCTCTTTCACTGTCTTTGTTTCACGGGTTTTGAAAAGTAATTTATTTTTATAATGGGGTTTAGCTGCTTTTCACGGCTGTGTTTATGCCGCTTTACACCCCCTTGACTCACTTACAGAGAGATATCAATACATAGGTTTGAAGATTCTTACTAGTCAGATATATTCTTGTGCGGTGAATAGGGGGTGTTGAGTCCAGTTCACTGAAAAAGGAATAGGTCTTGTCTCTTACATATTGGGTTTATGGAACGGTATCGGAGCTAATTTGAAACCCTTGTTTTATGCATCACCCCACCTCACCTTTCCCGTTCAGCAGCCATAGTGTGTTTCCTAAACGTGTGACTCTGTTCTGTTTTGCAATTCAGTTCAAGTGTAGCGGTTTTTACATTCCCTCTAGAAGTGATATCTTAGGATAAGTGTCTTTTTCTGTGTGACTTATTTCACTTAGAATCGTCGTACCTAAATCCACTCATCGTGCTGCTACTAGCCTTATGACGTTGATTTCATGGCTGAGTGATATTCCATTGTACATGAGGACCACAACTTCTTTATCCATTTTTCTCTTTCCTAGGATATTTAAGGTGTAATGAAGTGGGGGTTCTTGTCAACAGAGCAGCCCTAAACTTTGGGGTGCCTGTGTCTTGCTGATTTTTAGTTTTCCCAATTTATACGCCCATGAGTGGAAGTGCCCTATGCTCTCCAAGCTGTGTTTTTTAGATGTTTCAGAACACACCGTACTCTTCTCCAGAGTGGCTGTTGGCAATTTACATCCCACCCATCAGCGTAGCAAGGCTCCCATTTCTCCATGGCCGGTCCTGCATTTCTGCTTTGGACACTTTTTTCCGCATGGCCCTTTGCCCGCTGGGAAGCCAGACTTCTTTGGAGCGCTGATTTGCCTTTCCAGGTTGCTTGGTTGGCCAAAACGGGCGTATGCGTTTTTTCCTGAATATATTCAGGAAAAAACGCATACGCCCTTTTTGGCCAAGGGCATCATTGTCCACGTTTTGCCGCTTTTCATGTGCTTTCAAGGCGATTCGAATCTACCTCCTGAAATCTGTTTCCTGCAATTCTGCCTTGCTTTCAAAGCCTCTTCGTTGCCTTCCCTTAATATATTTGTGGACGAGAGGTATCATTTAAAACTCTGCAGGTTTGGGAATTGCAGTGCCCCTGAGCTCCATTTTTCAACTGGCTTTTTTGGGAGCTGGCCGCAAAAGCGCAGGATTTCTTCAGGCCCTCTTCTGGTTCTGGGGGGAAGGCTGAGCTTGTGCTTAATTCTTCTTCCTGATGGGAAAATAGAGTGACCTGTGCCTGTCCCAACCCCTAGAGCTAGTCTCTCATTGGTTCCCCCTCTTCCCGTTCATCCTCAGGACAAATTGCAACCTGTACGGAACAGGAGGTTAAAGGTGCTGATTCTCCAAGGAGGGAGATGGCTAGTAAATCGGCTGGAATGGCGAACCCGAGCCAAGGAGATGAGAAATGAGGTGCGTTTTAGAAACCTTTCCCGATCACACGGTGTACCATCTTCTGGGTTTCTCATGCCTGTTTTCGATGTAGGAAGATGCCCTTGAACCTGGAGATTTGGGACCCATGGGATGGGTACCATGCAGTATTACTTGAAAGGGTCTGCGTTGGCTCACCCAACCTCACCGAACCTCTCAGCCCCAAGAGTGTCCACCCTTATGTCTCAATCAGCTGTGGGTCTAGATATGGTCAATCCAGGTTGCATCACAGCCCCTGAACGAATTTTGTAAGAATTTCTCTCTCTTTCACTGTCTTTGTTTCACTGGTTTTGAAAAGTAATTTATTTTTATAATGGGGTTTAGCTGCTTTTCACGGCTGTGTTTATGCCGCTGTACACCCCCTTGACTCACTTACAGAGAGATATCAATACATAGGTTTGAAGATTCTTACTAGTCAGATATATTCTTGTGCAGTGAATAGGGTGTGTTGAGTCCAGTTCACTGAAAAAGGAATAGGTCTTGTCTGTTACCTATTGGGTTTATGGAACGGTATCGGAGCTAATTTGAAACCCTTCTTTTATGCATCACCCCACCTCACCTGTCCCGTTCAGCAGCCATAGTGTGTTTCCTAAACGTGTGACTCTGTTCTCTTTTGTAATTCAGTTCAAGTGTAGCGGTTTTTACATTCCCTCTATAAGTGATATCTTATGATAAGTGTCTTTTTCTGTGTGACTTATTTCACTTAGAATTGTCGTACCTAAATCCACTCATCGTGCTGCTACTAGCCTTATGACGTTGATTTCATGGCTGAGTGATATTCCATTGTACATGAGGACCACAACTTCTTTATCCATTTTTCTCTTTCCTAGGATATTTAAGGTGTAATGAAGTGGGGGTTCTTGTCAACAGAGCAGCCCTAAACTTTGGGGTGCCTGTGTCTTGCTGATTTTTAGTTTTCCCAATTTATACGCCCATGAGTGGAAGTGCCCTATGCTCTCCAAGCTGTGTTTTGTAGATGTTTCAGGACACACCGTACACTTCTCCAGAGTGGCTGTTGGCAGTTTACATCCCGCCCATCAGAGTAGCAAGGCTCCCATTTCTCCATGGCCGGTCCTGCATTTCTGCTTTGGAGACTTTTTTCCGCATGGCCCTTTTGCCCGCTGGGAAGCCAGACTTCGTTGGAGCGCTGATTTGCCTTTCCAGGTTGCTTGGTTGGCCAAAAAGGGCGTATGCGTTTTTTCCTGAATATATTCAGGAAAAAACGCATACGCCCTTTTTGGCCAAGGACATCATTGTCCAGGTTTTGCCGCTTTTCATGTGCTTTCAAGGCGATTCGAATCTACCTCCTGAAATCTGTTTCCTGCAATTCTGCCTTGCTTTCAAAGCCTCTTCGTTGCCTTCCCTTAATATATTTGTGGACGAGAGGTATCATTTAAAACTCTGCAGGTTTGTGAATTGCAGTGCCCCTGAGCTCCGTTTTTCAACTCGCTTTTTTGGGAGCTGGCCGCAAAAGCGCAGGATTGCTTCAGGCCCTCTTCTGGTTCTGGGGGGCAGGCTGAGCTTGTGCTTAATTCTTCTTCCTCATGGGAAAATAGAGTGACCTGTGCCTGTCCCAACACCTAGAGCTAGTCTCTCATTGGTTCCCCCTCTTCCCGTTCATCCTCAGGACAAATTGCAACCTGTACGGAACAGGAGGTTAAAGGTGCTGATTCTCCAAGGAGGGAGATGGCTAGTAAATCGGCTGGAATGGCGAACCCGAGCAAAGGAGATGAGAAATGAGGTGCGTTTTAGAAACCTTTCCCGATCACACGGTGTACCATCTTCTGGGTTTCTCATGCCTGTTTTCGACGTAGGAAGATGACCTTGAACCTGGAGATTTGGGACCCATGGGATGGGTACCATGCAGTATTACTTGAAAGGGTCTGCGTTGGCTCACCCAACCTCACCGAACCTCTCAGCCCCAAGAGTGTCCACCCTTATGTTTCAATCAGCTGTGGGTCTAGATATGGTCAATCCAGGTTGCATCACAGCCCCTGAACGAATTTTGTAAGAATTTCTCTCTCTTTCACTGTCTTTGTTTCACGGGTTTTGAAAAGTAATTTATTTTTATAATGGTGTTTAGCTGCTTTTCACGGCTGTGTTTATGCCGCTTTACACCCCCTTGACTCACTCACAGGGAGATATCAATACATAGGTTTGAAGATTCTTACTAGTCAGATATATTCATGTGCGGTGAATAGGGGGTGTTGAGTCCAGTTCACTGAAAAAGGAATAGTTCTTGTCTCTTAAATATTGGGTTTATGGAACGGTATCTGAGCTAATTTGAAACCCTTGTTTTATGCATCACCCCACCTCACCTTTCCCGTTCAGCAGCCATAGTGTGTTTCCTAAACGTGTGACTCTGTTCTGTTTTGCAATTCAGTTCAAGTGTAGCGGTTTTTACATTCCCTCTAGAAGTGATATCTTAGGATAAGTGTCTTTTTCTGTGTGACTTATTTCACTTAGAATCGTCGTACCTAAATCCACTCATCGTGCTGCTACTAGCCTTATGACGTTGATTTCATGGCTGAGTGATATTCCATTGTACTTGAGGACCACAACTTCTTTATCCATTTTTCTCTTTCCTAGGATATTTAAGGTGTAATGAAGTGGGGGTTCTTGTCAACAGAGCAGCCCTAAACTTTGGGGTGCCTGTGTCTGGCTGATTTTTAGTTTTCCCAATTTATACGCCCATGAGTGGAAGTGCCCTATGCTCTCCAAGCTGTGTTTTTTAGATGTTTCAGGACACACCGTACACTTCTCCAGAGTGGCTGTTGGCAATTTACATCCCGCCCATCAGCGTAGCAAGGCTCCCATTTCTCCATGGCCGGTCCTGCATTTCTGCTTTGGACACTTTTTTCCGCATGGCCCTTTTGCCCGCTGGGAAGCGAGACTTCTTTGGAGCGCTGATTTGCCTTTCCAGGTTGCTTGGTTGGCCAAAAAGGGCGTATGCGTTTTTTCCTGAATATATTCAGGAAAAAACGCATACGCCCTTTTTGGCCAAGGGCATCATTGTCCAGGTTTTGCCGCTTTTCATGTGCTTTCAAGGCGATTCGAATCTACCTCCTGAAATCTGTTTCCTGCAATTCTGCCTTGCTTTCAATGCCTCTTCGTTGCCTTCCCTTAATATATTTGTGGACGAGAGGTATCATTTAAAACTCTGCAGGTTTGTGAATTGCAGTGCCCCTGAGCTCCATTTTTCAACTCGCTTTTTTGGGAGCTGGCCGCAAAAGCACAGGATTGCTTCAGGCCCTCTTCTGGTTCTGGGGGGCAGGCTGAGCTTGTGCTTAATTCTTCTTCCTGATGGGAAAATAGAGTGACCTGTGCCTGTCCCAACACCTAGAGCTAGTCTCTCATTGGTTCCCCCTCTTCCCGTTCATCCTCAGGACAAATTGCAACCTGTACGGAACAGGAGGTTAAAGGTGCTGATTCTCCAAGGAGGGAGATGGCTAGTAAGTCGGCTGGAATGGCGAACCCGAGCAAAGGAGATGAGAAATGAGGTGCGTTTTAGAAACTTTTCCCGATCACACGGTGTACCATCTTCTGGGTTTCTCATGCCTGTTTTCGATGTAGGAAGATGGCCTTGAACCTGGAGATTTGGGACCCGTGGGATGGGTACCATGCAGTATTACTTGAAAGGGTCTGCGTTGGCTCACCCAACCTCACCGTACCTCTCAGCCCCAAGAGTGTCCACCCTTATGTCTCAATCAGCTGTGGGTCTAGATATGGTCAATCCAGGTTGCATCACAGCCCCTGAACGAATTTTGTAAGAATTTCTCTCTCTTTCACTGTCTTTGTTTCACGGGTTTTGAAAAGTAATTTATTTTTATAATGGGGTTTAGCTGCTTTTCTCGGCTGTGTTTATGCCGCTTTACACCCCCTTGACTCACTTACAGAGAGATATCAATACATAGGTTTGAAGATTCTTACTAGTCAGATATATTCTTGTGCGGTGAATAGGGGGTGTTGAGTCCAGTTCACTGAAAAAGGAATAGGTCTTGTCTCTTACATATTGGGTTTATGGAACGGTATCGGAGCTAATTTGAAACCCTTGTTTTATGCATCACCCCACGTCACCTTTCCCGTTCAGCAGCCATAGTGTGTTTTCTAAACGTGTGACTCTGTTCTGTTTTGTAATTCAGTTCAAGTGTAGCCGTTTTTACATTCCCTCTCTAAGTGATATCTTACGATAAGTGTCTTTTTCTGTGTGACTTATTTCACTTAGAATCGTCGTACCTAAATCCACTCATCGTGCTGCTACTAGCCTTATGACGTTGATTTCATGGCTGAGTGATATTCCATTGTACATGAGGACCACAACTTCTTTATCCATTTTTCTCTTTCCTAGGATATTTAAGGTGTAATGAAGTGGGGGTTCTTGTCAACAGAGCAGCCCTAAATTTTGGGGTGCCTGTGTCTGGCTGATTTTTAGTTTTCCCAATTTATACGCCCATGAGTGGAAGTGCCCTATGCTCTCCAAGCTGTGTTTTTCAGATGTTTCAGGACACACCGTACACTTCTCCAGAGTGGCTGTTGGCAATTTACAACCCGCCCATCAGCGTAGCAAGGCTCCCATTTCTCCATGGCCAGTCCTGCATTTCTGCTTTGGACACTTTTTTCCGCATGGCCCTTTTGCCCGCTGGGAAGCGAGACTTCTTTGGAGCGCTGATTTGCCTTTCCAGGTTGCTTGGTTGGCCAAAAAAGGCGTATGCGTTTTTTCCTGAATATATTCAGGAAAAAACGCATACGCCCTTTTTGGCCAAGGGCATCATTGTCCAGGTTTTGCCGCTTTTCATGTGCTTTCAAGGCGATTCGAATCTACCTCCTGAAATCTGTTTCCTGCAATTCTGCCTTGCTTTCAAAGCCTCTTCGTTGCCTTCCCTTAATATATTTGTGGACGAGAGGTATCATTTAAAACTCTGCAGGGTTGTGAATTGCAGTGCCCCTGAGCTCCATTTTTCAACTCGCTTTTTTGGGAGCTGGCCGCAAAAGCGCAGGATTGCTTCAGGCCCTCTTCTGGTTCTGGGGGGCAGGCTGAGCTTGTGCTTAATTCTTCTTCCTGATGGGAAAAGAGAGTGACCTGTGCCTGTCCCAACACCTAGAGCTAGTCTCTCATTGGTTCCCCCTCTTCCCGTTCATCCTCAGGACAAATTGCAACCTGTACGGAACAGGAGGTTAAAGGTGCTGATTCTCCAAGGAGGGAGATGGCTAGTAAATCGGCTGGAATGGCAAAACCGAGCAAAGGAGATGAGAAATGAGGTGCGTTTTAGAAACCTTTCCCGATCACACGGTGTACCATCTTCTGGGTTTCTCATGCCTGTTTTCGATGTAGGAAGATGGCCTTGAACCTGGAGATTTGGGACCCGTGGGATGGGTACCATGCAGTATTACTTGAAAGGGTCTGCGTTGGCTCACCCAACCTCACCGTACCTCTCAGCCCCAAGAGTGTCCACCCTTATGTCTCAATCAGCTGTTGGTCTAGGTATGGTGAATCCAGGTTGCATCACAGCCCCTGAACGAATTTTGTAAGAATTTCTCTCTCTTTCACTGTCTTTGTTTCACGGGTTTTGAAAAGTAATTTATTTTTATAATGGGGTTTAGCTGCTTTTCACGGCTGTGTTTATGCCGCTTTACACCCCCTTGACTCACTCACAGAGAGATATCAATACATAGGTTTGAAGATTCTTACTAGTCAGATATATTCTTGTGCGGTGAATAGGGGGTGTTGAGTCCAGTTCACTGAAAAAGGAATAGGTCTTGTCTCTTACATATTGGGTTTATGGAACGGTATCGGAGCTAATTTGAAACCCTTGTTTTATGCATCACCCCACCTCACCTTTCCCGTTCAGCAGCCATAGTGTGTTTCCTAAACGTGTGACTCTGTTCTGTTTTGCAATTCAGTTCAAGTGTAGCGGTTTTTACATTCCCTCTATAAGTGATATCTTAGGATAAATGTCTTTTTCTGTGTGACTTATTTCACTTAGAATCGTCGTACCTAAATCTACTCATCGTGCTGCTACTAGCCTTATGACGTTGATTTCATGGCTGAGTGATATTCCATTGTACATGAGGACCACAACTTCTTTATCCATTTTTCTCTTTCCTAGGATATTTAAGGTGTAATGAAGTGGGGGTTCTTGTCAACAGAGCAGCCCTAAACTTTGGGGTGCCTGTGTCTTGCTGATTTTTAGTTTTCCCAATTTATACGCCCATGAGTGGAAGTGCCCTATGCTCTCCAAGCTGTGTTTTGTAGATGTTTCAGGACACACCGTACACTTCTCCAGAGTGGCTGTTGGCTGTTTACATCCCGCCCATCAGAGTAGCAAGGCTCCCATTTCTCCATGGCCGGTCCTGCATTTCTGCTTTGGAGACTTTTTTCCGCATGGCCCTTTTGCCCGCTGGGCAGCGAGACTTCTTTGGAGCGCTGATTTGCCTTTCCAGGTTGCTTGGTTGGCCAAAAAGGGCGTATGCGTTTTTTCCTGAATATATTCAAGAAAAAACGCATACGCCCTTTTTGGCCAAGGGCATCATTGTCCAGGTTTTGCCGCTTTTCATGTGCTTTCAAGGCGATTCGAATCTACCTCCTGAAATCTGTTTCCTGCAATTCTGCCTTGCTTTCAAAGCCTCTTCGTTGCCTTCCCTTAATATATTTGTGGACGAGAGGTATCATTTAAAACTCTGCAGGTTTGTGAATTGCAGTGCCCCTGAGCTCCATTTTTCAACTCGCTTTTTTGGGAGCTGGCCGCAAAAGCACAGGATTGCTTCAGGCCCTCTTCTGGTTCTGGGGGGCAGGCTGAGCTTGTGCTTAATTCTTCTTCCTGATGGGAAAATAGAGTGACCTGTGCCTGTTCCAACACCTAGAGCTAGTCTCTCATTGGTTCCCCCTCTTCCCGTTCATCCTCAGGACAAATTGCAACCTGTACGGAACAGGAGGTTAAAGGTGCTGATTCTCCAAGGAGGGAGATGGCTAGTAAGTCGGCTGGAATGGCGAACCCGAGCAAAGGAGATGAGAAATGAGGTGCGTTTTAGAAACTTTTCCCGATCACACGGTGTACCATCTTCTGGGTTTCTCATGCCTGTTTTCGATGTAGGAAGATGGCCTTGAACCTGGAGATTTGGGACCCGTGGGATGGGTACCATGCAGTATTACTTGAAAGGGTCTGCGTTGGCTCACCCAACCTCACCGTACCTCTCAGCCCCAAGAGTGTCCACCCTTATGTCTCAATCAGCTGTGGGTCTAGATATGGTCAATCCAGGTTGCATCACAGCCCCTGAACGAATTTTGTAAGAATTTCTCTCTCTTTCACTGTCTTTGTTTCACGGGTTTTGAAAAGTAATTTATTTTTATAATGGGGTTTAGCTGCTTTTCTCGGCTGTGTTTATGCCGCTTTACACCCCCTTGACTCACTTACAGAGAGATATCAATACATAGGTTTGAAGATTCTTACTAGTCAGATATATTCTTGTGCGGTGAATAGGGGGTGTTGAGTCCAGTTCACTGAAAAAGGAATAGGTCTTGTCTCTTACATATTGGGTTTATGGAACGGTATCGGAGCTAATTTGAAACCCTTGTTTTATGCATCACCCCACCTCACCTTTCCCGTTCAGCAGCCATAGTGTGTTTTCTAAACGTGTGACTCTGTTCTGTTTTGTAATTCAGTTCAAGTGTAGCGGTTTTTACATTCTCTCTCTAAGTGATATCTTAGGATGAGTGTCTTTTTCTGTGTGACTTATTTCACTTAGAATCGTCGTACCTAAATCCACTCATCGTGTTGCTACTAGCCTTATGACGTTGATTTCATGGCTGAGTGATATTCCATTGTACATGAGGACCACAACTTCTTTATCCATTTTTCTCTTTCCTAGGATATTTAAGGTGTAATGAAGTGGGGGTTCTTGTCAACAGAGCAGCCCTAAACTTTGGGGTGCCTGTGTCTGGCTGATTTTTAGTTTTCCCAATTTATACGCCCATGAGTGGAAGTGCCCTATGCTCTCCAAGCTGTGTTTTTTAGATGTTTCAGGACACACCGTACACTTCTCCCCAGTGGCTGTTGGCAATTTACATCCCCCCCATCAGCGTAGCAAGGCTCCCATTTCTCCATGGCCGGGCCTGCATTTCTGCTTTGGACACTTTTTTCCGCATGGCCCTTTTGCCCGCTGGGAAGCCACACTTCTTTGGAGCGCTGATTGGCCTTTCCAGGTTGCTTGGTTGGCCAAAAAGGGCGTATGCGTTTTTTCCTGAATATATTCAGGAAAAAACGCATACGCCCTTTTTGTCGAAGGGCATCATTGTCCAGGTTTTGCCGCTTTTCATGTGCTTTCAAGGCGATTCGAATCCACCTCCTGAAATCTGTTTCCTGCAATTCTGCCTTGCTTTCAAAGCCTCTTCGTTGCCTTCCCTTAATATATTTGTGGACGAGAGGTATCATTTAAAACTCAGCAGGTTTGTGAATTGCAGTGCCCCTGAGCTCCATTTTTCAACTCGCTTTTTTGGGAGCTGGACGCAAAAGCGCAGGATTGCTTCAGGCCCTCTTCTGGTTCTGGGGGGCACGCTGAGCTTGTGCTTAATTCTTCTTCCTGATGGGAAAATAGAGTGACCTGTGCCTGTCCCAACACCTAGAGCTAGTTTCTCATTGGTTCCCCCTCTTCCCGTTCATCCTCAGGACAAATTGCAACCTGTACGGAACAGGAGCTTAAAGGTGCTGATTCTCCAAGGAGGGAAATGGCTAGTAAATCGGCTGGAATGGTGAACCCGAGCAAAGGAGATGAGAAATGAGGTGCGTTTTAGAAGCCTTTCCCGATCACACGGTGTACCATCTTCTGGGTTTCTCATGCCTGTTTTCGATGTAGGAAGATGGCCTTGAACCTGGAGATTTGGGACCCATGGGATGGGTACCATGCAGTATTACTTGAAAGGGTCTGCGTTGGCTCACCCAACCTCACCGAAGCTCTCAGCCCCAAGAGTGTCCACCCTTATGTCTCAATCAGCTGTGGGTCTAGATATGGTCAATCCAGGTTGCATCACAGCCCCTGAATGAATTTTGTAAGAATTTCTCTCTCTTTCACTGTCTTTGTTTCACGGGTTTTGAAAAGTAATTTATTTTTGTAATGGGGTTTAGCTGCTTTTCACGGCTGTGTTTATGCCGCTTTACACCCCCTTGACTCACTTACAGAGAGATATCAATACATAGGTTTGAAGATTCTTACTAGTCAGATATATTCTTGTGCGGTGAATAGGGGGTGTTGAGTCCAGTTCACTGAAAAAGGAATAGGTCTTGTCTCTTACATATTGGGTTTATGGAACGGTATCGGAGCTAATTTGAAACCCTTGTTTTATGCATCACCCCACCTCACCTTTCCCGTTCAGCAGCCATAGTGTGTTTCCTAAACGTGTGACTCTGTTCTGTTTTGCAATTCAGTTCAAGTGTAGCGGTTTTTACATTCCCTCTATAAGTGATATCTTAGGATAAGTGTCTTTTTCTGTGTGACTTATTTCACTTAGAATCGTCGTACCTAAATCCACTCATCGTGCTGCTACTAGCCTTATGACGTTGATTTCATGGCTGAGTGATATTCCATTGTACTTGAGGACCACAACTTCTTTATCCATTTTTCTCTTTCCTAGGATATTTAAGGTGTAATGAAGTGGGGGTTCTTGTCAACAGAGCAGCCCTAAACTTTGGGGTGCCTGTGTCTGGCTGATTTTTAGTTTTCCCAATTTATACGCCCATGAGTGGAAGTGCCCTATGCTCTCCAAGCTGTGTTTTTTAGATGTTTCAGGACACACCGTACATTTCTCCCGAGTGGCTGTTGGCAATTTACCTCCCGCCCATCAGCGTAGCAAGGCTCCCATTTCTCCATGGCCGGTCCTGCATTTCTGCTTTGGACACTTTTTTCCGCATGGCCCTTTTGCCCGCTGGGAAGCGAGACTTCTTTGGAGCGCTGATTTGCCTTTCCAGGTTGCTTGGTTGGCCAAAAAGGGCGTATGCGTTTTTTCCTGAATATATTCAGGAAAAAACGCATACGCCCTTTTTGTCCAAGGGCATCATTGTCCAGGTTTTGCCGCTTTTCATGTGCTTTCAAGGCGATTCGAATCCACCTCCTGAAATCTGTTTCCTGCAATTCTGCCTTGCTTTCAAAGCCTCTTCGTTGCCTTCCCTTAATATATTTGTGGACGAGAGGTATCATTTAAAACTCTGCAGGTTTGTGAATTGCAGTGCCCCTGAGCTCCATTTTTCAACTCGCTTTTTTGGGAGCTGGCCGCAAAAGCGCAGGATTGCTTCAGGCCCTCTTCTGGTTCTGGGGGGCACGCTGAGCTTGTGCTTAATTCTTCTTCCTGATGGGAAAATAGAGTGACCTGTGCCTGTCCCAACACCTAGAGCTAGTTTCTCATTGGTTCCCCCTCTTCCCGTTCATCCTCAGGACAAATTGCAACCTGTACGGAACAGGAGGTTAAAGGTGCTGATTCTCCAAGGAGGGAAATGGCTAGTAAATCGGCTGGAATGGTGAACCCGAGCAAAGGAGATGAGAAATGAGGTGCGTTTTAGAAACCTTTCCCGATCACACGGTGTACCATCTTCTGGGTTTCTCATGCCTGTTTTCGATGTAGGAAGATGGCCTTGAACCTGGAGATTTGGGACCCATGGGATGGGTACCATGCAGTATTACTTGAAAGGGTCTGCGTTGGCTCACCCAACCTCACCGAAGCTCTCAGCCCCAAGAGTGTCCACCCTTATGTCTCAATCAGCTGTGGGTCTAGATATGGTCAATCCAGGTTGCATCACAGCCCCTGAACGAATTTTGTAAGAATTTCTCTCTCTTTCACTGTCTTTGTTTCACGGGTTTTGAAAAGTAATTTATTTTTGTAATGGGGTTTAGCTGCTTTTCACGGCTGTGTTTATGCCGCTTTACACCCCCTTGACTCACTTACAGAGAGATATCAATACATAGGTTTGAAGATTCTTACTAGTCAGATATATTCTTGTGCGGTGAATAGGGGGTGTTGAGTCCAGTTCACTGAAAAAGGAATAGGTCTTGTCTCTTACATATTGGGTTTATGGAACGGTATCGGAGCTAATTTGAAACCCTTGTTTTATGCATCACCCCACCTCACCTTTCCCGTTCAGCAGCCATAGTGTGTTTCCTAAACGTGTGACTCTGTTCTCTTTTGCAATTCAGTTCAAGTGTAGCGGTTTTTACATTCCCTCTATAAGTGATATCTTAGGATAAGTGTCTTTCTCTGTGTGACTTATTTCACTTAGAATCGTCGTACCTAAATCCACTCATCGTGCTGCTACTAGCCTTATGACGTTGATTTCATGGCTGAGTGATATTCCATTGTACTTGAGGACCACAACTTCTTTATCCATTTTTCTCTTTCCTAGGATATTTAAGGTGTAATGAAGTGGGGGTTCTTGTCAACAGAGCAGCCCTAAACTTTGGGGTGCCTGTGTCTGGCTGATTTTTAGTTTTCCCAATTTATACGCCCATGAGTGGAAGTGCCCTATGCTCTCCAAGCTGTGTTTTTTAGATGTTTCAGGACACACCGTACACTTCTCCCGAGTGGCTGTTTGCAATTTACATCCCACCCATCAGCGTAGCAAGGCTCCCATTTCTCCATGGCCGGTCCTGCATTTCTGCTTTGGACACTTTTTTCCGCATGGCCCTTTTGCCCGCTGGGAAGCGAGACTTCTTTGGAGCGCTGATTTGCCTTTCCAGGTTGCTTGGTTGGCCAAAAAGGGCATATGCGTTTTTTCCTGAATATATTCAGGAAAAAACGCATACGCCCTTTTTGGCCAAGGGCATCATTGTCCACGTTTTGCTGCTTTTCATGTGCTTTCAAGGCGATTCGAATCTACCTCCTGAAATCTGTTTCCTGCAATTCTGCCTTGCTTTCAAAGCCTCTTCGTTGCCTTCCCTTAATATATTTGTGGACGAGAGGTATCATTTAAAACGCTGCAGGTTTGTGAATTGCAGTGCCCCTGAGCTCCATTTTTCAACTGGCTTTTTTGGGAGCTGGCCGCAAAAGTGCAGGATTGCTTCAGGCCCTCTTCTGGTTCTGGGGGGCAGGCTGAGCTTGTGCTTAATTCTTCTTCCTGATGGGAAAATAGAGTGACCTGTGCCTGTCCCAACACCTAGAGCTAGTCTCTCATTGGTTCCCCCTCTTCCCCTTCATCCTCAGGACAAATTGCAACCTGTACGGAACAGGAGGTTAAAGGTGCTGATTCTCCAAGGAGGGAGATGGCTAGTAAATCGGCTGGAATGGCGAACCCGAGCAAAGGAGATGAGAAATGAGGTTCGTTTTAGAAACCTTTCCCGATCACACGGTGTACCATCTTCTGGGTTTCTCATGCCTGTTTTCGATGTAGGAAGATGGCCTTGAACCCGGAGATTTGGGACCCATGGGATGGGTACCATGCAGTATTACTTGAAAGGGTCTGCGTTGCCTCACCCAACCTCACCGAACCTCTCAGCCCCAAGAGTGTCCACCCTTATGTCTCAATCAGCTGTGGGTCTAGATATGGTCAATCCAGGTTGCATCACAGCCCCTGAACGAATTTTGTAAGAATTTCTCTCTCTTTCAATGTCTTTGTTTCACGGGTTTTGAAAAGTAATTTATTTTTATAATGGGGTTTAGCTGCTTTTCACGGCTGTGTTTATGCCGCTTTACACCCCCTTGACTCACTTACAGAGAGATATCAATACATAGGTTTGAAGATTCTTACTAGTCAGATATATTCTTGTGCGGTGAATAGGGGGTGTTGAGTCCAGTTCACTGAAAAAGGAATAGGTCTTGTCTCTTACATATTGGGTTTATGGAACGGTATCGGAGCTAATTTGAAACCCTTGTTTTATGCATCACCCCACCTCACCTTTCCCGTTCAGCAGCCATAGTGTGTTTTCTAAACGTGTGACTCTGTTCTGTTTTGTAATTCAGTTCAAGTGTAGCCGTTTTTACATTCCCTCTCTAAGTGATATCTTACGATAAGTGTCTTTTTCTGTGTGACTTATTTCACTTAGAATCGTCGTACCTAAATCCACTCATCGTGCTGCTACTAGCCTTATGACGTTGATTTCATGGCTGAGTGATATTCCATTGTACATGAGGACCACAACTTCTTTATCCATTTTTCTCTTTCCTAGGATATTTAAGGTGTAATGAAGTGGGGGTTCTTGTCAACAGAGCAGCCCTAAATTTTGGGGTGCCTGTGTCTGGCTGATTTTTAGTTTTCCCAATTTATACGCCCATGAGTGGAAGTGCCCTATGCTCTCCAAGCTGTGTTTTTCAGATGTTTCAGGACACACCGTACACTTCTCCAGAGTGGCTGTTGGCAATTTACATCCTGCCCATCAGCGTAGCAAGGCTCCCATTTCTCCATGGCCAGTCCTGCATTTCTGCTTTAGACACTTTTTTCCGCATAGCCCTTTTGCCCGCTGGGAAGCGAGACTTCTTTGGAGCGCTGATTTGCCTTTCCACGTTGCTTGGTTGGCCAAAAAAGGCGTATGCGTTTTTTCCTGAATATATTCAGGAAAAAACGCATACGCCCTTTTTGGCCAAGGGCATCATTGTCCAGGTTTTGCCGCTTTTCATGTGCTTTCAAGGCGATTCGAATCTACCTCCTGAAATCTGTTTCCTGCAATTCTGCCTTGCTTTCAAAGCCTCTTCGTTGCCTTCCCTTAATATATTTGTGGACGAGAGGTATCATTTAAAACTCTGCAGGTTTGTGAATTGCAGTGCCCCTGAGCTCCATTTTTCAACTCGCTTTTTTGGGAGCTGGCCGCAAAAGCGCAGGATTGCTTCAGGCCCTCTTCTGGTTCTGGGGGGCAGGCTGAGCTTGTGCTTAATTCTTCTTCCTGATGGGAAAATAGAGTGACCTGTGCCTGTCCCAACACCTAGAGCTAGTCTCTCATTGGTTCCCCCTCTTCCCGTTCATCCTCAGGACAAATTGCAACCTGTACGGAACAGGAGGTTAAAGGTGCTGATTCTCCAAGGAGGGAGATGGCTAGTAAATCGGCTGGAATGGCAAAACCGAGCAAAGGAGATGAGAAATGAGGTGCGTTTTAGAAACCTTTCCCGATCACACGGTGTACCATCTTCTGGGTTTCTCATGCCTGTTTTCGATGTAGGAAGATGGCTTTGAACCTGGAGATTTGGGACCCGTGGGATGGGTACCATGCAGTATTACTTGAAAGGGTCTGCGTTGGCTCACCCAACCTCACCGTACCTCTCAGCCCCAAGAGTGTCCACCCTTATGTCTCAATCAGCTGTGGGTCTAGGTATGGTCAATCCAGGTTGCATCACAGCCCCTGAACGAATTTTGTAAGAATTTCTCTCTCTTTCACTGTCTTTGTTTCACGGGTTTTGAAAAGTAATTTATTTTTATAATGGGGTTTAGCTGCTTTTCACGGCTGTGTTTATGCCGCTTTACACCCTCTTGACTCACTCACAGAGAGATATCAATACATAGGTTTGAAGATTCTTACTAGTCAGATATATTCTTGTGCGGTGAATAGGGGGTGTTGAGTCCAGTTCACTGAAAAAGGAATAGGTCTTGTCTCTTACATATTGGGTTTATGGAACGGTATCGGAGCTAATTTGAAACCCTTGTTTTATGCATCACCCCACCTCACCTTTCCCGTTCAACAGCCATAGTGTGTTTCCTAAACGTGTGACTCTGTTCTGTTTTGCAATTCAGTTCAAGTGTAGCGGTTTTTACATTCCCTCTATAAGTGATATCTTAGGATAAATGTCTTTTTCTGTGTGACTTATTTCACTTAGAATCGTCGTACCTAAATCCACTCATCGTGCTGCTACTAGCCTTATGACGTTGATTTCATGGCTGAGTGATATTCCATTGTACATGAGGACCACAACTTCTTTATCCATTTTTCTCTTTCCTAGGATATTTAAGGTGTAATGAAGTGGGGGTTCTTGTCAACAGAGCAGCCCTAAACTTTGGGGTGCCTGTGTCTTGCTGATTTTTAGTTTTCCCAATTTATACGCCCATGAGTGGAAGTGCCCTATGCTCTCCAAGCTGTGTTTTGTAGATGTTTCAGGACACACCGTATACTTCTTCAGAGTGGCTGTTGGCAATTTACATCCCGCCCATCAGCGTAGCAAGGCTCCCATTTCTCCATGACCGGTCCTGCATTTCTGGTTTGGACACTTTTTTCCGCATGGCCCTTTTGCCCGCTGGGAAGCGAGACTTCTTTGGAGCGCTGATTTGCCTTTCCAGGTTGCTTGGTTGTCCAAAAAGGGCGTATGCGTTTTTTCCTGAATATATTCAGGAAAAAACGCATACGCCCTTTTTGGCCAAGGGCATCATTGTCCAGGTTTTGCTGCTTTTCATGTGCTTTCAAGGCGATTCGAATCTACCTCCTGAAATCTGTTTCCTGCAATTCTGCCTTGCTTTCAAAGCCTCTTCGTTGCCTTCCCTTAATATATTTGTGGACGAGAGGTATCATTTAAAACTCTGCAGGTTTGTGAATTGCAGTGCCCCTGAGCTCCATTTTTCAACTGGCTTTTTTGGGAGCTGGCCGCAAAAGCGCAGGATTGCTTCAGGCCCTCTTCTGGTTCTGGGGGGCAGGCTGAGCTTGTGCTTAATTCTTCTTCCTGATAGGAAAATAGAGTGACCTGTGCCTGTCCCAACACCTAGAGCTAGTCTCTCATTGGTTCCCCCTCTTCCCGTTCATCCTCAGGACAAATTGCAACCTGTACGGAACAGGAGGTTAAAGGTGCTGATTCTCCAAGGAGGGAGATGGCTAGTAAATCGGCTGGAATGGCGAACCCGAGCAAAGGAGATGAGAAATGAGGTGCGTTTTAGAAACCTTTCCCGATCACACGGTGTACCATCTTCTGGGTTTCTCATGCCTGTTTTCGATGTAGGAAGATGGCCTTGAACCTGGAGATTTGGGACCCATGGGATGGGTACCATGCAGTATTACTTGAAAGGGTCTGCGTTGGCTCACCCAACCTCACCGTACCTCTCAGCCCCAAGAGTGTCCACCCTTATGTCTCAATCAGCTGTGGGTCTAGATATGGTCAATCCAGGTTGCATCACAGCCCCTGAACGAATTTTGTAAGAATTTCTCTCTCTTTCACTGTGTTTGTTTCACGGGTTTTGAAAAGTAATTTATTTTTGTAATGGGGTTTAGCTGCTTTTCACGGCTGTGTTTATGTCGCTTTACACCCCCTTGACTCACTTACAGAGAGATATCAATACATAGGTTTGAAGATTCTTACTAGTCAGATATATTCTTGTGCGGTGAATAGGGGGTGTTGAGTCCAGGTCACTGAAAAAGGAATAGGTCTTGTCTCTTACATATTGGGTTTATGGAACGGTATCTGAGCTAATTTGAAACCCTTGTTTTATGCATCACCCCACCTCACATTTCCCGTTCAGCAGCCATAGTGTGTTTTCTAAACGTGTGACTCTGTTCTGTTTTGTAATTCAGTTCAAGTGTAGCGGTTTTTACATTCCCTCTCTAAGTGATATCTTAAGATAAGTGTATTTTTCTGTGTGACTTATTTCACTTAGAATCGTCGTACCTAAATCCACTCATCGTGCTGCTACTAGCCTTATGACGTTGATTTCATGGCTGAGTGGTATTCCATTGTACATGAGGACCACAACTTCTTTATCCATTTTTCTCTTTCCTAGTATATTTAAGGTGTAATGAAGTGGGGGTTCTTGTCAACAGAGCAGTCCTAAACTTTGGGGTGCCTGTGTCTTGCTGATTTTTAGTTTTCCCAATTTATACGCCCATGAGTGGAAGTGCCCTATGCTCTCCAAGCTGTGTTTTTCAGATGTTTCAGGACACACCGTACACTTCTCCAGAGTGGCTGTTGGCAATTTACATCCCGCCCATCAGCGTAGCAAGGCTCCCATTTCTCCATGGCCGGTCCTGCATTTCTGGTTTGGACACTTTTTTCCGCATGGCCCTTTTGCCCGCTGGGCAGCGAGACTTCTTTGGAGCGCTGATTTGCCTTTCCAGGTTGCTTGGTTGGCCAAAAAGGGCGTATGCGTTTTTTCCTGAATATATTCAGGAAAAAACGCATACGCCCTTTTTGGCCAAGGGCATCATTGTCCAGGTTTTGCCGCTTTTCATGTGCTTTCAAGGCGATTCGAATCTACCTCCTGAAATCTGTTTCCTGCAATTCTGCCTTGCTTTCAAAGCCTCTTCGTTGCCTTCCCTTAATATATTTGTGGACGAGAGGTATCATTTAAAACTCTGCAGGTTTGTGAATTGCAGTGCCCCTGAGCTCCATTTTTCAACTCGCTTTTTTGGGAGCTGGCCGCAAAAGCACAGGATTGCTTCAGGCCCTCTTCTGGTTCTGGGGGGCAGGCTGAGCTTGTGCTTAATTCTTCTTCCTGATGGGAAAATAGAGTGACCTGTGCCTGTCCCAACACCTAGAGCTAGTCTCTCATTGGTTCCCCCTCTTCCCGTTCATCCTCAGGACAAATTGCAACCTGTACGGAACAGGAGGTTAAAGGTGCTGATTCTCCAAGGAGGGAGATGGCTAGTAAGTCGGCTGGAATGGCGAACCCGAGCAAAGGAGATGAGAAATGAGGTGCGTTTTAGAAACCTTTCCCGATCACACGGTGTACCATCTTCTGGGTTTCTCATGCCTGTTTTCGATGTAGGAAGATGGCCTTGAACCTGGAGATTTGGGACCCGTGGGATGGGTACCATGCAGTATTACTTGAAAGGGTCTGCGTTGGCTCAGCCAACCTCACCGTACCTCTCAGCCCCAAGAGTGTCCACCCTTATGTCTCAATCAGCTGTGGGTCTAGATATGGTCAATCCAGGTTGCATCACAGCCCCTGAACGAATTTTGTAAGAATTTCTCTCTCTTTCACTGTCTTTGTTTCACGGGTTTTGAAAAGTAATTTATTTTTATAATGGGGTTTAGCTGCTTTTCACGGCTGTGTTTATGCCGCTTTACACCCCCTTGACTCACTTACAGAGAGATATCAATACATAGGTTTGAAGATTCTTACTAGTCAGATATATTCTTGTGCGGTGAATAGGGGGTGTTGAGTCCAGTTCACTGAAAAAGGAATAGGTCTTGTCTCTTACATATTGGGTTTATGGAACGGTATCGGAGCTAATTTGAAACCCTTGTTTTATGCATCACCCCACCTCACCTTTCCCTTTCAGCAGCCATAGTGTGTTTTCTAAACGTGTGACTCTGTTCTGTTTTGTAATTCAGTTCAAGTGTAGCGGTTTTTACATTCCCTCTCTAAGTGATATCTTATGATAAGTGTCTTTTTCTGTGTGACTTATTTCACTTAGAATCGTCGTACCTAAATCCACTCATCGTGCTGCTACTAGCCTTATGACGTTGATTTCATGGCTGAGTGGTATTCCATTGTACATGAGGACCACAACTTCTTTATCCATTTTTCTCTTTCCTAGTATATTTAAGGTGTAATGAAGTGGGGGTTCTTGTCAACAGAGCAGTCCTAAACTTTGGGGTGCCTGTGTCTTGCTGATTTTTAGTTTTCCCAATTTATACGCCCATGAGTGGAAGTGCCCTATGCTCTCCAAGCTGTGTTTTTCAGATGTTTCAGGACACACCGTACACTTCTCCAGAGTGGCTGTTGGCAATTTACATCCCGCCCATCAGCATAGCAAGGCTCCCATTTCTCCATGGCCTGTCCTGCATTTCTGGTTTGGACACTTTTTTCCGCATGGCCCTTTTGCCCGCTGGGCAGCGAGACTTCTTTGGAGCGCTGATTTGCCTTTCCAGGTTGCTTGGTTGGCCAAAAAGGGCGTATGCGTTTTTCCCTGAATATATTCAGGAAAAAACGCATACGCCCTTTTTGGCCAAGGGCATCATTGTCCAGGTTTTGCCGCTTTTCATGTGCTTTCAAGGCGATTCGAATCTACCTCCTGAAATCTGTTTCCTGCAATTCTGCCTTGCTTTCAAAGCCTCTTCGTTGCCTTCCCTTAATATATTTGTGGACGAGAGGTATCATTTAAAACTCTGCAGGTTTGTGAATTGCAGTGCCCCTGAGCTCCATTTTTCAACTCGCTTTTTTGGGAGCTGGCCGCAAAAGCACAGGATTGCTTCAGGCCCTCTTCTGGTTCTGGGGGGCAGGCTGAGCTTGTGCTTAATTCTTCTTCCTGATGGGAAAATAGAGTGACCTGTGCCTGTCCCAACCCCTAGAGCTAGTCTCTCATTGGTTCCCCCTCTTCCCGTTCATCCTCAGGACAAATTGCAACCTGTACGGAACAGGAGGTTAAAGGTGCTGATTCTCCAAGGAGGGAGATGGCTAGTAAGTCGGCTGGAATGGCGAACCCGAGCAAAGGAGATGAGAAATGAGGTGCGTTTTAGAAACCTTTCCCGATCACACGGTGTACCATCTTCTGGGTTTCTCATGCCTGTTTTCGATGTAGGAAGATGGCCTTGAACCTGGAGATTTGGGACCCGTGGGATGGGTACCATGCAGTATTACTTGAAAGGGTCTGCGTTGGCTCACCCAACCTCACCGTACCTCTCAGCCCCAAGAGTGTCCACCCTTATGTCTCAATCAGCTGTGGGTCTAGATATGGTCAATCCAGGTTGCATCACAGCCCCTGAACGAATTTTGTAAGAATTTCTCTCTCTTTCACTGTCTTTGTTTCACGGGTTTTGAAAAGTAATTTATTTTTATAATGGGGTTTAGCTGCTTTTCACGGCTGTGTTTATGCCGCTTTACACCCCCTTGACTCACTTACAGAGAGATATCAATACATAGGTTTGAAGATTCTTACTAGTCAGATATATTCTTGTGCGGTGAATAGGGGGTGTTGAGTCCAGTTCACTGAAAAAGGAATAGGTCTTGTCTCTTACATATTGGGTTTATGGAACGGTATCGGAGCTAATTTGAAACCCTTGTTTTATACATCACCCCACCTCACCTTTCCCGTTCAGCAGCCATAGTGTGTTTTCTAAACGTGTGACTCTGTTCTGTTTTGTAATTCAGTTCAAGTGTAGCGGTTTTTACATTCTCTCTCTAAGTGATATCTTAGGATAAGTGTCTTTTTCTGTGTGACTTATTTCACTTACAATCGTCGTACCTAAATCCACTCATCGTGCTGCTACTAGCCTTATGACGATGATTTCATGGCTGAGTGATATTCCATTGTGCATGAGGACCACAACTTCTTTATCCACTTTTCTCTTTCCTAGGATATTTAAGGTGTAATGAAGTGGGGGTTCTTGTCAACAGAGCAGCCCTAAACTTTGGGGTGCCTGTGTCTGGCTGATTTTTAGTTTTCCCAATTTATACGCCCATGAGTGGAAGTGCCCTATGCTCTCCAAGCTGTGTTTTTTAGATGTTTCAGGACACAACATACACTTCTCCCCAGTGGCTGTTGGCAATTTACATCCCCCCCATCAGCGTAGCAAGGCTCCCATTTCTCCATGGCCGGGCCTGCATTTCTGCTTTGGACACTTTTTTCCGCATGGCCCTTTTGCCCGCTGGGAAGCCAGACTTCTTTGGAGCGCTGATTGGCCTTTCCAGGTTGCTTGGTTGGCCAAAAAGGGCGTATGCGTTTTTTCCTGAATATATTCAGGAAAAAACGCATACGCCCTTTTTGTCCAAGGGCATCATTGTCCAGGTTTTGCCGCTTTTCATGTGCTTTCAAGGCGATTCGAATCCACCTCCTGAAATCTGTTTCCTGCAATTCTGCCTTGCTTTCAAAGCCTCTTCGTTGCCTTCCCTTAATATATTTGTGGACGAGAGGTATCATTTAAAACTCTGCAGGTTTGTGAATTGCAGTGCCCCTGAGCTCCATTTTTCAACTCGCTTTTTTGGGAGCTGGCCGCAAAAGCGCAGGATTGCTTCAGGCCCTCTTCTGGTTCTGGGGGGCACGCTGAGCTTGTGCTTAATTCTTCTTCCTGATGGGAAAATAGAGTGACCTGTGCCTGTCCCAACACCTAGAGCTAGTTTCTCATTGGTTCCCCCTCTTCCCGTTCATCCTCAGGACAAATTGCAACCTGTACGGAACAGGAGGTTAAAGGTGCTGATTCTCCAAGGAGGGAAATGGCTAGTAAATCGGCTGGAATGGTGAACCCGAGCAAAGGAGATGAGAAATGAGGTGCGTTTTAGAAACCTTTCCCGATCACACGGTGTACCATCTTCTGGGTTTCTCATGCCTGTTTTCGATGTAGGAAGATGGCCTTGAACCTGGAGATTTGGGACCCATGGGATGGGTACCATGCAGTATTACTTGAAAGGGTCTGCGTTGGCTCACCCAACCTCACCGAACCTCTCAGCCCCAAGAGTGTCCACCCTTATGTCTCAATCAGCTGTGGGTCTAGATATGGTCAATCCAGGTTGCATCACAGCCCCTGAATGAATTTTGTAAGAATTTCTCTCTCTTTCACTGTCTTTGTTTCACGGGTTTTGAAAAGTAATTTATTTTTGTAATGGGGTTTAGCTGCTTTTCACGGCTGTGTTTATGCCGCTTTACACCCCCTTGACTCACTTACAGAGAGATATCAATACATAGGTTTGAAGATTCTTACTAGTCAGATATATTCTTGTGCGGTGAATAGGGGGTGTTGAGTCCAGTTCACTGAAAAAGGAATAGGTCTTGTCTCTTACATATTGGGTTTATGGAACGGTATCGGAGCTAATTTGAAACCCTTGTTTTATGCATCACCCCACCTCACCTTTCCCGTTCAGCAGCCATAGTGTGTTTCCTAAACGTGTGACTCTGTTCTGTTTTGCAATTCAGTTCAAGTGTAGCGGTTTTTACATTCCCTCTAGAAGTGATATCTTAGGATAAGTGTCTTTTTCTGTGTGACTTATTTCACTTACAATCGTCGTACCTAAATCCACTCATCGTGCTGCTACTAGCCTTATGACGTTGATTTCATGGCTGAGTGATATTCCATTGTACTTGAGGACCACAACTTCTTTATCCATTTTTCTCTTTCCTAGGATATTTAAGGTGTAATGAAGTGGGGGTTCTTGTCAACAGAGCAGCCCTAAACTTTGGGGTGCCTGTGTCTGGCTGATTTTTAGTTTTCCCAATTTATACGCCCATGAGTGGAAGTGCCCTATGCTCTCCAAGCTGTGTTTTTTAGATGTTTCAGGACACACCGTACACTTCTCCCGAGTGGCTGTTTGCAATTTACATCCCGCCCATCAGCGTAGCAAGGCTCCCATTTCTCCATGGCCGGTCCTGCATTTCTGCTTTGGACACTTTTTTCCGCATGGCCCTTTTGCCCGCTGGGAAGCGAGACTTCTTTGGAGCGCTGATTTGCCTTTCCAGGTTGCTTGGTTGGCCAAAAAGGGCGTATGCGTTTTTTCCTGAATATATTCAGGAAAAAACGCATACGCCCTTTTTGGCCAAGGGCATCATTGTCCAGGTTTTGCCGCTTTTCATGTGCTTTCAAGGCGATTCGAATCTACCTCCTGAAATCTGTTTCCTGCAATTCTGCCTTGCTTTCAAAGCCTCTTCGTTGCCTTCCCTTAATATATTTGTGGACGAGAGGTATCATTTAAAACTCTGCAGGTTTGTGAATTGCAGTGCCCCTGAGCTCCATTTTTCAACTCGCTTTTTTGGGAGCTGGCCGCAAAAGCACAGGATTGCTTCAGGCCCTCTTCTGGTTCTGGGGGGCAGGCTGAGCTTGTGCTTAATTCTTCTTCCTGATGGGAAAATAGAGTGACCTGTGCCTGTCCCAACACCTAGAGCTAGTCTCTCATTGGTTCCCCCTCTTCCCGTTCATCCTCAGGACAAATTGCAACCTATACGGAACAGGAGGTTAAAGGTGCTGATTCTCCAAGGAGGGAGATGGCTATTAAATCGGCTGGAATGGCGAACCCGAGCAAAGGAGATGAAAAATGAGGTGTGTTTTAGAAACCTTTCCCGATCACACGGTGTACCATCTTCTGGGTTTCTCATGCCTGTTTTAGATGTAGGAAGATAGCCTTGAACCCGGAGATTTGGGACCCATGGGATGGGTACCATGCAGTATTACTTGAAAGGGTCTGCGTTGCCTCACCCAACCTCACCGAACCTCTCAGCCCCAAGAGTGTCCACCCTTATGTCTCAATCAGCTGTGGGTCTAGATATGGTCAATCCAGGTTGCATCACAGCCCCTGAACGAATTTTGGAAGAATTTCTCTCTCTTTCACTGTCTTTGTTTCACTGGTTTTTAAAAGTAATTTATTTTTATAATGGGGTTTAGCTGCTTTTCACGGCTGTGTTTATGCCGCTTTACACCCCCTTGACTCACTTACAGAAAGATATCAATACATAGGTTTGAAGATTCTTACTAGTCAGATATATTCTTGTGCGGTGAATAGGGGGTGTTGAGTCCAGTTCACTGAAAAAGGAATAGGTCTTGTCTCTTACATATTGGGTTTATGGAACAGTATCGGAGCTAATTTGAAACCCTTGTTTTATGCATCACCCCACCTCACCTTTCCCGTTCAGCAGCCATAGTGTGTTTCCTAAACGTGTGACTCTGTTCTGTTTTGCAATTCAGTTCAAGTGTAGCGGTTTTTACATTCCCTCTATAAGTGATATCTTACGATAAGTGTCTTTTTCTGTGTGACTTATTTCACTTAGAATCGTCGTACCTAAATCCACTCATCGTGTTGCTACTAGCCTTATGACGTTGATTTCATGGCTGAGTGATATTCCATTGTACATGAGGACCACAACTTCTTTATCCATTTTTCTCTTTCCTAGGATATTTAAGGTGTAATGAAGTGGGGGTTCTTGTCAACAGAGCAGCCCTAAACTTTGGGGTGCCTGTGTCTGGCTGATTTTTAGTTTTCCCAATTTATACGCCCATGAGTGGAAGTGCCCTATGCTCTCCAAGCTGTGTTTTTTAGATGTTTCAGGACACACCGTACACTTCTCCCGAGTGGCTGTTGGCAATTTACATCCCGCCCATCAGCGTAGCAAGGCTCCCATTTCTCCATGGCCGGTCCTGCATTTCTGCTTTGGAGACTTTTTTCCGCATGGCCCTTTTGCCCGCTGGGAAGCGAGACTTCTTTGGAGTGCTGATTTGCCTTTCCAGGTTGCTTGGTTGGCCAAAAAGGGCGTATGCGTTTTTTCCTGAATATATTCAGGAAAAAACGCATACGCCCTTTTTGGCCAAGGGCATCATTGTCCAGGTTTTGCCGCTTTTCATGTGCTTTCAAGGCGATTCGAATCTACCTCCTGAAATCTGTTTCCTGCAATTCTGCCTTGCTTTCAAAGCCTCTTCGTTGCCTTCCCTTAATATATTTGTGGACGAGAGGTATCATTTAAAACTCTGCACGTTTGTGAATTGCAGTGCCCCTGAGCTCCATTTTTCAACTCGCTTTTTTGGGAGCTGGCCGCAAAAGCGCAGAATTGCTTCAGGCCCTCTTCTGGTTCTGGGGGGCAGGCTGAGCTTGTGCTTAATTCTTCTTCCTGATGGGAAAATAGAGTGACCTGTGCCTGTCCCAACACCTAGAGCTAGTCTCTCATTGGTTCCCCCTCTTCCCCTTCATCCTCAGGACAAATTGCAACCTGTACGGAACAGGAGGTTAAAGGTGCTGATTCTCCAAGGAGGGAGATGGCTAGTAAATCGGCTGGAATGGCAAAACCGAGCAAAGGAGATGAGAAATGAGGTGCGTTTTAGAAACCTTTCCCGATCACACGGTGTACCATCTTCTGGGTTTCTCATGCCTGTTTTCGATGTAGGAAGATGGCCTTGAACCCGGAGATTTGGGACCCATGGGATGGGTACCATGCAGTATTACTTGAAAGGGTCTGCGTTGCCTCACCCAACCTCACCGAACCTCTCAGCCCCAAGAGTGTCCACCCTTATGTCTCAATCAGCTGTGGGTCTAGATATGGTCAATCCAGGTTGCATCACAGCCCCTGAACGAATTTTGTAAGAATTTCTCTCTCTTTCAATGTCTTTGTTTCACGGGTTTTGAAAAGTAATTTATTTTTATAATGGGGTTTAGCTGCTTTTCACGGCTGTGTTTATGCCGCTTTACACCCCCTTGACTCACTTACAGAGAGATATTAATACATAGGTTTGAAGATTCTTACTAGTCAGATATATTCTTGTGCGGTGAATAGGGGGTGTTGAGTCCAGTTCACTGAAAAAGGAATAGGTCTTGTCTCTTACATATTGGGTTTATGGAACGGTATCGGAGCTAATTTGAAACCCTTGTTTTATGCATCACCCTACCTCACCTTTCCCGTTCAGCAGCCATAGTGTGTTTTCTAAACGTGTGACTCTGTTCTGTTTTGTAATTCAGTTCAAGTGTAGCGGTTTTTACATTCCCTCTCTAAGTGATATCTTACGATAAGTGTCTTTTTCTGTGTGACTTATTTCACTTAGAATCGTCGTACCTAAATCCACTCATCGTGCTGCTACTAGCCTTATGACGTTGATTTCATGGCTGAGTGATATTCCATTGTACATGAGGACTACAACTTCTTTATCCATTTTTCTCTTTCCTAGGATATTTAAGGTGTAATGAAGTGGGGGTTCTTGTCAACAGAGCAGCCCTAAATTTTGGGGTGCCTGTGTCTGGCTGATTTTTAGTTTTCCCAATTTATACGCCCATGAGTGGAAGTGCCCTATTCTCTCCAAGCTGTGTTTTTCAGATGTTTCAGGACACACCGTACACTTCTCCAGAGTGGCTGTTGGCAATTTACATCCCGCCCATCAGCGTAGCAAGGCTCCCATTTCTCCATGGCCAGTCCTGCATTTCTGCTTTGGACACTTTTTTCCGCATGGCCCTTTTGCCCGCTGGGAAGCGAGACTTCTTTGGAGCGCTGATTTGCCTTTCCAGGTTGCTTGGTTGGCCAAAAAGGGCGTATGCGTTTTTTCCTGAATATATTCAGGAAAAAACGCATACGCCCTTTTTGGCCAAGGGCATCATTGTCCAGGTTTTGCCGCTTTTCATGTGCTTTCAAGGCGATTCGAATCTACCTCCTGAAATCTGTTTCCTGCAATTCTGCCTTGCTTTCAAAGCCTCTTCGTTGCCTTCCCTTAATATATTTGTGGACGAGAGGTATCATTTAAAACTCTGCAGGTTTGTGAATTGCAGTGCCCCTGAGCTCCATTTTTCAACTCGCTTTTTTGGGAGCTGGCCGCAAAAGCGCAGGATTGCTTCAGGCCCTCTTCTGGTTCTGGGGGGCAGGCTGAGCTTGTGCTTAATTCTTCTTCCTGATGGGAAAATAGAGTGACCTGTGCCTGTCCCAACACCTAGAGCTAGTCTCTCATTGGTTCCCCCTCTTCCCGTTCATCCTCAGGACAAATTGCAACCTGTACGGAACAGGAGGTTAAAGGTGCTGATTCTACAAGGAGGGAGATGGCTAGTAAATCGGCTGGAATGGCAAAACCGAGCAAAGGAGATGAGAAATGAGGTGCGTTTTAGAAACCTTTCCCGATCACACGGTGTACCATCTTCTGGGTTTCTCATGCCTGTTTTCGATGTAGGAAGATGGCCTTGAACCCGGAGATTTGGGACCCATGGGATGGGTACCATGCAGTATTACTTGAAAGGGTCTGCGTTGCCTCACCCAACCTCACCGAACCTCTCAGCCCCAAGAGTGTCCACCCTTATGTCTCAATCAGCTGTGGGTCTAGATATGGTCAATCCAGGTTGCATCACAGCCCCTGAACGAATTTTGTAAGAATTTCTCTCTCTTTCAATGTCTTTGTTTCACGGGTTTTGAAAAGTAATTTATTTTTATAATGGGGTTTAGCTGCTTTTCACGGCTGTGTTTATGCCGCTTTACACCCCCTTGACTCACTTACAGAGAGATATTAATACATAGGTTTGAAGATTCTTACTAGTCAGATATATTCTTGTGCGGTGAATAGGGGGTGTTGAGTCCAGTTCACTGAAAAAGGAATAGGTCTTGTCTCTTACATATTGGGTTTATGGAACGGTATCGGAGCTAATTTGAAACCCTTGTTTTATGCATCACCCCACCTCACCTTTCCCGTTCAGCAGCCATAGTGTGTTTTCTAAACGTGTGACTCTGTTCTGTTTTGTAATTCAGTTCAAGTGTAGCGGTTTTTACATTCCCTCTCTAAGTGATATCTTACGATAAGTGTCTTTTTCTGTGTGACTTATTTCACTTAGAATCGTCGTACCTAAATCCACTCATCGTGCTGCTACTAGCCTTATGACGTTGATTTCATGGCTGAGTGATATTCCATTGTACATGAGGACCACAACTTCTTTATCCATTTTTCTCTTTCCTAGGATATTTAAGGTGTAATGAAGTGGGGGTTCTTGTCAACAGAGCAGCCCTAAATTTTGGGGTGCCTATGTCTGGCTGATTTTTAGTTTTCCCAATTTATACGCCCATGAGTGGAAGTGCCCTATGCTCTCCAAGCTGTGTTTTTCAGATGTTTCAGGACACACCGTACACTTCTCCAGAGTGGCTGTTGGCAATTTACATCCCGCCCATCAGCGTAGCAAGGCTCCCATTTCTCCATGGCCGGTCCTGCATTTCTGGTTTGGACACTTTTTTCCGCATGGCCCTTTTGCCCGCTGGGAAGCGAGACTTCTTTGGAGCGCTGATTTGCCTTTCCAGGTTGCTTGGTTGGCCAAAAAGGGCGTATGCGTTTTTTCCTGAATATATTCAGGAAAAAACGCATACGCCCTTTTTGGCCAAGGGCATCATTGTCCAGGTTTTGCCGCTTTTCATGTGCTTTCAAGGCGATTCGAATCTACCTCCTGAAATCTGTTTCCTGCAATTCTGCCTTGCTTTCAAAGCCTCTTCGTTGCCTTCCCTTAATATATTTGTGGACGAGAGGTATCATTTAAAACTCTGCAGGTTTGTGAATTGCAGTGCCCCTGAGCTCCATTTTTCAACTCGCTTTTTTGGGAGCTGGCCGCAAAAGCGCAGGATTGCTTCAGGCCCTCTTCTGGTTCTGGGGGGCAGGCTGAGCTTGTGCTTAATTCTTCTTCCTGATGGGAAAATAGAGTGACCTGTGCCTGTCCCTACACTTAGAGCTAGGCTCTCATTGGTTCCCCCTCCTCCCGTTCATCCTCAGGACAAATTGCAACCTGTACGGAACAGGAGGTTAAAGGTGCTGATTCTCCAAGGAGGGAGATGGCTAGTAAATCGGCTGGAATGGCGAACCCGAGCAAAGGAGATGAGAAATGAGGTGCGTTTTAGAAACCTTTCCCGATCACACGGTGTACCATCTTCTGGGTTTCTCATGCCTGTTTTCGATGTAGGAAGATGGCCTTGAACCTGGAGATTTGGGACCCGTGGGATGGGTACCATGCAGTATTACTTGAAAGGGTCTGCGTTGGCTCACCCAACCTCACCGAACCTCTCAGCCCCAAGAGTGTCCACCCTTATGTCTCAATCAGCTGTGGGTCTAGATATGGTCAATCAAGGTTGCATCACAGCCCCTGAACGAATTTTGTAAGAATTTCTCTCTCTTTCACTGTCTTTGTTTCACGGGTTTTGAAAAGTAATTTATTTTTATAATGGGGTTTAGCTGCTTTTCACGGCTGTGTTTATGCCGCTTTACACCCCCTTGACTCACTTACAGAGAGATATCAATACGTAGGTTTGAAGATTCTTACTAGTCAGATATATTCTTGTGCGGTGAATAGGGGGTGTTGAGTCCAGTTCACTGAAAAAGGAATAGGTCTTGTCTCTTACATATTGGGTTTATGGAACGGTATCGGAGCTAATTTGAAACCCTTGTTTTATGCATCACCCCACCTCACCTTTCGCGTTCAGCAGCCATAGTGTGTTTTCTAAACGGGTGACTCTGTTCTCTTTTGTAATTCAGTTCAAGTGTAGCGGGTTTTACATTCCCTCTCTAAGTGATATCTTACGATAAGTGTCTTTTTCTGTGTGACTTATTTCACTTAGAATCGTCGTACCTAAATCCACTCATCGTGCTGCTACTAGCCTTATGACGTTGATTTCATGGCTGAGTGATATTCCATTGTACATGAGGACCACAACTTCTTTATCCATTTTTCTCTTTCCTAGGATATTTAAGCTGTAATGAAGTGGGGGTTCTTGTCAACAGAGCAGCCCTAAATTTTGGGGTGCCTGTGTCTGGCTGATTTTTAGTTTTCCCAATTTATACGCCCATGAGTGGAAGTGCCCTATGCTCTCCAAGCTGTGTTTTTCAGATGTTTCAGGACACACCGTACACTTCTCCAGAGTGGCTGTTGGCAAGTTACATCCCGCCCATCAGCGTAGCAAGGCTCATATTTCTCCATGGCCGGTCCTGCATTTCTGGTTTGGACACTTTTTTCCGCATGGCCCTTTTGCCCGCTGGGAAGCGAGACTTCTTTGGAGCGCTGATTTGCCTTTCCAGGTTGCTTGGTTGGCCAAAAAGGGCGTATGCGTTTTTTCCTGAATATATTCAGGAAAAAACGCATACGCCCTTTTTGGCCAAGGGCATCATTGTCCACGTTTTGCCGCTTTTCATGTGCTTTCAAGGCGATTCGAATGTACCTCCTGAAATCTGTTTCCTGCAATTCTGCCTTGCTTTCAAAGCCTCTTCGTTGCCTTCCCTTAATATATTTGTGGACGAGAGGTATCATTTAAAACTCTGCAGGTTTGTGAATTGCAGTGCCCCTGAGCTCCATTTTTCAACTCGCTTTTTTGGAAGCTGGCCGCAAAAGCGCAGGATTGCTTCAGGCCCTCTTCTGGTTCTGGGGAGCAGGCTGAGCTTGTGCTTAATTCTTATTCCTGATGGGAAAATAGAGTGACCTGTGCCTGTCCCAACACCTAGAGCTAGTCTCTCATTGGTTCCCCCTCTTCCCGTTCATCCTCAGGACAAATTGCAACCTGTATGGAACAGGAGGTTAAAGGTGCTGATTCTCCAAGGAGGGAGATGGCTAGTAAATCGGCTGGAATGGCGAACCCGAGCAAAGGAGATGAGAAATGAGGTGAGTTTTAGAAACCTTTCCCGATCACACGGTGTACCATCTTCTGGGTTTCTCATGCCTGTTTTCGAAGTAGGAAGATGCCCTTGAACCTGGAGATTTGGGACCCATGGGATGGGTACCATGCAGTATTACTTGAAAGGGTCTGCGTTGGCTCACCCAACCTCACCGAACCTCTCAGCCCCAAGAGTGTCCACCCTTATGTCTCAATCAGCTGTGGGTCTAGATATGGTCAATCCAGGTTGCATCACAGCCCCTGAACGAATTTTGTAAGAATTTCTCTCTCTTTCACTGTCTTTGTTTCACGGGTTTTGAAAAGTAATTTATTTTTATAATGGGGTTTAGCTGCTTTTCACGGATGTGTCTATGCCGCTTTACACCCCCTTGACTCACTTACAGAGAGATATCAATACATAGGTTTGAAGATTCTTACTAGTCAGATATATTCTTGTGCGGTGAATAGGGGGTGTTGAGTCCAGTTCACTGAAAAAGGAATAGGTCTTGTCTCTTACATATTGGGTTTTTGGAACGGTATCGGAGCTAATTTGAAACCCTTATTTTATGCATCACCCCACCTCACCTTTCCCGTTCAGCAGCCATAGTGTGTTTTCTAAACGTGTGACTCTGTTCTGTTATGTAATTCAGTTCAAGTGTAGCGGTTTTTACATTCCCTCTCTAAGTGATATCTTATGACAAGTGTCTTTTTCTGTGTGACTTATTTCACTTAGAATCGTCGTACCTAAATCCACTCATCGTGCTGCTACTAGCCTTATGACGTTGATTTCATGGCTGAGTGATATTCCATTGTACATGAAGACCACAACTTCTTTATCCATTTTTCTCTTTCCTAGGATATTTAAGGTGTAATGAAGTGGGGGTTCTTGTCAACAGAGCAGCCCTAAACTTTGGGGTGCCTGTGTCTTGCTGATTTTTAGTTTTCCCAATTTATACGCCCATGAGTGGAAGTGCCCTATGCTCTCCAAGCTGTGTTTTGTAGATGTTCCAGGACACACCGTACACTTCTGCAGAGTGGCTGTTGGCAATTTACATCCCGCCCATCAGCGTAGCAAGGCTCCCATTTCTCCATGGCCGGTCCTGCATTTCTGCTTTGGACACTTTTTTCCACATGGCCCTTTTGCCCGCTGGGAAGCGAGACTTCTTTCGAGCGCTGATTTGCCTTTCCAGGTTGCTTGGTTGGCCTAAAAGGGCGTATGCGTTTTTTCCTGAATATATTCAGGAAAAAACGCATACGCCCTTTTTGGCCAAGGGCATCATTGTCCAGGTTTTGCCGCTTTTCATGTGCTTTCAAGGCGATTCGAATCTACCTCCTGAAATCTGTTTCCTGCAATTCTGCCTTGCTTTCAAAGCCTCTTCGTTGCCTTCCCTTAATATATTTGTGGACGAGAGGTATCATTTAAAACTCTGCACGTTTGTGAATTGCAGTGCCCCTGAGCTCCATTTTTCAACTCGCTTTTTTGGGAGCTGGCCGCAAAAGCGCAGGATTGCTTCAGGCCCTCTTCTGGTTCTGGGGGGCAGGCTGAGCTTGTGCTTAATTCTTCTTCGTGATGGGAAAATAGAGTGACCTGTGCCTGTCCCAACACCTAGAGCTAGTCTCTCATTGGTTCCCCCTCTTCCCGTTCATCCTCAGGACAATTTGCAACCTGTACGGAACAGGAGGTTAAAGGTGCTGATTCTCCAAGGAGGGAGATGGCTAGTAAATCGGCTGGAATGGCGAACCCGACCAAAGGAGATGAGAAATGACGTGCGTTTTAGAAACCTTTCCCGATCACACGGTGTAACATCTTCTGGGTTTCTCATGCCTGTTTTCGATGTAGGAAGATGCCCTTGAACCTGGAGATTTGGGACCCGTGGGATGGGTACCATGCAGTATTACTTGAAATGGTCTGCGTTGGCTCACCCAACCTCACCGAACCTCTCAGCCCCAAGAGTGTCCACCCTTATGTCTCAATCAGCTGTGGGTCTAGATATGGTCAATCCAGGTTGCATCACAGCCCCTGAACGAATTTTGTAAGAATTTCTCTCTCTTTCACTGTCTTTGTTTCACGGGTTTTGAAAAGTAATTTATTTTTATAATGGGGTTTAGCTGATTTTCACGGCTGTGTTTATGCCGCTTTACACCCCCTTGACTCACTTACAGAGAGATATCAATACATAGGTTTGAAGATTCTTACTAGTCAGATATATTCTTGTGCGGTGAATAGGGGGTGTTGAGTCCAGGTCACTGAAAAAGGAATAGGTCTTGTCTCTTACATATTGGGTTTATGGAACGGTATCGGAGCCAATTTGAAACCCTTGTTTTATGCATCACCCCACCTCACCTTTCCCGTTCAGCAGCCATAGTGTGTTTTCTAAACGTGTGACTCTGTTCTGTTTTGTAATTCAGTTCAAGTGTAGCGGTTTTTACATTCCCTCTCTAAGTGATATCTTATGATAAGTGTCTTTTTCTGTGTGACTTGTTTCACTTAGAATCATCGTACCTAAATCCACTCATCGTGCTGCTACTAGCCTTATGACGTTGATTTCATGGCTGAGTGATATTCCATTGTACATGAGGACCACAACTTCTTTATCCATTTTTCTCTTTCCTAGGATATTTAAGGTGTAATGAAGTGGGGGTTCTTGTCAACAGAGCAGCCCTAAACTTTGGGGTGCCTGTGTCTTGCTGATTTTTAGTTTTCCCAATTTATACGCCCATGAGTGGAAGTGCCCTATGCTCTCCAAGCTGTGTTTTTCAGATGTTTCAGGACACACCGTACACTTCTCCAGAGTGGCTGTTGGCAATTTACATCCCGCCCATCAGCGTAGCAAGGCTCCCATTTCTCCATGGCCGGTCCTGCATTTCTGGTTTGGACACTTTTTTCCGCATGGCCCTTTTGCCCGCTGGGAAGCGAGACTTCTTTGGAGCGCTGATTTGCCTTTCCAGGTTGCTTGGATGGCCAAAAAGGGCGTATGCGTTTTTTCCTGAATATATTCAGGAAAAAACGCATACGCCCTTTTTGGCCAAGGGCATCATTGTCCACGTTTTGCCGCTTTTCATGTGCTTTCAAGACGATTCGAATCTACCTCCTGAAATCTGTTTCTTGCAATTCTGCCTTGCTTTCAAAGCCTCTTCGTTGCCTTCCCTTAATATATTTGTGGACGAGAGGTATCATTTAAAACTCTGCAGGTTTGTGAATTGCAGTGCCCCTGAGCTCCATTTTTCAACTCGCTTTTTTGGGAGCTGGCCGCAAAAGCGCAGGATTGCTTCAGGCCCTCTTTTGGTTCTGGGGGGCAGGCTGAGCTTGTGCTTAATTCTTCTTCCTGATGGGAAAATAGAGTGACCTGTGCCTGTCCCAACACCTAGAGCTAGTCTCTCATTGGTTCCCCCTCTTCCCGTTCATCCTCAGGACAAATTGCAACCTGTACGGAACAGGAGGTTAAAGGTGCTGATTCTCCAAGGAGGGACATGGCTAGTAAATCGGCTGGAATGGCGAACCCGAGCAAAGGAGATGAGAAATGAGGTGCGTTTTAGAAACCTTTCCCGATCACACGGTGTACCATCTTCTGGGTTTCTCATGCCTGTTTTCGATGTAGGAAGATGCCCTTGAACCTGGAGATTTGGGACCCATGGGATGGGTACCATGCAGTATTACTTGAAAGGGTCTGCGTTGGCTCACCCAACCTCACCGAACCTCTCAGCCCCAAGAGTGTCCACCCTTATGTCTCAATCAGCTGTGGGTCTAGATATGGTCAATCCAGGTTGCATCACAGCCCCTGAACGAATTTTGTAAGAATTTCTCTCTCTTTCACTGTCTTTGTTTCACGGGTTTTGAAAAGTAATTTATTTTTATAATGGGGTTTAGCTGCTTTTCACGGCTGTGTTTATGCCGCTTTACACCCCCTTGACTCACTTACAGAGAGATATCAATACATAGGTTTGAAGATTCTTACTAGTCAGATATATTCTTGTGCGGTGAATAGGGGGTGTTGAGTCCAGGTCACTGAAAAAGGAATAGGCCTTGTCTCTTACATATTGGGTTTATGGAACGGTATCTGAGCTAATTTGAAACCCTTGTTTTATGCATCACCCCACCTCACCTTTCCCGTTCAGCAGCCATAGTGTGTTTTCTAAACGTGTGACTCTGTTCTGTTTTGTAATTCAGTTCAAGTGTAGCGGTTTTTACATTCCCTCTCTAAGTGATATCTTAGGATAAGTGTCTTTTTCTGTGTGACTTATTTCACTTAAAATCGTCGTACCTAAATCCACTCATCGTGCTGCTACTAGCCTTATGACGTTGATTTCATGGCTGAGTGATATTCCATTGTACATGAGGACCACAAATTCTTTATCCATTTTTCTCTTTCCTAGATTATTTAAGGTGTAATGAAGTGGGGGTTCTTGTCAACAGAGCAGCCCTAAACTTTGGGGTGCCTGTGTCTTGCTGATTTTTAGTTTTCCCAATTTATACGCCCATGAGTGGAAGTGCCCTATGCTCTCCAAGCTGTGTTTTTCAGATGTTTCAGGACACAGCGTACACTTCTCCAGAGTGGCTGTTGGCAATTTACATCCCGCCCATCAGCGTAGCAAGGCTCCCATTTCTCCATGGCCGGTTCTGCATTTCTGGTTTGGACACTTTTTTCCGCATGGCACTTTTGCCCGCTGGGAAGCCAGACTTCGTTGGAGCGCTGATTTGCCTTTCCAGGTTGCTTGGTTGGCCAAAAAGGGCGTATGCGTTTTTTCCTGAATATATTCAGGAAAAAACGCATACGCCCTTTTTGGCCAAGGGCATCATTGTCCACGTTTTGCCGCTTTTCATGTGCTTTCAAGGCGATTCGAATCTACCTCCTGAAATCTGTTTCCTGCAATTCTGCCTTGCTTTCAAAGCCTCTTCGTTGCCTTCCCTTAATATATTTGTGGACGAGAGGTATCATTTAAAACTCTGCAGGTTTGTGAATTGCAGTGCCCCTGAGCTCCATTTTTCAACTCGCTTTTTTGGGAGCTGGCCGCAAAAGCGCAGGATTGCTTCAGGCCCTCTTCTGGTTCTGAGGGGCAGGCTGAGCTTGTGCTTAATTCTTCTTCCTGATGGGACAATAGAGTGACCTGTGCCTGTCCCAACCCCTAGAGCTAGTCTCTCTTTGGTTCCCCCTCTTCCCGTTCATCCTCAGGACAAATTGCAACCTGTACGGAACAGGAGGTTAAAGGTGCTGATTCTCCAAGGAGGGACATGGCTAGTAAATCGGCTGGAATGGCGAACCCGAGCAAAGGAGATGAGAAATGAGGTGCGTTTTAGAAACCTTTCCCGATCACACGGTGTACCATCTTCTGGGTTTCTCATGCCTGTTTTCGATGTAGGAAGATGCCCTTGAACCTGGAGATTTGGGACCCGTGGGATGGGTACCATGCAGTATTACTTGAAAGGGTCTGCGTTGGCTCACCCAACCTCACCGAACCTCTCAGCCCCAAGAGTGTCCACCCTTATGTCTCAATCAGCTGTGGGTCTAGATATGGTCAATCCAGGTTGCATCACAGCCCCTGAACGAATTTTGTAAGAATTTCTCTCTCTTTCACTGTCTTTGTTTCACGGGTTTTGAAAAGTAATTTATTTTTATAATGGGGTTTAGCTGCTTTTCACGGCTGTGTTTATGCCGCTTTACACCCCCTTGACTCACTTACAGAGAGATATCAATACATAGGTTTGAAGATTCTTACTAGTCAGATATATTCTTGTGCGGTGAATAAGGGGTGTTGAGTCCAGGTCACTGAAAAAGGAATAGGCCTTGTCTCTTACATATTGGGTTTATGGAACGGTATCTGAGCTAATTTGAAACCCTTGTTTTATGCATCACCCCACCTCACCTGTCCCGTTCAGCAGCCATAGTGTGTTTTCTAAACGTGTGACTCTGTTCTGTTTTGTAATTCAGTTCAATGTAGCGGTTTTTACATTCCCTCTCTAAGTGATATCTTACGATAAGTGTCTTTTTCTGTGTGACTTATTTCACTTAGAATCGTCGTACCTAAATCCACTCATCGTGCTGCTACTAGCCTTATGACGTTGATTTCATGGCTGAGTGATATTCCATTGTACATGAGGACCACAACTTCTTTATCCATTTTTCTCTTTCCTAGGATATTTAAGGTGTAATGAAGTGGGGGTTCTTGTCAACAGAGTAGCCCTAAACTTTGGGGTGCCTGTGTCTTGCTGATTTTTAGTTTTCCCAATTTATACGCCCATGAGTGGAAGTGCCCTATGCTCTCCAAGCTGTGTTTTTCAGATGTTTCAGGACACACCGTACACTTCTCCAGAGTGGCTGTTGGCAATTTACATCCCACCCATCAGCGTAGCAAGGCTCCCATTTCTCCATGGCCGGTTCTGCATTTCTGGTTTGGACACTTTTTTCCGCATGGCACTTTTGCCCGCTGGGAAGCCAGACTTCGTTGGAGCGCTGATTTGCCTTTCCAGGTTGCTTGGTTGGCCAAAAAGGGCGTATGCGTTTTTTCCTGAATATATTTAGGAAAAAACGCATACGCCCTTTTTGGCCAAGGGCATCATTGTCCACGTTTTGCCGCTTTTCATGTGCTTTCAAGGCGATTCGAATATACTTCCTGAAATCTGTTTCCTGCAATTCTGCCTTGCTTTCAAAGCCTCTTCGTTGCCTTCCCTTAATATATTTGTGGACGAGAGGTATCATTTAAAACTCTGCAGGTTTGTGAATTGCAGTGCCCCTGAGCTCCATTTTTCAACTCGCTTTTTTGGGAGCTGGCCGCAAAAGCGCAGGATTGCTTCAGGCCCTCTTCTGGTTCTGAGGGGCAGGCTGAGCTTGTGCTTAATTCTTCTTCCTGATGGGACAATAGAGTGACCTGTGCCTGTCCCAACACCTAGAGCTAGTCTCTCATTGGTTCCCCCTCTTCCCGTTCATCCTCAGGACAAATTGCAACCTGTACGGAACAGGAGGTTAAAGGTGCTGATTCTCCAAGGAGGGAGATGGCTAGTAAATCGGCTGGAATGGCGAACCCGAGCAAAGGAGATGAGAAATGAGGTGCGTTTTAGAAACCTTTCCCGATCACACGGTGTACCATCTTCTGGGTTTCTCATGCCTGTTTTCGATGTAGGAAGATGCCCTTGAACCTGGAGATTTGGGACCCATGGGATGGGTACCATGCAGTATTACTTGAAAGGGTCTGCGTTGGCTCACCCAACCTCACCGAACCTCTCAGCCCCAAGAGTGTCCACCCTTATGTCTCAATCAGCTGTGGGTCTAGATATGGTCAATCCAGGTTGCATCACAGCCCCTGAACGAATTTTGTAAGAATTTCTCTCTCTTTCACTGTCTTTGTTTCACGGGTTTTGAAAAGTAATTTATTTTTATAATGGGGTTTAGCTGCTTTTCACGGCTGTGTTTATGCTGCTTTACACGCCCTTGACTCACTTACAGAGAGATATCAATACATAGGTTTGAAGATTCTTACTAGTCAGATATATTCTTGTGCGGTGAATAGGGGGTGTTGAGTCCTGGTCACTGAAAAAGGAATAGGTCTTGTCTCTTACATATTGGGTTTATGGAACGGTATCTGAGCTAATTTGAAACCCTTGTTTTATGCATCACCCCACCTCACCTTTCCCGTTCAGCAGCCATAGTGTGTTTTCTAAACGTGTGACTCTGTTCTGTTTTGCAATTCAGTTCAAGTGTAGCGGTTTTTACATTCCCTCTCTAAGTGATATCTTATGATAAGTGTCTTTTTCTGTGTGACTTATTTCACTTAGAATCGTCGTACCTAAATCCACTCATCGTGCCGCTACTAGCCTTATGACGTTGATTTCATGGCTGAGTGATATTCCATTGTACATGAGGACCACAACTTCTTTATCCATTTTTCTCTTTCCTAGGATATTTAAGGTGTAATGAAGTGGGGGTTCTTGTCAACAGAGCAGCCCTAAACTTTGGGGTGCCTGTGTCTTGCTGATTTTTAGTTTTCCCAATTTATACGCCCATGAGTGGAAGTGCCCTATGCTCTCCAAGCTGTGTTTTTCAGATGTTTCAGGACACACCGTACACTTCTCCAGAGTGGCTGTTGGCAATTTACATCCCGCCCATCAGCGTAGCAAGGCTCCCATTTCTCCATGGCCGGTCCTGCATTTCTGGTTTGGACACTTTTTTCCGCATGGCCCTTTTGCCCGCTGGGAAGCGAGACTTCTTTGGAGCGCTGATTTGCCTTTCCAGGTTGCTTGGATGGCCAAAAAGTGCGTATGCGTTTTTTCCTGAATATATTCAGGAAAAAACGCATACGCCCTTTTTGGCCAAGGGCATCATTGTCCACGTTTTGCCGCTTTTCATGTGCTTTCAAGGCGATTCGAATCTACCTCCTGAAATCTGTTTCTTGCAATTCTGCCTTGCTTTCAAATCCTCTTCGTTGCCTTCCCTTAATATATTTGTGGACGAGAGGTATCATTTAAAACTCTGCAGGTTTGTGAATTGCAGTGCCCCTGAGCTCCATTTTTCAACTCGCTTTTTTGGGAGCTGGCCGCAAAAGCGCAGGATTGCTTCAGGCCCTCTTCTGGTTCTGGGGGGCAGGCTGAGCTTGTGCTTAATTCTTCTTCCTGATGGGAAAATAGAGTGACCTGTGCCTGTCCCAACACCTAGAGCTAGTCTCTCATTGGTTCCCCCTCTTCCCGTTCATCCTCAGGAGAAATTGCAACCTGTACGGAACAGGAGGTTAAAGGTGCTGATTCTCCAAGGAGGGACATGGCTAGTAAATCGGCTGGAATGGCGAACCCGAGCAAAGGAGATGAGAAATGAGGTGCGTTTTAGAAACCTTTCCCGATCACACGGTGTACCATCTTCTGGGTTTCTCATGCCTCTTTTCGATGTAGGAAGATGCCCTTGAACCTGGAGATTTGGGACCCATGGGATGGGTACCATGCAGTATTACTTGAAAGGGTCTGCGTTGGCTCACCCAACCTCACCGAACCTCTCAGCCCCAAGAGTGTCCACCCTTATGTCTCAATCAGCTGTGGGTCTAGATATGGTCAATCCAGGTTGCATCACAGCCCCTGAACGAATTTTGTAAGAATTTCTCTCTCTTTCACTGTCTTTGTTTCACGGGTTTTGAAAAGTAATTTATTTTTATAATGGGGTTTAGCTGCTTTTCACGGCTGTGTTTATGCCGCTTTACACCCCCTTGACTCACTTACAGAGAGATATCAATACATAGGTTTGAAGATTCTTACTAGTCAGATATATTCTTGTGCGGTGAATAGGGGGTGTTGAGTCCAGGTCACTGAAAAAGGAATAGGCCTTGTCTCTTACATATTGGGTTTATGGAACGGTACCTGAGCTAATTTGAAACCCTTGTTTTATGCATCACCCCACCTCACCTTTCCCGTTCAGCAGCCATAGTGTGTTTTCTAAACGTGTGACTCTGTTCTGTTTTGTAATTCAGTTCAAGTGTAGCGGTTTTTACATTCCCTCTCTAAGTGAAATCTTAGGGTAAGTGTCTTTTTCTGTGTGACTTATTTCACTTAGAATTGTCGTACCTAAATCCACTCATCGTGCTGCTACTAGCCTTATGACGTTGATTTCATGGCTGAGTGATATTCCATTGTACATGAGGACCACAACTTCTTTATCCATTTTTCTCTTTCCTAGGATATTTAAGGTGTAATGAAGTGGGGGTTCTTGTCAACAGAGCAGCCTTAAACTTTGGGGTGCCTGTGTCATGCTGATTTTTAGTTTTCCCAATTTATACGCCCATGAGTGGAAGTGCCCTATGCTCTCCAAGCTGTGTTTTTCAGATGTTTCAGGACACACCGTACACTTCTCCAGAGTGGCTGTTGGCAATTTACATCCCACCCATCAGCGTAGCAAGGCTCTCATTTCTCCATGGCCGGTTCTGCATTTCTGGTTTGGACACTTTTTTCCGCATGGCACTTTTGCCCGCTGGGAAGCCAGACTTCGTTGGAGCGCTGATTTGCCTTTCCAGGTTGCTTGGTTGGCCAAAAAGGGCGTATGCGTTTTTTCCTGAATATATTCAGGAAAAAACGCATACGCCCTTTTTGGCCAAGGGCATCATTGTCCACGTTTTGCCGCTTTTCATGTGCTTTCAAGGCGATTCGAATCTACCTCCTGAAATCTGTTTCCTGCAATTCTGCCTTGCTTTCAAAGCCTCTTCGTTGCCTTCCCTTAATATATTTGTGGACGAGAGGTATCATTTAAAACTCTGCAGGTTTGTGAATTGCAGTGCCCCTGAGCTCCATTTTCAACTCGCTTTTTTGGGAGCTGGCCGCAAAAGCGCAGGATTGCTTCAGGCCCTCTTCTGGTTCTGAGGGGCAGGCTGAGCTTGTGCTTAATTCTTCTTCCTGATGGGACAATAGAGTGACCTGTGCCTGTCCCAACACCTAGAGCTAGTCTCTCATTGGTTCCCCCTCTTCCCGTTCATCCTCAGGACAAATTGCAACCTGTACGGAACAGGAGGTTAAAGGTGCTGATTCTCCAAGGAGGGACATGGCTAGTAAATCGGCTGGAATGGCGAACCCGAGCAAAGGAGATGAGAAATGAGGTGCGTTTTAGAAACCTTTCCCGATCACACGGTGTACCATCTTCTGGGTTTCTCATGCCTGTTTTCGATGTAGGAAGATGCCCTTGAACCTGGAGATTTGGGACCCATGGGATGGGTACCATGCAGTATTACTTGAAAGGGTCTGCGTTGGCTCACCCAACCTCACCGAACCTCTCAGCCCCAAGAGTGTCCACCCTTATGTCTCAATCAGCTGTGGGTCTAGATATGGTCAATCCAGGTTGCATCACAGCCCCTGAACGAATTTTGTAAGAATTTCTCTCTCTTTCACTGTCTTTGTTTCACGGGTTTTGAAAAGTAATTTATTTTTATAATGGGGTTTAGCTGCTTTTCACGGCTGTGTTTATGCCGCTTTACACCCCCTTGACTCACTTACAGAGAGATATCAATACATAGGTTTGAAGATTCTTACTAGTCAGATATATTCTTGTGCGGTGAATAGGGGGTGTTGAGTCCAGGTCACTGAAAAAGGAATAGGCCTTGTCTCTTACATATTGGGTTTATGGAACGGTATCTGAGCTAATTTGAAACCCTTGTTTTATGCATCACCCCACCTCACCTTTCCCGTTCAGCAGCCATAGTGTGTTTTCTAAACGTGTGACTCTGTTCTGTTTTGTAATTCAGTTCAAGTGTAGCGGTTTTTACATTCCCTCTCTAAGTGATATCTTAGGATAAGTGTCTTTTTCTGTGTGACTTATTTCACTTAAAATCGTCGTACCTAAATCCACTCATCGTGCTGCTACTAGCCTTATGACGTTGATTTCATGGCTGAGTGATATTCCATTGTACATGAGGACCACAACTTCTTTATCCATTTTTCTCTTTCCTAGGATATTTAAGGTGTAATGAAGTGGGGGTTCTTGTCAACAGAGCAGCCCTAAATTTTGGGGTGCCTGTGTCTTGCTGATTTTTAGTTTTCCCAATTTATACGCCCATGAGTGGAAGTGCCCTATGCTCTCCAAGCTGTGTTTTTCAGATGTTTCAGGACACACCGTACACTTCTCCAGAGTGGCTGTTGGCAATTTACATCCCGCCCATCAGCGTAGCAAGGCTCCCATTTCTCCATGGCCGGTTCTGCATTTCTGGTTTGGACACTTTTTTCCGCATGGCACTTTTGCCCGCTGGGAAGCCAGACTTCGTTGGAGCGCTGATTTGCCTTTCCAGGTTGCTTGGTTGGCCAAAAAGGGCGTATGCGTTTTTTCCTGAATATATTCAGGAAAAAACGCATACGCCCTTTTTGGCCAAGGGCATCATTGTCCACGTTTTGCCGCTTTTCATGTGCTTTCAAGGCGATTCGAATCTACCTCCTGAAATCTGTTTCCTGCAATTCTGCCTTGCTTTCAAAGCCTCTTCGTTGCCTTCCCTTAATATATTTGTGGACGAGAGGTATCATTTAAAACTCTGCAGGTTTGTGAATTGCAGTGCCCCTGAGCTCCATTTTTCAACTCGCTTTTTTGGGAGCTGGCCGCAAAAGCGCAGGATTGCTTCAGGCCCTCTTCTGGTTCTGAGGGGCAGGCTGAGCTTGTGCTTAATTCTTCTTCCTGATGGGAAAATAGAGTGACCTGTGCCTGTCCCAACACCTAGAGCTAATCTCTCATTGGTTCCCCCTCTTCTTGTTCATCCTCAGGACAAATTGCAACCTGTACGGAACAGGAGGTTAAAGGTGCTGATTCTCCAAGGAGGGAGATGGCTAGTAAATCGGCTGGAATGGCGAACCCGAGCAAAGGAGATGAGAAATGAGGTGCGTTTTAGAAACCTTTCCCGATCACACGGTGTACCATCTTCTGGGTTTCTCATGCCTGTTTTCGATGTAGGAAGATGCCCTTGAACCTGGAGATTTGGGACCCATGGGATGGGTACCATGCAGTATTACTTGAAAGGGTCTGCGTTGGCTCACCCAACCTCACCGAACCTCTCAGCCCCAAGAGTGTCCACCCTTATGTCTCAATCAGCTGTGGGTCTAGATATGGTCAATCCAGTTTGCATCACAGCCCCTGAACGAATTTTGTAAGAATTTCTCTCTCTTTCACTGTCTTTGTTTCACGGGTTTTGAAAAGTAATTTATTTTTATAATGGGGTTTAGCTGCTTTTCACAGCTGTGTTTATGCCGCTTTACACCCCCTTGACTCACTTACAGAGAGATATCAATACATAGGTTTGAAGATTCTTACTAGTCAGATATATTCTTGTGCGGTGAATAGGGGGTGTTGAGTCCAGGTGACTGAAAAAGGAATAGGCCTTGTCTCTTACATATTGGGTTTATGGAACGGTACCTGAGCTAATTTGAAACCCTTGTTTTATGCATCACCCCACCTCACCTTTCCCGTTCAGCAGCCATAGTGTGTTTTCTAAACGTGTGACTCTGTTCTGTTTTGTAATTCAGTTCAAGTGTAGCGGTTTTTACATTCCCTCTCTAAGTGATATCTTAGGATAAGTGTCTTTTTCTGTGTGACTTATTTCACTTAGAATCGTCGTACCTAAATCCACTCATCGTGCTGCTACTAGCCTTATGACGTTGATTTCATGGCTGAGTGATATTCCATTGTACATGAGGACCACAACTTCTTTATCCATTTTTCTCTTTCCTAGGATATTTAAGGTGTAATGAAGTGGGGGTTCTTGTCAACAGAGCAGCCCTAAACTTTGGGGTGCCTGTGTCTTGCTGATTTTTAGTTTTCCCAATTTATACGCCCATGAGTGGAAGTGCCCTATGCTCTCCAAGCTGTGTTTTTCAGATGTTTCAGGACACACCGTACACTTCTCCAGAGTGGCTGTTGGCAATTTACATCCCGCCCATCAGCGTAGCAAGGCTCCCATTTCTCCATGGCCGGTTCTGCATTTCTGGTTTGGACACTTTTTTCCGCATGGCACTTTTGCCCGCTGGGAAGCCAGACTTCGTTGGAGCGCTGATTTGCCTTTCCAGGTTGCTTGGTTGGCCAAAAAGGGCGTATGCGTTTTTTCCTGAATATATTCAGGAAAAAACGCATACGCCCTTTTTGGCCAAGGGCATCATTGTCCACGTTTTGCCGCTTTTCATGTGCTTTCAAGGCGATTCGAATCTACCTCCTGAAATCTGTTTCCTGCAATTCTGCCTTGCTTTCAAAGCCTCTTCGTTGCCTTCCCTTAATATATTTGTGGACGAGAGGTATCATTTAAAACTCTGCAGGTTTGTGAATTGCAGTGCCCCTGAGCTCCATTTTTCAACTCGCTTTTTTGGGAGCTGGCCGCAAAAGCGCAGGATTGCTTCAGGCCCTCTTCTGGTTCTGAGGGGCAGGCTGAGCTTGTGCTTAATTCTTCTTCCTGATGGGAAAATAGAGTGACCTGTGCCTGTCCCAACACCTAGAGCTAATCTCTCATTGGTTCCCCCTCTTCTTGTTCATCCTCAGGACAAATTGCAACCTGTACGGAACAGGAGGTTAAAGGTGCTGATTCTCCAAGGAGGGAGATGGCTAGTAAATCGGCTGGAATGGCGAACCCGAGCAAAGGAGATGAGAAATGAGGTGCGTTTTAGAAACCTTTCCCGATCACACGGTGTACCATCTTCTGGGTTTCTCATGCCTGTTTTCGATGTAGGAAGATGCCCTTGAACCTGGAGATTTGGGACCCATGGGATGGGTACCATGCAGTATTACTTGAAAGGGTCTGCGTTGGCTCACCCAACCTCACCGAACCTCTCAGCCCCAAGAGTGTCCACCCTTATGTCTCAATCAGCTGTGGGTCTAGATATGGTCAATCCAGTTTGCATCACAGCCCCTGAACGAATTTTGTAAGAATTTCTCTCTCTTTCACTGTCTTTGTTTCACGGGTTTTGAAAAGTAATTTATTTTTATAATGGGGTTTAGCTGCTTTTCACAGCTGTGTTTATGCCGCTTTACACCCCCTTGACTCACTTACAGAGAGATATCAATACATAGGTTTGAAGATTCTTACTAGTCAGATATATTCTTGTGCGGTGAATAGGGGGTGTTGAGTCCAGGTGACTGAAAAAGGAATAGGCCTTGTCTCTTACATATTGGGTTTATGGAACGGTACCTGAGCTAATTTGAAACCCTTGTTTTATGCATCACCCCACCTCACCTTTCCCGTTCAGCAGCCATAGTGTGTTTTCTAAACGTGTGACTCTGTTCTGTTTTGTAATTCAGTTCAAGTGTAGCGGTTTTTACATTCCCTCTCTAAGTGATATCTTAGGATAAGTGTCTTTTTCTGTGTGACTTATTTCACTTAGAATCGTCGTACCTAAATCCACTCATCGTGCTGCTACTAGCCTTATGACGTTGATTTCATGGCTGAGTGATATTCCATTGTACATGAGGACCACAACTTCTTTATCCATTTTTCTCTTTCCTAGGATATTTAAGGTGTAATGAAGTGGGGGTTCTTGTCAACAGAGCAGCCCTAAACTTTGGGGTGCCTGTGTCTTGCTGATTTTTAGTTTTCCCAATTTATACGCCCATGAGTGGAAGTGCCCTATGCTCTCCAAGCTGTGTTTTTCAGATGTTTCAGGACACACCGTACACTTCTCCAGAGTGGCTGTTGGCAATTTACATCCCACCCATCAGCGTAGCAAGGCTCCCATTTCTCCATGGCCGGTTCTGCATTTCTGGTTTGGACACTTTTTTCCGCATGGCACTTTTGCCCGCTGGGAAGCGAGACTTCTTTGGAGCGCTGATTTGCCTTTCCAGGTTGCTTGGTTGGCCAAAAAGGGCGTATGCGTTTTTTCCTGAATATATTCAGGAAAAAACGCATACGCCCTTTTTGGCCAAGGGCATCATTGTCCAGGTTTTGCCGCTTTTCATGTGCTTTCAAGGCGATTCGAATCTACCTCCTGAAATCTGTTTCCTGCAATTCTGCCTTGCTTTCAAAGCCTCTTCGTTGCCTTCCCTTAATATATTTGTGGACGAGAGGTATCATTTAAAACTCTGCAGGTTTGTGAATTGCAGTGCCCCTGAGCTCCATTTTTCAACTCGCTTTTTTGGGAGCTGGCCGCAAAAGCGCAGGATTGCTTCAGGCCCTCTTCTGGTTCTGAGGGGCAGGCTGAGCTTGTGCTTAATTCTTCTTCCTGATGGGACAATAGAGTGACCTGTGCCTGTCCCAACACCTAGAGCTAGTCTCTCATTGGTTCCCCCTCTTCCCGTTCATCCTCAGGACAAATTGCAACCTGTACTGAACAGGAGGTTAAAGGTGCTGATTCTCCAAGGAGGGACATGGCTAGTAAATCGGCTGGAATGGCGAACCCGAGCAAAGGAGATGAGAAATGAGGTGCGTTTTAGAAACCTTTCCCGATCACACGGTGTACCATCTTCTGGGTTTCTCATGCCTGTTTTCAATGTAGGAAAATGCCCTTGAACCTGGAGATTTGGGACCCATGGGATGGGTACCATGCAGTATTACTTGAAAGGGTCTGCGTTGCCTCACCCAACCTCACCGAACCTCTCAGCCCCAAGAGTGTCCACCCTTATGTCTCAATCAGCTGTGGGTCTAGATATGGTCAATCCAGGTTGCATCACAGCCCCTGAACGAATTTTGTAAGAATTTCTCTCTCTTTCACTGTCTTTGTTTCACGGGTTTTGAAAAGTAATTTATTTTTATAATGGGGTTTAGCTGCTTTTCACGGCTGTGTTTATGCCGCTTTACACCCCCTTGACTCACTTACAGAGAGATATCAATACATAGGTTTGAAGATTCTTACTAGTCAGATATATTCTTGTGCGGTGAATAGGGGGTGTTGAGTCCAGGTCACTTAAAAAGGAATAGGCCTTGTCTCTTACATATTCGGTTTATGGAACGGTATCTGAGCTAATTTGAAACCCTTGTTTTATGCATCACCCCACCTCACCTTTCCCGTTCAGCAGCCATAGTGTGTTTTCTAAACGTGTGACTCTGTTCTGTTTTGTAATTCAGTTCAAGTGTAGCGGTTTTTACATTCCCTCTCTAAGTGATATCTTAGGATAAGTGTCTTTTTCTGTGTGACTTATTTCACTTAAAATCGTCGTACCTAAATCCACTCATCGTGCTGCTACTAGCCTTATGACGTTGATTTCATGGCTGAGTGATATTCCATTGTACATGAGGACCACAACTTCTTTATCCATTTTTCTCTTTCCTAGGATATTTAAGGTGTAATGAAGTGGGGGTTCTTGTCAACAGAGCAGCCCTAAACTTTGGGGTGCCTGTGTCTTGCTGATTTTTAGTTTTCCCAATTTATACGCCCATGAGTGGAAGTGCCCTATGCTCTCCAAGCTGTGTTTTTCAGATGTTTCAGGACACACCGTACACTTCTCCAGAGTGGCTGTTGGCAATTTACATCCCGCCCATCAGCGTAGCAAGGCTCCCATTTCTCCATTGCCGGTTCTGCATTTCTGGTTTGGACACTTTTTTCCGCATGGCACTTTTGCCCGCTGGGAAGCCAGACTTCGTTGGAGCGCTGATTTGCCTTTCCAGGTTGCTTGGTTGGCCAAAAAGGGCGTATGCGTTTTTTCCTGAATATATTCAGGAAAAAACGCATACGCCCTTTTTGGCCAAGGGCATCATTGTCCACGTTTTGCCGCTTTTCATGTGCTTTCAAGGCGATTCGAATCTACCTCCTGAAATCTGTTTCCTGCAATTCTGCCTTACTTTCAAAGCCTCTTCGTTGCCTTCCCTTAATATATTTGTGGACGAGAGGTATCATTTAAAACTCTGCAGGTTTGTGAATTGCAGTGCCCCTGAGCTCCATTTTTCAACTCGCTTTTTTGGGAGCTGGCCGCAAAAGCACAGGATTGCTTCAGGCCTTCTTCTGGTTCTGAGGGGCAGGCTGAGCTTGTGCTTAATTCTTCTTCCTGATGGGAAAATAGAGTGACCTGTGCCTGTCCCAACACCTAGAGCTAGTCTCTCATTGGTTCCCCCTCTTCTTGTTCATCCTCAGGACAAATTGCAACCGGTACGGAACAGGAGGTTAAAGGTGCTGATTCTCCAAGGAGGTAGATGGCTAGTAAATCGGCTGGAATGGTGAACCCGAGCAAAGGAGATGAGAAATGAGGTGCGTTTTATTAACCTTTCCCGATCACACGGTGTACCATCTTCTGGGTTTCTCATGCCTGTTTTCGATGTAGGAAGATGCCCTTGAACCTGGAGATTTGGGACCCATGGGATGGGTACCATGCAGTATTACTTGAAAGGGTCTGCGTTGGCTCACCCAACCTCACCGAACCTCTCAGCCCCAAGAGTGTCCACCCTTATGTCTCAATCAGCTGTGGGTCTAGATATGGTCAATCCAGGTTGCATCACAGCCCCTGAACGAATTTTGTAAGAATTTCTCTCTCTTTCACTGTCTTTGTTTCACGGGTTTTGAAAAGTAATTTATTTTTATAATGGGGTTTAGCTGCTTTTCACGGCTGTGTTTATGCCGCTTTACACCCCCTTGACTCACTTACAGAGAGATATCAATACATAGGTTTGAAGATTCTTACTAGTCAGATATATTCTTGTGCGGTGAATAGGGGGTGTTGAGTCCAGTTCACTGAAAAAGGAATAGGTGTTGTCTCCTACATATTGGGTTTATGGAACGGTATCGGAGCTAATTTGAAACCCTTGTTTTATGCATCACCCCACCTCACCTTTCCCGTTCCACAGCCATAGTGTGTTTTCTAAACGTGTGACTCTGTTTTGTAATTCAGTTCAAGTGTAGCGGTTTTTACATTCCCTCTCTAAGTGATATCTTACGATAAGTGTCTTTTTCTGTGTGACTTATTTCACTTAGATTCTTCGTACCTAAATCCACTCATCGTGTTGCTACTAGCCTTATGACGTTGATTTCATGGCTGAGTGATATTCCATTGTACATGAGGACCACAACTTCTTTATCCATTTTTCTCTTTCCTAGGATATTTAAGGTGTAATGAAGTGGGGGTTCTTGTCAACAGAGCAGCCCTAAACTTTGGGGTGCCTGTGTCTGGCTGATTTTTAGTTTTCCCAATTTATATGCCCATGAGTGGAAGTGCCCTATGCTCTCCAAGCTGTGTTTTCTAGATGTTTCAGGACACACCGTACACTTCTCCCGAGTGGCTGTTGGCAATTTACATCCCGCCCATCAGCGTAGCAAGGCTCCCATTTCTCCATGGCCGATCCTGCATTTCTGCTTTGGACACTTTTTTCCGCATGGCCCTTTTGCCCGCTGGGAAGCGAGACTTCTTTGGAGCGCTGATTTGCCTTTCCAGGTTGCTTGGTTGGCCAAAAAGGGCGTATGCGTTTTTTCCTGAATATATTCAGGAAAAAACGCATACGCCCTTTTTGGCCAAGGGCATCATTGTCCAGGTTTTGCCGCTTTTCATGTGCTTTCAAGGCGATTCGAATCTACCTCCTGAAATCTGTTTCCTGCAATTCTGCCTTGCTTTCAAAGCCTCTTCGTTGCCTTCCCTTAATATATTTGTGGACGAGAGGTATCATTTAAAACTCTGCAGGTTTGTGAATTGCAGTGCCCCTGAGCTCCATTTTTCAACTCGCTTTTTTGGGAGCTGGCCGCAAAAGCGCAGGATTGCTTCAGGCCCTCTTCTGGTTCTGGGGGGCAGGCTGAGCTTGTGCTTAATTCTTCTTCCTGATGGGAAAATATAGTGACCTGTGCCTGTCCCAACACCTAGAGCTAGTCTCTCATTGGTTCCCCCTCTTCCCGGTCATCCTCAGGACAATTTGCAACCTGTACGGAACAGGAGGTTAAAGGTGCTGATTCTCCAAGGAGGGAGATGGCTAGTAAATCGGCTGGAATGGCGAACCCGACCAAAGGAGATGAGAAATGAGGTGCGTTTTAGAAACCTTTCCCGATCACACGGTGTACCATCTTCTGGGTTTCTCATGCCTGTTTTCGATGTAGGAAGATGCCCTTGAACCTGGAGATTTGGGACCCGTGGGATGGGTACCATGCAGTATTACTTGAAAGGGTCTGCGTTGGCTCACCCAACCTCACCGAACCTCTCAGCCCCAAGAGTGTCCACCCTTATGTCTCAATCAGCTGTGGGTCTAGATATGGTCAATCCAGGTTGCATCACAGCCCCTGAACGAATTTTGTAAGAATTTCTCTCTCTTTCACTGTCTTTGTTTCACGGGTTTTGAAAAGTAATTTATTTTTATAATGGGGTTTAGCTGCTTTTCACGGCTGTGTTTATGCCGCTTTACACCCCCTTGACTCACTTACAGAGAGATATCAATACATAGGTTTGAAGATTCTTACTAGTCAGATATATTCTTGTGCGGTGAATAGGGGGTGTTGAGTCCAGGTCACTGAAAAAGGAATAGGCCTTGTCTCTTACATATTGGGTTTATGGAACGGTATCTGAGCTAATTTGAAACCCTTGTTTTATGCATCACCCCACCTCACCTTTCCCGTTCAGCAGCCATAGTGTGTTTTCTAAACGTGTGACTCTGTTCTGTTTTGTAATTCAGTTCAAGTGTAGCGGTTTTTACATTCCCTCTCTAAGTGATATCTTAGGATAAGTGTCTTTTTCTGTGTGACTTATTTCACTTAAAATCGTCGTACCTAAATCCACTCATCGTGCTGCTACTAGCCTTATGACGTTGATTTCATGGCTGAGTGATATTCCATTGTACATGAGGACCACAACTTCTTTATCCATTTTTCTCTTTCCTAGGATATTTAAGGTGTAATGAAGTGGGGGTTCTTGTCAACAGAGCAGCCCTAAATTTTGGGGTGCCTGTGTCTTGCTGATTTTTAGTTTTCCCAATTTATACGCCCATGAGTGGAAGTGCCCTATGCTCTCCAAGCTGTGTTTTTCAGATGTTTCAGGACACACCGTACACTTCTCCAGAGTGGCTGTTGGCAATTTACATCCCGCCCATCAGCGTAGCAAGGCTCCCATTTCTCCATGGCCGGTTCTGCATTTCTGGTTTGGACACTTTTTTCCGCATGGCACTTTTGCCCGCTGGGAAGCCAGACTTCGTTGGAGCGCTGATTTGCCTTTCCAGGTTGCTTGGTTGGCCAAAAAGGGCGTATGCGTTTTTTCCTGAATATATTCAGGAAAAAACGCATACGCCCTTTTTGGCCAAGGGCATCATTGTCCACGTTTTGCCGCTTTTCATGTGCTTTCAAGGCGATTCGAATCTACCTCCTGAAATCTGTTTCCTGCAATTCTGCCTTGCTTTCAAAGCCTCTTCGTTGCCTTCCCTTAATATATTTGTGGACGAGAGGTATCATTTAAAACTCTGCACGTTTGTGAATTGCAGTGCCCCTGAGCTCCATTTTTCAACTCGCTTTTTTGGGAGCTGGCCGCAAAAGCGCAGGATTGCTTCAGGCCCTCTTCTGGTTCTGAGGGGCAGGCTGAGCTTGTGCTTAATTCTTCTTCCTGATGGGAAAATAGAGTGACCTGTGCCTGTCCCAACACCTAGAGCTAGTCTCTCATTGGTTCCCCCTCTTCCCGTTCATCCTCAGGACAAATTGCAACCTGTACGGAACAGGAGGTTAAAGGTGCTGATTCTCCAAGGGGGGAGATGGCTAGTAAATCGGCTGGAATGGCGAACCCGAGCAAAGGAGATGAGAAATGAGGTGCGTTTTAGAAACCTTTCCCGATCACACGGTGTACCATCTTCTAGGTTTCTCATGCCTGTTTTCGATGTACGAAGATGCCCTTGAACCTGGAGATTTGGGACCCATGGGATGGGTACCATGCAGTATTACTTGAAAGGGTCTGCGTTGGCTCACCCAACCTCACCGAAACTCTCAGCCCCAAGAGTGTCCACCCTTATGTCTCAATCAGCTGTGGGTCTAGATATGGTCAATCCAGGTTGCATCACAGCCCCTGAACGAATTTTGTAAGAATTTCTCTCTCTTTCACTGTCTTTGTTTCACGGGTTTTGAAAAGTAATTTATTTTTATAATGGGGTTTAGCTGCTTTTCACGGCTGTGTTTATGCCGCTTTACACCCCCTTGACTCACTTACAGAGAGATATCAATACATAGGTTTGAAGATTCTTACTAGTCAGATATATTCTTGTGCGGTGAATAGGGGGTGTTGAGTCCAGTTCACTGAAAAAGGAATAGGCCTTGTCTCTTACATATTGGGTTTATGGAACGGTATCTGAGCTAATTTGAAACCCTTGTTTTATGCATCACCCCACCTCACCTGTCCCGTTCAGCAGCCATAGTGTGTTTTCTATACGTGTGACTCTGTTCTGTTTTGTAATTCAGTTCAAGTGTAGCGGTTTTTACATTCCCTCTCTAAGTGATATCTTAGGATAAGTGTCTTTTTCTGTGTGACTTATTTCACTTAAAATCGTCGTACCTAAATCCACTCATCGTGCTGCTACTAGCCTTATGACGTTGATTTCATGGCTGAGTGATATTCCATTGTACATGAGGACCACAACTTCTTTATCCATTTTTCTCTTTCCTAGGATATTTAAGGTGTAATGAAGTGGGGGTTCTTGTCAACAGAGCAGCCCTAAACTTTGGGGTGCCTGTGTCTTGCTGATTTTTAGTTTTCCCAATTTATACGCCCATGAGTGGAAGTGCCCTATGCTCTCCAAGCTGTGTTTTTCAGATGTTTCAGGACACACCGTACACTTCTCCAGAGTGGCTGTTGGCAATTTACATCCCGCCCATCAGCGTAGCAAGGCTCCCATTTCTCCATGGCCGGTCCTGCATTTCTGGTTTGGACACTTTTTTCCGCATGGACCTTTTGCCCGCTGGGAAGCGAGACTTCTTTGGAGCGCTGATTTGCCTTTCCAGGTTGCTTGGTTGGCCAAAAAGGGCGTATGCGTTTTTTCCTGAATATATTCAGGAAAAAACGCATATGCCCTTTTTGGCCAAGGGCATCATTGTCCACGTTTTGCCGCTTTTCATATGCTTTCAAGGCGATTCGAATCTACCTCCTGAAATCTGTTTCCTGCAATTCTGCCTTGCTTTCAAAGCCTCTTCGTTGCCTTCCCTTAATATATTTGTGGACGAGAGGTATCATTTAAAACTCTGCAGGTCTGTGAATTGCAGTGCCCCTGAGCTCCATTTTTCAACTCGCTTTTTTGGGAGCTGGCCGCAAAAGCGCAGGATTGCTTCAGGCCCTCTTCTGGTTCTGAGGGGCAGGCTGAGCTTGTGCTTAATTCTTCTTCCTGATGGGAAAATAGAGTGACCTGTGCCTGTCCCAACACCTAGAGCTAGTCTCTCATTGGTTCCCCCTCTTCTTGTTCATCCTCAGGACAAATTGCAACCTGTACGGAACAGGAGGTTAAAGGTGCTGATTCTCCAAGGAGGGAGATGGCTAGTAAATCGGCTGGAATGGCGAACGCGAGCAAAGGAGATGAGAAATGAGGTGCGTTTTAGAAACTTTTCCCGATCACACGGTGTACCATCTTCTGGGTTTCTCATGCCTGTTTTCGATGTAGGAAGATGCCCTTGAACCTGGAGATTTGGGACCCATGGGATGGGTACCATGCAGTATTACTTGAAAGGGTCTGCGTTGGCTCACCCAACCTCACCGAACCTCTCAGCCCCAAGAGTGTCCACCCTTATGTCTCAATCAGCTGTGGGTCTAGATATGGTCAATCCAGTTTGCATCACAGCCCCTGAACGAATTTTGTAAGAATTTCTCTCTCTTTCACTGTCTTTGTTTCACGGGTTTTGAAAAGTAATTTATTTTTATAATGGGGTTTAGCTGCTTTTCACGGCTGTGTTTATGCCGCTTTACACGCCCTTGACTCACTTACAGACAGATATCAATACATAGGTTTGAAGATTCTTACTAGTCAGATATATTCTTGTGCGGTGAATAGGGGGTGTTGAGTCATGGTCACTGAAAAAGGAATAGGTCTTGTCTCTTACATATTGGGTTTATGGAACGGTATCTGAGCTAATTTGAAACCCTTGTTTTATGCATCACCCCACCTCACCTTTCCCGTTCAGCAGCCATAGTGTGTTTTCTAAACGTGTGACTCTGTTCTGTTTTGCAATTCAGTTCAAGTGTAGCGGTTTTTACATTCCCTCTCTAAGTGATATCTTATGATAAGTGTCTTTTTCTGTGTGACTTATTTCACTTAGAATCGTCGTACCTAAATCCACTCATCGTGCTGCTACTAGCCTTATGACGTTGATTTCATGGCTGAGTGATATTCCATTGTACATGAGGACCACAACTTCTTTATCCATTTTTCTCTTTCCTAGGATATTTAAGGTGTAATGAAGTGGGGGTTCTTGTCAACAGAGCAGCCCTAAACTTTGGGGTGCCTGTGTCTTGCTGATTTTTAGTTTTCCCAATTTATACGCCCATGAGTGGAAGTGCCCTATGCTCTCCAAGCTGTGTTTTTCAGATGTTTCAGGACACACCGTACACTTCTCCAGAGTGGCTGTTGGCAATTTACATCCTGCCCATCAGCGTAGCAAGGCTCCCATTTCTCCATGGCCGGTCCTGCATTTCTGGTTTGGACACTTTTTTCCGCATGGCCCTTTTGCCCGCTGGGAAGCGAGACTTCTTTGGAGCCCTGATTTGCCTTTCCAGGTTGCTTGGTTGGCCAAAAAGGGCGTATGCGTTTTTTCCTGAATATATTCAGGAAAAAACGCATACGCCCTTTTTGGCCAAGGGCATCATTGTCCACGTTTTGCCGCTTTTCATGTGCTTTCAAGGTGATTCGAATCTACCTCCTGAAATCTGTTTCCTGCAATTCTGCCTTGCTTTCAAAGCCTCTTCGTTGCCTTCCCTTAATATATTTGTGGACGAGAGGTATCATTTAAAACTCTGCAGGTTTGTGAATTGCAGTGCCCCTGAGCTCCATTTTTCAACTCGCTTTTTTGGGAGCTGGCCGCAAAAGCACAGGATTGCTTCAGGCCCTCTTCTGGTTCTGAGGGGCAGGCTGAGCTTGTGCTTAATTCTTCTTCCTGGTGGGAAAATAGAGTGACCTGTGCCTGTCCCAACACCTAGAGCTAGTCTCTCATTGGTTCCCCCTCTTCTTGTTCATCCTCAGGACAAATTGCAACCTGTACGGAACAGGAGGTTAAAGGTGCTGATTCTCCAAGGAGGGAGATGGCTAGTAAATCGGCTGGAATGGCGAACCCGAGCAAAGGAGATGAGAAATGAGGTGCGTTTTAGAAACGTTTCCCGATCACACGGTGTACCATCTTCTGGGTTTCTCATGCCTGTTTTTGATGTAGGAAGATGCCCTTGAACCTGGAGATTTGGGACCCATGGGATGGGTACCATGCAGTATTACTTGAAAGGGTCTGCGTTGGCTCACCCAACCTCACCGAACCACTCAGCCCCAAGAGTGTCCACCCTTATGTCTCAATCAGCTGTGGGTCTAGATATGGTCAATCCAGGTTGCATCACAGCCCCTGAACGAATTTTGTAAGAATTTCTCTCTCTTTCACTGTCTTTGTTTCACGGGTTTTGAAAAGTAATTTATTTTTATAATGGGGTTTAGCTGCTTTTCACGGCTGTGTTTATGCCGCTTTACACCCCCTTGACTCACTTACAGAGAGATATCAATACATAGGTTTGAAGATTCTTACTAGTCAGATATATTCTTCTGCGGTTAATAGGGGGTGTTGAGTCCAGTTCACTGAAAAAGGAATAGGCCTTGTCTCTTACATATTGGGTTTATGGAACGGTATCTGAGCTAATTTGAAACACTTGTTTTATGCATCACCCCACCTCACCTTTCCCGTTCAGCAGCCATAGTGTGTTTTCTAAACGTGTGACTCTGTTCTGTTTTGCAATTCAGTTCAAGTGTAGCGGTTTTTACATTCCCTCTCTAAGTGATATCTTAGGATAAGTGTCTTTTTCTGTGTGACTTATTTCACTTAGAATCGTCGTACCTAAATCCACTCATCGTGCTGCTACTAGCCTTATGACGTTGATTTCATGGCTGAGTGATATTCCATTGTACATGAGGACCACAACTTCTTTATCCATTTTTCTCTTTCCTAGGATATTTAAGGTGTAATGAAGTGGGGGTTCTTGTCAACAGAGCAGCCCTAAACTTTGGGGTGCCTGTGTCTTGCTGATTTTTAGTTTTTCCAATTTATACGCCCATGAGTGGAAGTGCCCTATGCTCTCCAAGCTGTGTTTTTCAGATGTTTCAGGACACACCGTACACTTCTCCAGAGTGGCTGTTGGCAATTTACATCCCGCCCATCAGCGTAGCAAGGCTCCCATTTCTCCATGGCCGGTCCTGCATTTCTGGTTTGGACACTTTTTTCCGCATGGCCCTTTTGCCCGCTGGGAAGCGAGACTTCTTTGGAGCCCTGATTTGCCTTTCCAGGTTGCTTGGTTGGCCAAAAAGGGCGTATGCGTTTTTTCCTGAATATATTCAGGAAAAAACGCATACGCCCTTTTTGGCCAAGGGCATCATTGTCCACGTTTTGCCGCTTTTCATGTGCTTTCAAGGCGATTCGAATCTACCTCCTGAAATCTGTTTCCTGCAATTCTGCCTTGCTTTCAAAGCCTCTTCGTTGCCTTCCCTTAATATATTTGTGGACGAGAGGTATCATTTAAAACTCTGCAGGTTTGTGAATTGCAGTGCCCCTGAGCTCCATTTTTCAACTTGCTTTTTTGGGAGCTGGCCGCAAAAGCGCAGGATTGCTTCAGGCCCTCTTCTGGTTCTGAGGGGCAGGCTGAGCTTGTGCTTAATTCTTCTTCCTGATGGGAAAATAGAGTGACCTGTGCCTGTCCCAACACCTAGAGCTAGTGTCTCATTGGTTCCCCCTCTTCTTGTTCATCCTCAGGACAAATTGCAACCTGTACGGAACAGGAGGATAAAGGTGCTGATTCTCCAAGGAGGGAGATGGCTAGTAAATTGGCTGGAATGGCGAACCCGAGCAAAGGAGTTGAGAAATGAGGTGCGTTTTAGAACCTTTTCCCGATCACACGGTGTACCATCTTCTGGGTTTCTCATGCCTGTTTTCGATGTAGGAAGATGCCCTTGAACCTGGAGATTTGGGACCCATGGGATGGGTACCATGCAGTATTACTTGAAAGGGTCTGCGTTGGCTCACCCAACCTCACCGAACCTCTCAGCCCCAAGAGTGTCCACCCTTATGTCTCAATCTGCTGTGGGTCTAGATATGGTCAATCCAGGTTGCATCACAGCCCCTGAACGAATTTTGTAAGAATTTCTCTCTCTTTCACTGTCTTTGTTTCACGGGTTTTGAAAAGTAATTTATTTTTATAATGGGGTTTAGCTGCTTTTCACGGCTGTGTTTATGCCGCTTTACACGCCCTTGACTCACTTACAGAGAGATATCAATACATAGGTTTGAAGATTCTTACTAGTCAGATATATTCTTGTGCGGTGAATAGGGGGTGTTGAGTCCTGGTCACTGAAAAAGGAATAGGTCTTGTCTCTTACATATTGGGTTTATGGAACGGTATCTGAGCTAATTTGAAACCCTTGTTTTATGCATCACCCCACCTCACCTTTCCCGTTCAGCAGCCATAGTGTGTTTTCTAAACGTGTGACTCTGTTCTGTTTTGCAATTCAGTTCAAGTGTAGCGGTTTTTACATTCCCTCTCTAAGTGATATCTTATGATAAGTGTCTTTTTCTGTGTGACTTATTTCACTTAGAATCGTCGTACCTAAATCCACTCATCGTGCTGCTACTAGCCTTATGACGTTGATTTCATGGCTGAGTGATATTCCATTGTACATGAGGACCACAACTTCTCTATCCATTTTTCTCCTTCCTAGGATATTTAAGGTGTAATGAAGTGGGGGTTCTTGTCAACAGAGCAGCCCTAAACTTTGGGGTGCCTGTGTCTTGCTGATTTTTAGTTTTCCCAATTTATACGCCCATGAGTGGAAGTGCCCTATGCTCTCCAAGCTGTGTTTTTCAGATGTTTCAGGACACACCGTACACTTCTCCAGAGTGGCTGTTGGCAATTTACATCCCGCCCATCAGCGTAGCAAGGCTCCCATTTCTCCATGGCCGGTCCTGCATTTCTGGTTTGGACACTTTTTTCCGCATGGCCCTTTTGCCCGCTGGGAAGCGAGACTTCTTTGGAGCCCTGATTTGCCTTTCCAGGTTGCTTGGTTGGCCAAAAAGGGCGTATGCGTTTTTTCCTGAATATATTCAGGAAAAAACGCATACGCCCTTTTTGGCCAAGGGCATCATTGTCCACGTTTTGCCGCTTTTCATGTGCTTTCAAGGCGATTCGAATCTACCTCCTGAAATCTGTTTCCTGCAATTCTGCCTTGCTTTCAAAGCCTCTTCGTTGCCTTCCCTTAATATATTTGTGGACGAGAGGTATCATTTAAAACTCTGCAGGTTTGTGAATTGCAGTGCCCCTGAGCTCCATTTTTCAACTTGCTTTTTTGGGAGCTGGCCGCAAAAGCGCAGGATTGCTTCAGGCCCTCTTCTGGTTCTGAGGGGCAGGCCGGGCTTGTGCTTAATTCTTCTTCCTGATGGGAAAATAGAGTGACCTGTGCGTGTCCCAACACCTAGAGCTAGTGTCTCATTGGTTCCCCCTCTTTTTGTTCATCCTCAGGACAAATTGCAACCTGTACGGAACAGGAGGATAAAGGTGCTGATTCTCCAAGGAGGGAGATGGCTAGTAAATCGGCTGGAATGGCGAACCCGAGCAAAGGAGATGAGAAATGAGGTGCGTTTTAGAAACTTTTCCCGATCACACGGTGTACCATCTTCTGGGTTTCTCATGCCTGTTTTCGATGTAGGAAGATGCCCTTGAACCTGGAGATTTGGGACCCATGGGATGGGTACCATGCAGTATTACTTGAAAGGGTCTGCGTTGGCTCACCCAACCTCACCGAACCTCTCAGCCCCAAGAGTGTCCACCCTTATGTCTCAATCAGCTGTGGGTCTCGATATGGTCAATCCAGTTTGCATCACAGCTCGTGAACGAATTTTGTAAGAATTTCTCTCTCTTTCACTGTCTTTGTTTCACGGGTTTTGAAAAGTAATTTATTTTTATAATGGGGTTTAGCTGCTTTTCACGGCTGTGTTTATGCCGCTTTACACGCCCTTGACTCACTTACAGAGAGATATCAATACATAGGTTTGAAGATTCTTACTAGTCAGATATATTCTTGTGCGGTGAATAGGGGGTGTTGAGTCCTGGTCACTGAAAAAGGAATAGGTCTTGTCTCTTACATATTGGGTTTATGGAACGGTATCTGAGCTAATTTGAAACCCTTGTTTTATGCATCACCCCACCTCACCTTTCCCGTTCAGCAGCCATAGTGTGTTTTCTAAACGTGTGACTCTGTTCTGTTTTGCAATTCAGTTCAAGTGTAGCGGTTTTTACATTCCCTCTCTAAGTGATATCTTATGATAAGTGTCTTTTTCTGTGTGACTTATTTCACTTAGAATCGTCGTACCTAAATCCACTCATCGTGCTGCTACTAGCCTTATGACGTTGATTTCATGGCTGAGTGATATTCCATTGTACATGAGGACCACAACTTCTTTATCCATTTTTCTCCTTCCTAGGATATTTAAGGTGTAATGAAGTGGGGGTTCTTGTCAACAGAGCAGCCCTAAACTTTGGGGTGCCTGTGTCTTGCTGATATTTAGGTTTCCCAATTTATACGCCCATGAGTGGAAGTGCCCTACGCTCTCCAAGCTGTGTTTTTCAGATGTTTCAGGACACACCGTACACTTCTCCAGAGTGGCTGTTGGCAATTTACATCCCGCCCATCAGCGTAGCAAGGCTCCCATTTCTCCATGGCCGGTCCTGCATTTCTGGTTTGGACACTTTTTTCCGCATGGCCCTTTTGCCCGCTGGGAAGCGAGACTTCTTTGGAGCGCTGATTTGCCTTTCCAGGTTGCTTGGTTGGCCAAAAAGGGCGTATGCGTTTTTTCCTGAATATATTCAGGAAAAAACGCATACGCCCTTTTTGGCCAAGGGCATCATTGTCCACGTTTTGCCGCTTTTCATGTGCTTTCAAGGCGATTCGAATCTACCTCCTGAAATCTGTTTCCTGCAATTCTGCCTTGCTTTCAAAGCCTCTTCGTTGCCTTCCCTTAATATATTTGTGGACGAGAGGTATCATTTAAAACTCTGCAGGTTTGTGAATTGCAGTGCCCCTGAGCTCCATTTTTCAACTCGCTTTTTTGGGAGCTGGCCGCAAAAGCGCAGGATTGCTTCAGGCCCTCTTCTGGTTCTGAGGGGCAGGCTGAGCTTGTGCTTAATTCTTCTTCCTGATGGGAAAATAGAGTGACCTGTGCCTGTCCCAACACCTAGAGCTAGTCTCTCATTGGTTCCCCCTCTTCTTGTTCATCCTCAGGACAAATTGCAACCTGTACGGAACAGGAGGTTAAAGGTGCTGATTCTCCAAGGAGGGAGATGGCTAGTAAATCGGCTGGAATGGCGAACCCGAGCAAAGGAGATGAGAAATGAGGTGCGTTTTAGAAACCTTTCCCGATCACACGGTGTACCATCTTCTGGGTTTCTCATGCCTGTTTTCGATGTAGGAAGATGCCCTTGAACCTGGAGATTTGGGACCCATGGGATGGGTACCATGCAGTATTACTTGAAAGGGTCTGCGTTGGCTCACCCAACCTCACCGAACCTCTCAGCCCCAAGAGTGTCCACCCTTATGTCTCAATCAGCTGTGGGTCTAGATATGGTCAATCCAGTTTGCATCACAGCCCCTGAACGAATTTTGTAAGAATTTCTCTCTCTTTCACTGTCTTTGTTTCACGGGTTTTGAAAAGTAATTTATTTTTATAATGGGGTTTAGCTGCTTTTCACGGCTGTGTTTATGCCGCTTTACACCCCCTTGACTCACTTACAGAGAGATATCAATACATAGGTTTGAAGATTCTTACTAGTCAGATATATTCTTGTGCGGTGAATAGGGGGTGTTGAGTCCAGTTCACTGAAAAAGGAATAGGCCTTGTCTCTTACATATTGGGTTTATGGAACGGTATCTGAGCTAATTTGAAACCCTTGTTTTATGCATCACCCCACCTCACCTTTCCCGTTCAGCAGCCATAGTGTGTTTTCTAAACGTGTGACTCTGTTCTGTTTTGCAATTCAGTTCAAGTGTAGCGGTTTTTACATTCCCTCTCTAAGTGATATCTTAGGATAAGTGTCTTTTTCTGTGTGAATTATTTCACTTAAAATCGTCGTACCTAAATCCACTCATCGTGCTGCTACTAGCCTTATGACGTTGATTTCATGGCTGAGTGATATTCCATTGTACATGAGGACCACAACTTCTTTATCCATTTTTCTCTTTCCTAGGATATTTAAGGTGTAATGAAGTGGGGGTTCTTGTCAACAGAGCAGCCCTAAACTTTGGGGTGCCTGTGTCTTGCTGATTTTTAGTTTTCCCAATTTATACGCCCATGAGTGGAAGTGCCCTATGCTCTCCAAGCTGTGTTTTTCAGATGTTTCAGGACACACCGTACACTTCTCCAGAGTGGCTGTTGGCAATTTACATCCTGCCCATCAGCGTAGCAAGGCTCCCATTTCTCCATGGCCGGTCCTGCATTTCTGGTTTGGACACTTTTTTCCGCATGGCCCTTTTGCCCGCTGGGAAGCGAGACTTCTTTGGAGCCCTGATTTGCCTTTCCAGGTTGCTTGGTTGGCCAAAAAGGGCGTATGCGTTTTTTCCTGAATATATTCAGGAAAAAACGCATACGCCCTTTTTGGCCAAGGGCATCATTGTCCACGTTTTGCCGCTTTTCATGTGCTTTCAAGGCGATTCGAATCTACCTCCTGAAATCTGTTTCCTGCAATTCTGCCTTGCTTTCAAAGCCTCTTCGTTGCCTTCCCTTAATATATTTGTGGACGAGAGGTATCATTTAAAACTCTGCAGGTTTGTGAATTGCAGTGCCCCTGAGCTCCATTTTTCAACGCGCTTTTTTGGGAGCTGGCCGCAAAAGCGCAGGATTGCTTCAGGCCCTCTTCTGGTTCTGAGGGGCAGGCTGAGCTTGTGCTTAATTCTTCTTCCTGATGGGAAAATAGAGTGACCTGTGCCTGTCCCAACACCTAGAGCTAGTCTCTCATTGGTTCCCCCTCTTCTTGTTCATCCTCAGGACAAATTGCAACCTGTACGGAACAGGAGGTTAAAGGTGCTGATTCTCCAAGGAGGGAGATGGCTAGTAAATCGGCTGGAATGGCGAACCCGAGCAAAGGAGATGAGAAATGAGGTGCGTTTTAGAAACCTTTCCCGATCACACGGTGTACCATCTTCTGGGTTTCTCATGCCTGTTTTCGATGTAGGAAGATGCCCTTGAACCTGGAGATTTGGGACCCATGGGATGGGTACCATGCAGTATTACTTGAAAGGGTCTGCGTTGGCTCACCCAACCTCACCGAACCTCTCAGCCCCAAGAGTGTCCACCCTTATGTCTCAATCAGCTGTGGGTCTAGATATGGTCAATCCAGGTTGCATCACAGCCCCTGAACGAATTTTGTAAGAATTTCTCTCTCTTTCACTGTCTTTGTTTCACGGGTTTTGAAAAGTAATTTATTTTTATAATGGGGTTTAGCTGCTTTTCACGGCTGTGTTTATGTCGCTTTACACGCCCTTGACTAACTTACAGAGAGATATCAATACATAGGTTTGAAGATTCTTACTAGTCAGATATATTCTTGTGCGGTGAATAGGGGGTGTTGAGTCCAGGTCACTGAAAAAGGAATAGGTCTTGTCTCTTATATATTGGGTTTATGGAACGGTATCGGAGCTAATTTGAAACCCTTGTTTTATGCATCACCCCACCTCACCTTTCCCGTTCAGCAGCCATAGTGTGTTTTCTAGACGTGTGACTCTGTTCTGTTTTGTAATTCAGTTCAAGTGTAGCGGTTTTTACATTCCCTCTCTAAGTGATATCTTATGATAAGTGTCTTTTTCTGTGTGACTTATTTCACTTAGAATCGTCGTACCTAAATCCTCTCATCGTGCTGCTACTAGCCTTATGACGTTGATTTCATGGCTGAGTGATATTCCATTGTACATGAGGACCACAACTTCTTTATCCATTTTTCTCTTTCCTAGGATAATTAAGGTGTAATGAAGTGGGGGTTCTTGTCAACAGAGCAGCACTAAATTTTGGGGTGCCTGTGTCTTGCTGATTTTTAGTTTTCCCAATTTATACGCCCATGAGTGGAAGTGCCCTATGCTCTCCAAGCTGTGTTTTTTAGATGTTTCAGGACACACCGTACACTTCTCCAGAGTGGCTGTTGGCAATTTACATCCCACCCATCAGCGTATCAAGGTTCCCATTTCTCCAGGGCCGGTCCTGCATTTCTGGTTTGGACACTTTTTTCCGCATGGCCCTTTTGCACGCTGGGAAGCCAGACTTCTTTGGAGCGCTGATTTGCCTTTCCAGGTTGCTTGGTTGGCCAAAAAGGGCGTATGCGTTTTTTCCTGAATATATTCAGGAAAAAACGCATACGCCCTTTTTGGCCAAGGGCATCATTGTCCGGGTTTTGCCGCTTTTCATGTGATTTCAAGGCGATTCGAATCTACCTCCTGAAATCTGTTTCCTGCATTTCTGCCTTGCTTTCAAAGCCTCTTCGTTGCCTTCCCTTAATATATTTGTGGACGAGAGTTATCATTTAAAACTCTGCAGGTTTGTAAATTGCAGTGCCCCTGAGCTCCATTTTTCTAGTCGCTTTTTTGGGAGCTGGCCACAAAAGCGCAGGATTGCTTCAGGCCCTATTCTGGTTCCGGTCGGCAGGCTAAGCCTGTGGTTAATTCTTCTTCCTGATGGGAAAATAGAGTGACCTGTGCCTGTCCCAACACCTAGAGCTAGTCTCTCATTGGTTCCCCCTCTTCCCGTTCATCCTCAGGACAAATTGCAACCTGTACGGAACAGGAGGTTAAAGGTGCTCATTCTCCAAGGAGGGAGATGGCTAGTAAAGCGGCTGAAATGGTGAACCTGATCACAAGTAGATGAGAAATGAGGTGCGTTTTAGAAACCTTTCCCCATTACACGGTGTACCATCTTCTGGGTTTCTCATGCAAGTTTTCGACGTAGGAAGATGCCCTAAAACCTGGAGATTTGGGGCCCATGGGATGGGTACCATGCAGTATTACTGTAAAGGGACTGCTTTGGCTCTCCCAACCTCACCAAACCTCTCAACCCCAAGAGTGTCCACCCTTATGTCTCAATCAGCTGTGGGTCTAGATATGGTCAATCCAGGTTGCATCACAGCCCCTGCATGAATTTTGTAAGAATTTCTCTCTCTTTCACTGTCTTTGTTTCATGGGTTTTGAAAAGTAATTTATTTTTATAATGGGGTTTAGCTGCTTTTCACGGCTGTGTTTATGCCGCTTTACACCCCCTTGACTCACTTACAGAGAGATATCAATACATAGGTTTGAAGATTCTTACTAGTCAGATATATTCTTGTGTGGTGAATAGGGGGTGTTGAGTCCAGTTCACTGAGCAAGGAGTAGGTCTTGTCTCTTACATATTGGGTTTATGGAACGGTATCTGAGCTAATTCGAAACCCTTGTTTTATGCATCACCCCACCTTACCTTTCCCGTTCAGCAGCCATAGTGTGTTTTCTAAACGTGTGACTCTGTTCTGTTTTGCAATTCAGTTCAAGTGTAGCGGTTTTTACATTCCCTCTATAAGTGATATATTATGATAAGGGTATTTTTCTGTGTGACTTATTTCACTTAGAATCGGCGTACCTAAATCCACTCATCGTGCTGCTACTAGCCTTATGACGTTGATTTCATGGCTGAGTGATATTCCATTGTACATGAGGACCACAACTTCTTTATCCATTTTTCTCTTTCCTAGGATATTTAAGGTGTAATGAAGTGGGGGTTCTTGTCAACAGAGCAGCCCTAAACTTTGGGGTGCCTGTGTCTTGCTGATTTTTAGTTTTCCCAATTTATACGCCCATGAGTGGAAGTGCCCTATGCTCTCCAAGCTGTGTTTTTTGGATGTTTCAGGACACACCGTACACTTCTCCAGAGTGGCTGTTGGCAATTTACATCCCACCCATCAGCGTAGCAAGGCTCCCATTACTCCATGGCCGGTCCTGCATTTCTGGTTTGGACGCTTTTTTCCGCATGGCCCTTTTGCCCGCTGGGAAGCGAGACTTCTTTGGAGCGCTGATTTGCCTTTCCAGGTTGCTTGGTTGGCCAAAAAGGGCGTATGCGTTTTTTCCTGAATATATTCAGGAAAAAACGCATACGCCCTTTTTGGCCAAGGGCCTCCTTGTCCACGTTTTGCCGCTTTTCATGTGCTTTCAAGGCGATTCGAATCTACCTCCTGAAATCTGTTTCCTGCAATTCTGCCTTGCTTTCAAAGCCTCTTCTTTGGCTTCCCTCAATATATTTGTGGACGAGAGTTATCATTTATAAATCTGGAGGTTTGTGAATTGCAGTGCCCCTGAGCTCCATTTTTCAACTCGCTTTTTGGGAGCGTGCCGCAAAAGTGCAGGATTGCTTCAGGCCCTCTTCTGGTTCTGGGGTCTGGCTGAGCTTGTGGTTAATTCCTCTTTCTGATGGGAAAATAGAGGGACCTGTGCCTGTCCCAACACCTAGAGCTAGTCTCTCATTGGTTCCCCCTCTTCCCGTTCATCCTCAGGACAAATTGCAACCTGTACGGAACAGGAGGTTAAAGGTGCTGAATCTCCAAGGAGGGAGATGGCTAGTAAAACGGTTGGAATGGCGAACCCGAACACAAGGAGATGAGAAATGAGGTGCGTTTTAGAAACCTTTCCCGATCACACGGTGTACCATCTTCTGCGTTTCTCATGCACGTTTTTGATGTAGGAAGATGCCCTTGAACCTGGAGATTTGGGACCCATGGGATGGGTACCATGCAGTATTACTTTAAAGGGTCTGTGTTGGTTCACCCAACCTCACCAAACCTCTCAGCCCCAAGAGTGTCCACCCTTATGTCTCAATTAGCTGTGGGTCTAGATATGGTCAATCCAGGTTGCATCACAGACCCTGAACAATATTGTAAGAATTTCTCTCTCTTTCATTTTCTTTGTTTCACGGGTTTTGAATAGTAATTTATTCTTATAATGGGGTTTAGCTGCTTTTCACGGCTGTGTTTATGCCGCTTTACACCCCCTTGACTCACTTACAGAGAGATATCAATACATAGGTTTGAAGATTCTTACTAGTCAGATAAATTCTTGTGCGGTGAATAGGGGTTGTTGAGTCCAGTTCACTGAGCAAGGAGTAGGTCTTGTCTATTACATATTGGGTCTTTGGAACGGTATCGGAGCTAATTTGAAACCCTTGTTTGATGCATCACCCCACCTCACCTTTCCCGTTCAGCAGCCATAGTGTGTTTTCTGAACGTGTGACTCTCTTCTCTTTTGTAATTCAGTTCAAGTGTAGCGGTTTTTACATTCCCTCTATAAGTGATATCTTATGATAAGTGTCTTTTTCTGTGTGATTTATTTCACTTAGAATCGTCATACCTAAATCCACTCATCGTGCTGCTACTAGCCTTATGACGTTGATTTCATGGCTGAGTGATATTCCATTGTACATGAGGACCACAACTTCTTTATGCATTTTTCTCTTTCCTAGGATATATAAGGTGTAATGTAGTGGGGATTCTTGTCAACAGAGCAGCCCTAAACTTTGGGGTGCCTGTGTCTTGCTGATTTTTAGTTTTCCCAATTTATACGCCCATGAGTGGAAGTGCCCCATGCTCTCCAAGCTGTGTTTTTTAGATGTTTCAGGACACACCGTACACTTCTCCAGAGTGGCTGTTGGCAATTTACATCCCGCCCATCCGCATAGCAATGCTCCCATTTCTCCATGGCCGGTCCTGCATTTCTGGTTTGGACACTTTTTTCCGCATGGCCCTTTTGCCCGCTGGGAAGCGAGACTTCTTTGGAGCGCTGATTTGCCTTTCCAGGTTGCTTGGTTGGCCAAACAGGGCGTATGCGTTTTTTCCTGAATATATTCAGGAAAAAACGCATAAGCCCTTTTTGGCCAAGGGCATCGTTGTCCACGTTTTGCCGCTTTTCATGTGCTTTCAAGGCGATTCGAATCTACCTCCTGAAATCTGTTTCCTGCAATTCTGCCTTGCTTTCAAATCCTCTTCGTTGCCTTCCCTCAATATATTTGTGGACGAGAGTTATCATTTATAAATCTGCAGGTTTGTGAATTGCAGTGCCCCTGAGCTCCATTTTTCAACTCGCTTTTTTGGGAGCTGGCCACAAAAGCGCAGGATTGCTTCAGGCCCTATTCTGGTTCCGGTCTGCAGGCTAAGCCTGTGGTTAATTCTTCTTCCTGATGGGAAAATAGAGTGACCTGTGCCTGTCCCAACACCTAGAGCTAGTCTCTCATTGGTTCCCCCTCTTCCCGGTCATCCTCAGGACAAATTGCAACCTGTACGGAACAGGAGGTTAAAGGTGCTCATTCTCCAAGGAGGGAGATGGCTAGTAAAGCGGCTGAAATGGTGAACCTGAACACAAGTAGATGAGAAATGAGGTGCGTTTTAGAAACCTTTCCCCATTACACGGTGTACCATCTTCTGGGTTTCTCATGCAAGTTTTCGACGTAGGAAGATGCCCTAAAACCTGGAGATTTGGGGCCCATGGGATGGGTACCATGCAGTATTACTGTAAAGGGACTGCGTTGGCTCTCCCAACCTCACCAAACCTCTCAACCCCAAGAGTGTCCACCCTTATGTCTCAATCAGCTGTGGGTCTAGATATGGTCAATCCAGGTTGCATCACAGCCCCTGCATGAATTTTGTAAGAACTTCTCTCTCTTTCACTGTCTTTGTTTCATGGGTTTTGAAAAGTAATTTATTTTTATAATGGGGTTTAGCTGCTTTTCACGGCTGTGTTTATGCCGCTTTACACCCCCTTGACTCACTTACAGAGAGATATCAATACATAGGTTTGAAGATTCTTACTAGTCAGATATATTCTTGTGTGGTGAATAGGGGGTGTTGAGTCCAGTTCACTGAGCAAGGAGTAGGTCTTGTCTATTACATATTGGGTTTATGGAACGGTATCTGAGCTAATTCGAAACCCTTGTTTTATGCATCACCCCACCTTACCTTTCCCGTTCAGCAGCCATAGTGTGTTTTCTAAAAGTGTGACTCTGTTCCGTTTTGTAATTCAGTTCAAGTGTAGCGGTTTTTACATTCCCTCTATAAGTGATATATTATGATAAGGGTATTTTTCTGTGTGACTTATTTCACTTAGAGTCGGCGTACCTAAATCCACTCATCGTGATGCTACCAGCCTTATGACGTTGATTTCATGGCTGAGTGATATTCCATTGTGCATGAGGACCACAACTTCTTTATCCACTTTTCTCTTTCCTAGGATATTTAAGGTGTAATGAAGTGGGGGTTCTTGTCAACAGAGCAGCCCTAAACTTTGGGGTGCCTGTGTCTTGCTGATTTTTAGTTTTCCCAATTTATACGCCCATGAGTGGAAGTGCCCTATGCTCTCCAAGCTGTGTTTTTTAGATGTTTCAGGACACACCGTACACTTCTCCAGAGTGGCTGTTGGCAATTTACATCCCACCCATCAGCGTAGCAAGGCTCCCATTACTCCATGGCCAGTCCTGCATTTCTGGTTTTGACACTTTTTTGCAACATGGCCCTGTTGCCCGCTGGGAAGCGAGACTTCTTTGGAGCGCTGATTTGCCTTTCCAGGATGCTTGGTTGGCCAAAAAGGGCGTATGCGTTTTTTCCTGAATATACTCAGGAAAAAACGCATACGCCCTTTTTGGCCAAGGGCATCATTGTCCACGTTTTGCCGCTTTTCATGTCCTTTCAAGGCGATTCGAATCTACCTCCTGAAATCTGTTTCCTGCAATTCTGCCTTGCTTTCAAATCCTCTTCGTTGCCTTCCCTCAATATATTTGTGGACGAGAGTTATCATTTATAACTCTGCAGGTTTGTGAATTGCAGTGCCCTTGAGCTCCATTTTTCAAGTCGCTTTTTTGGGAGCTGGCCGCAAAAGCGCAGGATTGCTTCAGGCCCTATTCTGGTTCCGGTCGGCAGGCTAAGCCTGTGGTTAATTCTTCTTCCTGATTGGAAAATAGAGTGACCTGTGCCTGTTCAAACACCTAGAGCTAGTCTCTCATTGGTTCCCCCTCTTCCCGGTCATCCTTAGGACAAATTGCAACCTGTACGGAACAGGAGGTTAAAGGTGCTGATTCTCCAAGGAGGGAGATGGCTAGTAAAGCGGCTGGAATGGTGAACCTGAACACAAGTAGATGAGAAATGAGGTACGTTTTAGAAACCTTTCCCCATTACACGGTGTACCATCTTCTGGGTTTCTCATGCAAGTTTTCGACGTAGGAAGATGCCCTAGAATCTGGAGATTTGGGGCCCATGGGATGGGTACCATGCAGTATTACTGTAAAGGGTCTGTGTTGGCTCACGCAACCTCACCAAACCTCTCAGCCCCAAGAGTGTCCACCCTTAAGTCTCAATCAGCTGTGGGTCTAGATATGGTCAATCCAGGTTGCATCACAGCCCCTGAACGAATTTTGTAAGAATATCTATCTCTTTCACTGTCTTGGTTTCATGGGGTTTGAAAATTATTTTATTTTTATAATGGGGTTTAGCTGCTTTTCACGGCTGTGTTTATGCCGCTTTACACCCCCCCCCTTGACTCACTTACAGAGAGTTATCAATACATAGGTTTGAAAATTCTTACTAGTCAGATATATACTTGTGTAGTAAATAGGGGTGTTGAGTCCAGTTCACTGAGCAAGGAGTAGGTTTGTCTATTACATATTGGGTTAATGGAACGGTATCAGAGCTAATTTGAAACCCTTGTTTTATGCATCACCCAACCTCTCCTTTCCCGTTCAGCAGCCATAGTGTGTTTTCTAAACGTGTGACTCTGTTCTGTTTTGTAATTCAGTTCAAGTGTAGCGGTTTTTACATTCACTCTCTAAGTGATATCTTATGATAAGTGCCTTTTTCTGTTTGACTTATTTCACTTAGAATCGTCGTACCTAAATCCACTCATCGTGCTGCTCCTCGCCTTATGACGTTGATTTCATGGCTGAGTGATATTCCATTGTACTTGAGGACCACAACATCTTTATCAATTTTTCTCTTTCCTAGGATATTGATGGTGTAATGAAGTGGGGATTCTTGTCAGCAGAGCAGCCCTAAACTTTGGGGTGCCTGTGTCTTGCTGATTTTTAGTTTTCCCAATTTATACGCCCATCATTGGAAGTGAACTATGCTCTCCAAGCTGTGTTTTTTAGATGTTTCAGGACACACCGTACACTTCTCCAGAGTGGCTGTTGGCAATTTATATCCCGCCCATCAGCGTAGCAAGGCTCCCATTTCTCCATGGCCGGTCCTGCATTTCTGGTTTTGACACTTTTTTCCACATGGCCCTTTTGCCCGCTCGGAAGCGAGACTTCTTTGGAGCGCTGATTTGCCTTTCCAGGTTGCTTGGTTGGCCAAAAAGGGCGTATGCGTTTTTTCCTGAATATATTCAGGAAAAAACGCATACACCCTATTTGGCCAAGGACATCATTGTCCACGTTTTGCCGCTTTTCATGTGCTTTCAAGGCGATTCGAATCTACCTCCTGAAATCTGTTTCCTGCAATTCTGCCTTGCTTTCAAATCCTCTTCGTTGCCTTCCCTCAATATATTTGTGGACGATTGTTAACATTTATAACTCTGCAGGTTTGTGAATTGCAGTGCCCCTGAGCTCCATTTTTCAACTCGCTTTTTTGGGAGCTAGCTGCAAAGTGCAGGATTGCTTCAGGACCTCTTTTGGTTCTGGGGTCTGGCTGAGCTTGTGCTTAATTCCTCTTCCTGATGGGAAAATAGAGTGACCTGTGCCTATCCCAACACCTAGAGCTAGTCTCTCATTGGTTCCCCCTCTTCCCGTTCATCCTCAGGACAAATTGCAACCTGTACGGAAGAGGAGGTAAAAGGTGCTGAATCTCCAAGGAGGGAGATGCCTAGTAAAACGGTTGGAATGGCGAACCTGAACACAAGGAGATGAGAAATGAGGTGCGTTTTAGAAACCTTTCCCCATCACACGGTGTACCATCTTCTGCGTTTCTCATGCACGTTTTCGATGTAGGAAGATGCCCTTGAACCTGGAGATTTGGGACCCATGGGATGGGTACCATGCAGTATTACTTTAAAGGGTCTGCGTTGGCTCACCCAACCTCACCAAACCTCTCAGCCCCAAGAGTGTCCACCCTTATGTCTCAATTAGCTGTGGGTCTAGATATGGTCAATCCAGGTTGCATCACAGACCCTGAACAATATTGTAAGAATTTCTCTCTCTTTCATTGTCTTTGTTTCACGGGTTTTGAAAAGTAATTTATTTTTATAATGGGGTTTAGCTGCTTTTCACGGCTGTGTTTATGCCGCTTTACACCCCCTTGACTCACTTACAGAGAGATATCAATACATAGGTTTGAAGATTCTGACTAGTCAGATATATGCTTGTGCGGTGAATAGGGGTTGTTGAGTCCAGTTCACTGAGCAAGGGGTAGGTCTTGTCTATTACCTATTGGGTTTATGGAACGGTATCTGGGCTAATTCGAAACCCTTGTTTTATGCATCACCCCACCTTACCTTTCCCGCTCAGCAGCCATAGTGTGTTTTCTAAACGTGTGACTCTGTTCTGTTTTGTAATTCAGTTCAAGTGTAGCGGTTTTTACATTCCCTCTATAAGTGCTATCTTATGATAAGTGTCTTTTTCTGTGTGACTTATTTCACTTAGCATCGTCGTACCTAAATCCACTCATCGTGCTGCTACTAGCCTTATGAGCTTGATTTCATGGCTGTGTGATATTCCATTGTACATGAGGACCACAACTTCTTTATCCATTTTTCTCTTTCCTAGGATATTTAGGGTGTAATGAAGTGTGGGTTCTTGTCAACAGAGCAGCTCTATACTTTGGAGTGCCTGTGTCTTGCTGATTTTTAGTTTTCCCAATTTATACACCCATCAGTTGAAGTGATCTATGCTCTCCAAGCTGTGTTTTTTAGATGTTTCAGGACACACTGTACGCTTCTGCAGAGTAGCTATTTGCAATTTACATCCCGCCCATCAGCATAGCAAGGCTCCCATTTCTCCATGGCCGGTCGTGCATTTGTCCTTTTGACACTTTTTTCCACATGGCCCTTTTGCCCGCTCGGAAGCGAGACTTCTTTGGACCGCTGATTTGCCTTTCCAGGTTGCTTGGTTGGCCAAAAAGGGCGTATGCGTTTTTTCCTGAATATATTCAGGAAAAAACGCATACGCCCTTTTTGGCCAAGGGCCTCCTTGTCCACGTTTTGCCGCTTTTCATGTGCTTTCAAGGCGATTCGAATCTACCTCCTGAAATCTGTTTCCTGCAATTCTGCCTTGCTTTCAAAGCCTCTTCTTTGCCTTCCCTCAATATATTTGTGGACGAGAGTTATCATTTATAAATCTGGAGGTTTGTGAATTGCAGTGCCCCTGAGCTCCATTTTTCAACTCGCTTTTTGGGAGCGGGCCGCAAAAGTGCAGGATTGCTTCAGGCCCTCTTCTGGTTCTGGGGGGCAGGCTGAGCTTGTGGTTAATTCTTCTTCCTGATGGGAAAATAGAGTGGCCTGTGCCTGTCCCAAAACCTAGAGCTAGTCTCTCATTGGTTCCCCCTCTTCCCGTTCATCCTCAGGACAAATTGCAACCTGTACGGAACAGGAGGTTAAACGTGCTGATTCTCCAAGGAGGGAGATGGTTAGTAAAACGGTTGGAATGACGAACCCGAGCACAAGGATATGAGAAATGAGATGCGTTTTAGAAACCTTTCCCGATTACACGGTGTACCATCTTCTGGGTTTCTCATGCATGTTTTCGACGTAGGAAGATGACCTTGAACCTGGAGATTTGGGGCCCATGGTTGGGTACCATGCAGTATTACTTTAAAGGGTCTGCGTTGGCTCACCCAACCTCACCAATACTCTCCGCCCCAAGAGTGTCCACCCTTATGTCTCAATCAGCTGTGGGTCTAGATATGGTCAATCCAGGTTGCATCACAGCACCTGAACGAATTTTGTAAGAATTTCTCTCTCTTTCACTGTCTTTGTTTCATGGGTTTTGAAAAGTAATTTATTTTTATAATGGGGTTTAGCTGCTTTTCACGGCTGTGTTTGTGCCGCTTTACACCCCTCCCCTTGACTCACTTACTGAGAGTTATCAATACATAGGTTTGAAAATTCTTACTAGTCAGATATATTCTTGTGCGGTAAATAGGGGGTGTTGAGTCCAGTTCACTGAGCAAGGGGTAGGTCTTGTCTATTACATATTGGGTTTATGGAACGGTATCGGAGCTAATTTGAAACCCTTGTTTTATGCATCACCCCACCTCTCCTTTCCCATTCAGCAGCCATAGTGTGATTTCTAAACGTGTGACTCTGTTCTGTTTTGTAATTCAGTTCAAGTGTAGCGGTTTGTACATTCCCTCTATAAGTGATATCTTATGATAAGTGTCTTTTTCTGTGTGACTTATTTCACTTAGCATCGTCGTACCTAAATCCACTCATCGTGCTGCTACTAGCCTTATGACGTTGATTTCATGGCTGTGTGATATTCCATTGTACATGAGGACCACAACTTCTTTATCCATTTTTCTCTTTCCTAGGATATTTAGGGTGTAATGAAGTGTGGGTTCTTGTCAACAGAGCAGCTCTATACTTTGGAGTGCCTGTGTCTTGCTGATTTTTAGTTTTCCCAATTTATACACCCATCAGTGGAAGTGACCTATGCTCTCCAAGCTGTGTTTTTTAGATGTTTCAGGACACACTGTACACTTCTCCAGAGTAGCTATTGGCAATTTACATCCCGCCCATCAGCATAGCAAGGCTCCCATTTCTCCATGGCCGGTCCTGCATTTCTCGTTTTGACACTTTTTTCCACAAGGCCCTTTTGCCCGCTCGGAAGCGAGACTTCTTTGGAGCGCTGATTTCCCTTTCCAGGTTGCTTGGTTGGCCAAAAAGGGCGTATGCGTTTTTTCCTGAATATATTCAGGAAAAAACGCATACACTCTTTTTGGCCAAGGGCATCATTGTCCACGTTTTGCCGATTTTCATGTGCTTTCAAGGCGATTCGAATCTACCTCCTGAAATCTGTTTCCTGCAATTCTGCCTTGCTTTCAAATCCTCTTCGTTGCCTTCCCTCAATATATTTGTGGACGAGAGTTAACATTTATAAATCTGGAGGTTTGTGATTTGCAGTCCCCTGAGCTCCATTTTTCAACTCGCTTTTTTGGGAGCTGGCCGCAAAAGGGCAGGATTGCTTCACGGCCTCTTCTGGTTCTGGGGTCTGGCTGAGCTTGTGGTTAATTCCTCTTTCTGATGGGAAAATAGAGGGACCTGTGCCTGTCCCAACACCTAGAGCTAGTCTCTCATTGGTTCCCCCTCTTCCCGTTCATCCTCAGGACAAATTGCAACCTGTACGGAACAGGAGGTTAAAGGTGCTGATTCTCCAAGGAGGGAGATGGCTAGTAAAGTGGCTGGAATGGCCAACCCGAGCACAAGGAGATGAGAAACGAGGTGCGTTTTAGAAACCTTTCCCGATCACACGGTGTACCATCTTCTGGGTTTCTCATGCATGTTTTCCATGTAGGAAGATGCCCTTGAACCTGGAGATTTGGGACCCATGGGATGGGTACCATGCAGTATTACTTGAAAGGGTCTGCGTTGGCTCACCCAACCTCACCAAACCTCTCAGCCCCAAGACTGTCCACCCTTATGTCTCAAACAGCTCTGGGTCTAGATATGGTCAATCCAGGTTGCATCATAGCCCCTGAAAGAATTTTGTAAGAATTTCTCTCTCTTTCACTGTCTTTGTTTCATGGGTTTTGAAAAGTAATTTATTTTTATAATGGGGTTTAGCTGCTTTTCACGGCTGTGTTTATGCCGCTTTACACACCCTTGACTCACTTACAGTGAGATATCAATACATAGGTTTGAAGATTATTACTAGTCAGATATATTCTTGTGCGGTGAATAGGGGGTGTTGAGTCCAGTTCACTGAGCAAGGAGTAGGTCTTGTCTATTACATATTGGCTTTATGGAACGGTATCAGAGCTAATTTGAAACCCTTGTTTTATGCATCACCCCACCTCACCTTTCCCGTTCAGCAGCCATAGTGTGTTTTCTGAACGTGTGACTCTCTTATCTTTTGTAATTCAGTTCAAGTGTAGCGGTTTTTACATTCCCTCTATAAGTGATATCTTATGATAAGTGTCTTTTTATGTGTGACTTATTTCACTTAGAATCGTCAAACCTAAAGCCACTCATTGTGCTGCTACTAGCCTTATGACGTTGATTTCATGGCTGAGTGATATTCCATTGAACATGAGGACCACAACTTCTTTATCCATTTTTCTCTTTCCTAGGATATATAAGGTGTAATGAAGTGGGGATTCTTGTCAACAGAGCCGCCCTAAACTTTGGGGTGCCTGTGTCTTGCTGATTTTTAGTTTTCCCAATTTATACGCCCATCATTGGAAGTGAACTATGCTCTCCAAGCTGTGTTTTTTAGATGTTTCAGGACACACCGTACACTTCTCCAGAGTGGCTGTTGGCAATTTATATCCCGCCCATCAGCGTAGCAAGGCTCCCATTTCTCCATGGCCGGTCCTGCATTTCTGGTTTTGACACTTTTTTCCACATGGCCCTTTTGCCCGCTCGGAAGCGAGACTTCTTTGGAGCGCTGATTTGCCTTTCCAGGTTGCTTGGTTGGCCAAAAAGGGCGTATGCGTTTTTTCCTGAATATATTCAGGAAAAAACGCATACACCCTATTTGGCCAAGGACATCATTGTCCACGTTTTGCCGCTTTTCATGTGCTTTCAAGGCGATTCGAATCTACCTCCTGAAATCTGTTTCCTGCAATTCTGCCTTGCTTTCAAATCCTCTTCGTTGCCTTCCCTCAATATATTTGTGGACGATTGTTAACATTTATAACTCTGCAGGTTTGTGAATTGCAGTGCCCCTGAGCTCCATTTTTCAACTCGCTTTTTTGGGAGCTAGCTGCAAAGTGCAGGATTGCTTCAGGACCTCTTTTGGTTCTGGGGTCTGGCTGAGCTTGTGCTTAATTCTTCTTCCTGATGGGAAAATAGAGTGACCTGTGCCTATCCCAACACCTAGAGCTAGTCTCTCATTGGTTCCCCCTCTTCCCGTTCATCCTCAGGACAAATTGCAACCTGTACGGAAGAGGAGGTAAAAGGTGCTGAATCTCCAAGGAGGGAGATGCCTAGTAAAACGGTTGGAATGGCGAACCTGAACACAAGGAGATGAGAAATGAGGTGCGTTTTAGAAACCTTTCCCCATCACACGGTGTACCATCTTCTGCGTTTCTCATGCACGTTTTCGATGTAGGAAGATGCCCTTGAACCTGGAGATTTGGGACCCATGGGATGGGTACCATGCAGTATTACTTTAAAGGGTCTGCGTTGGCTCACCCAACCTCACCAAACCTCTCAGCCCCAAGAGTGTCCACCCTTATGTCTCAATTAGCTGTGGGTCTAGATATGGTCAATCCAGGTTGCATCACAGACCCTGAACAATATTGTAAGAATTTCTCTCTCTTTCATTGTCATTGTTTCACGGGTTTTGAAAAGTAATTTATTTTTATAATGGGGTTTAGCTGCTTTTCACGGCTGTGTTTATGCCGCTTTACACCCCCTTGACTCACTTACAGAGAGATATCAATACATAGGTTTGAAGATTCTGACTAGTCAGATATATGCTTGTGCGGTGAATAGGGGTTGTTGAGTCCAGTTCACTGAGCAAGGGGTAGGTCTTGTCTATTACCTATTGGGTTTATGGAACGGTATCTGGGCTAATTCGAAACCCTTGTTTTATGCATCACCCCACCTTACCTTTCCCGCTCAGCAGCCATAGTGTGTTTTCTAAACGTGTGACTCTGTTCTGTTTTGTAATTCAGTTCAAGTGTAGCGGTTTTTACATTCCCTCTATAAGTGCTATCTTATGATAAGTGTCTTTTTCTGTGTGACTTATTTCACTTAGCATCGTCGTACCTAAATCCACTCATCGTGCTGCTACTAGCCTTATGAGCTTGATTTCATGGCTGTGTGATATTCCATTGTACATGAGGACCACAACTTCTTTATCCATTTTTCTCTTTCCTAGGATATTTAGGGTGTAATGAAGTGTGGGTTCTTGTCAACAGAGCAGCTCTATACTTTGGAGTGCCTGTGTCTTGCTGATTTTTAGTTTTCCCAATTTATACACCCATCAGTTGAAGTGATCTATGCTCTCCAAGCTGTGTTTTTTAGATGTTTCAGGACACACTGTACGCTTCTGCAGAGTAGCTATTTGCAAATTACATCCCGCCCATCAGCATAGCAAGGCTCCCATTTCTCCATGGCCGGTCGTGCATTTGTCCTTTTGACACTTTTTTCCACATGGCCCTTTTGCCCGCTCGGAAGCGAGACTTCTTTGGACCGCTGATTTGCCTTTCCAGGTTGCTTGGTTGGCCAAAAAGGGCGTATGCGTTTTTTCCTGAATATATTCAGGAAAAAACGCATACGCCCTTTTTGGCCAAGGGCCTCCTTGTCCACGTTTTGCCGCTTTTCATGTGCTTTCAAGGCGATTCGAATCTACCTCCTGAAATCTGTTTCCTGCAATTCTGCCTTGCTTTCAAAGCCTCTTCTTTGCCTTCCCTCAATATATTTGTGGACGAGAGTTATCATTTATAAATCTGGAGGTTTGTGAATTGCAGTGCCCCTGAGCTCCATTTTTCAACTCGCTTTTTGGGAGCGGGCCGCAAAAGTGCAGGATTGCTTCAGGCCCTCTTCTGGTTCTGGGGGGCAGGCTGAGCTTGTGGTTAATTCTTCTTCCTGATGGGAAAATAGAGTGGCCTGTGCCTGTCCCAACACCTAGAGCTAGTCTCTCATTGGTTCCCCCTCTTCCCGTTCATCCTCAGGACAAATTGCAACCTGTACGGAACAGGAGGTTAAACGTGCTGATTCTCCAAGGAGGGAGATGGTTAGTAAAACGGTTGGAATGACGAACCCGAGCACAAGGATATGAGAAATGAGATGCGTTTTAGAAACCTTTCCCGATTACACGGTGTACCATCTTCTGGGTTTCTCATGCATGTTTTCGACGTAGGAAGATGACCTTGAACCTGGAGATTTGGGGCCCATGGTTGGGTACCATGCAGTATTACTTTAAAGGGTCTGCGTTGGCTCACCCAACCTCACCAATACTCTCCGCCCCAAGAGTGTCCACCCTTATGTCTCAATCAGCTGTGGGTCTAGATATGGTCAATCCAGGTTGCATCACAGCACCTGAACGAATTTTGTAAGAATTTCTCTCTCTTTCACTGTCTTTGTTTCATGGGTTTTGAAAAGTAATTTATTTTTATAATGGGGTTTAGCTGCTTTTCACGGCTGTGTTTGTGCCGCTTTACACCCCTCCCCTTGACTCACTTACTGAGAGTTATCAATACATAGGTTTGAAAATTCTTACTAGTCAGATATATTCTTGTGCGGTAAATAGGGGGTGTTGAGTCCAGTTCACTGAGCAAGGGGTAGGTCTTGTCTATTACATATTGGGTTTATGGAACGGTATCGGAGCTAATTTGAAACCCTTGTTTTATGCATCACCCCACCTCTCCTTTCCCATTCAGCAGCCATAGTGTGATTTCTAAACGTGTGACTCTGTTCTGTTTTGTAATTCAGTTCAAGTGTAGCGGTTTGTACATTCCCTCTATAAGTGATATCTTATGATAAGTGTCTTTTTCTGTGTGACTTATTTCACTTAGCATCGTCGTACCTAAATCCACTCATCGTGCTGCTACTAGCCTTATGACGTTGATTTCATGGCTGTGTGATATTCCATTGTACATGAGGACCACAACTTCTTTATCCATTTTTCTCTTTCCTAGGATATTTAGGGTGTAATGAAGTGTGGGTTCTTGTCAACAGAGCAGCTCTATACTTTGGAGTGCCTGTGTCTTGCTGATTTTTAGTTTTCCCAATTTATACACCCATCAGTGGAAGTGACCTATGCTCTCCAAGCTGTGTTTTTTAGATGTTTCAGGACACACTGTACACTTCTCCAGAGTAGCTATTGGCAATTTACATCCCGCCCATCAGCATAGCAAGGCTCCCATTTCTCCATGGCCGGTCCTGCATTTCTCGTTTTGACACTTTTTTCCACAAGGCCCTTTTGCCCGCTCGGAAGCGAGACTTCTTTGGAGCGCTGATTTCCCTTTCCAGGTTGCTTGGTTGGCCAAAAAGGGCGTATGCGTTTTTTCCTGAATATATTCAGGAAAAAACGCATACACTCTTTTTGGCCAAGGGCATCATTGTCCACGTTTTGCCGATTTTCATGTGCTTTCAAGGCGATTCGAATCTACCTCCTGAAATCTGTTTCCTGCAATTCTGCCTTGCTTTCAAATCCTCTTCGTTGCCTTCCCTCAATATATTTGTGGACGAGAGTTAACATTTATAAATCTGGAGGTTTGTGATTTGCAGTCCCCTGAGCTCCATTTTTCAACTCGCTTTTTTGGGAGCTGGCCGCAAAAGGGCAGGATTGCTTCACGGCCTCTTCTGGTTCTGGGGTCTGGCTGAGCTTGTGGTTAATTCCTCTTTCTGATGGGAAAATAGAGGGACCTGTGCCTGTCCCAACACCTAGAGCTAGTCTCTCATTGGTTCCCCCTCTTCCCGTTCATCCTCAGGACAAATTGCAACCTGTACGGAACAGGAGGTTAAAGGTGCTGATTCTCCAAGGAGGGAGATGGCTAGTAAAGTGGCTGGAATGGCCAACCCGAGCACAAGGAGATGAGAAACGAGGTGCGTTTTAGAAACCTTTCCCGATCACACGGTGTACCATCTTCTGGGTTTCTCATGCATGTTTTCCATGTAGGAAGATGCCCTTGAACCTGGAGATTTGGGACCCATGGGATGGGTACCATGCAGTATTACTTGAAAGGGTCTGCGTTGGCTCACCCAACCTCACCAAACCTCTCAGCCCCAAGACTGTCCACCCTTATGTCTCAAACAGCTCTGGGTCTAGATATGGTCAATCCAGGTTGCATCATAGCCCCTGAAAGAATTTTGTAAGAATTTCTCTCTCTTTCACTGTCTTTGTTTCATGGGTTTTGAAAAGTAATTTATTTTTATAATGGGGTTTAGCTGCTTTTCACGGCTGTGTTTATGCCGCTTTACACACCCTTGACTCACTTACAGAGAGATATCAATACATAGGTTTGAAGATTATTACTAGTCAGATATATTCTTGTGCGGTGAATAGGGGGTGTTGAGTCCAGTTCACTGAGCAAGGAGTAGGTCTTGTCTATTACATATTGGCTTTATGGAACGGTATCAGAGCTAATTTGAAACCCTTGTTTTATGCATCACCCCACCTCACCTTTCCCGTTCAGCAGCCATAGTGTGTTTTCTGAACGTGTGACTCTCTTATCTTTTGTAATTCAGTTCAAGTGTAGCGGTTTTTACATTCCCTCTATAAGTGATATCTTATGATAAGTGTCTTTTTATGTGTGACTTATTTCACTTAGAATCGTCAAACCTAAAGCCACTCATTGTGCTGCTACTAGCCTTATGACGTTGATTTCATGGCTGAGTGATATTCCATTGAACATGAGGACCACAACTTCTTTATCCATTTTTCTCTTTCCTAGGATATATAAGGTGTAATGAAGTGGGGATTCTTGTCAACAGAGCCGCCCTAAACTTTGGGGTGCCTGTGTCTTGCTGATTTTTAGTTTTCCCAATTTATACGCCCATGAGTGGAAGTGCCCTATGCTCTCCAAGCTGTGTTTTTTAGATGTTTCAGGACACACCGTACACTTCTCCAGAGTGGCTGTTGGCAATTTACATCCCGCCCATCAGCGTAGCAAGGCTCCCATTTCTCCATGGCCGGTCCTGCATTTCTGGTTTTGACACTTTTTTCCACATGGCCCTTCTGCCCGCTGGGAAGCCAGACTTCTTTGGAGCGCTGATTTGCCTTTCCATGTTGCTTGGTTGGCCAAAAAGGGCGTATGCGTTTTTTCCTGAATATATTCAGGAAAAAAACGCATACGCCCTTTTTGGCCAAGGACATCATTGTCCACGTTTTGCTGCTTTTCATGTGCTTTCAAGGCGATTCGAATCTACCTCCTGAAATCTGTTTCCTGCAAATCTGCCTTGCTTTCAAATCCTCTTCGTTGCCTTCGCTCAATAAATTTGTGTATGAGAGTTATCATTTATAACTCTGCAGGTTTGTGAATTGCAGTGCCCCTGAGCTCCATTTTTCAAGTCACTTTTTTGGGAGCAGGCCGCAAAAGCACAGGATTGCTTGAGGCCCTCTTCTGGTTCTGGGGGGCAGGCTGAGCTTGTGGTTAATTCTTCTTCCTGATGGGAAAATAGAGTGACCTGTGCCTGTCCCTACACCTAGAGCTAGTTTCTCATTGTTTCCCCCTCTTCCTGTTCATCCTCAGGACAAATTGCAACCTGTACGGAACAGGAGGTTAAAGGTGCTCTTTCTCCAATGAGGGAGATGGCTAGTAAAGCGGCTGGAATGGCGAACCCGAGCACAAGGAGATGAGAAATGAGGTGCGTTTTAGAAACCTTTCCCGATCACACGGTGTACCATCTTCTGTGTTTCTCATGCATGTTTTCGATGTAGAAAGATGCCCTTAAACCTGGAGATTTGGGACCCATGGGATGGGTAACATGCAGTATTACTTTAAAGGCTCTGCGTTGGCTCACCCAACCTCACCAAACCTCTCAGCCCCAAGAGTGTCCACCCTTATGTCTCAATCAGCTGTGGGTCTAGATATGGTCAATCCAGGTTGCATCTCAGCCCCTGAACAAATTTTGTAAGAATTTCTCTCTCTTTCACTGTCTTTGTTTCACGGGTTTTGAAAAGTAATTTATTTTTATAATGGGGTTTAGCTGCTTTTCACGGCTGTGTTTATGCCGCTTTACACCGCCCTTGACTCACTTACAGAGAGATATCAATACATAGGTTTGAAGATTCTTACTAGTCAGATATATTCTTGTGTGGTGAATAGGGGGTGTTGAGTCCAGTTCACTGAGCAAGGAGTAGGTCTTGTCTATTACATATTGGGTTTATGGAACGGTATCTGAGCTAATTCGAAACCCTTTTTTTATGCATCACCCCACCTTACCTTTCCCGTTCAGCACCCATAGTGTGTTTTCTAAACGTGTGACTCTGTTCTGTTTTGTAATTCAGTTCAAGTGTAGCGGTTTTACATTCCCTCTATAAGTGATATCTTATGATAAGTGTCTTTTTCTGTGTGACTTATTTTACTTAGAGTCGTCGTACCTAAATCCACTCATCGTGCTGCTACTAGCCTTATGACGTTGATCTCATCCCTGAGTGATATTCCATTGTACATGAGGACCACAACTTTTTTATCCATTTTTCTCTTTCCTAATATATTTAAGTTGTAATGAAGTGGAGTTTCTTGTAACCAGAGCAGCACTAAGCTTTGGGTTGCCTGTGTCTTTTTGATTTTTAGTTTTCCCAATTTATACGCCCATGAGTGGAAGTGCCCTATTCTCTCTAGCTCTGTTTTTTAGATGTTTTAGGAAACACCATACCCTTCTCCAGACTCGCCGTTGGCAATTTACATCCCGCCCATCAGTGTAACAAGGCTCCCTTTCCTCCTTGGCCTCTCCTGGATTTCTTGGTTTTACACTTTTTCAGGAAGTTCCTTTTGACCGATGGGAAGTGAGTCCTCTTTGTAGTGCTGATTTGCATTTCCGGCTTGCTTGGTTTGCCTATAAGGGCCTATGCGTTTTTTTTCTGAATTTATTCAAGAAAAAACGCATACGCCCTTTTTGGCCAAGTGCATCCTTGTCGACGTTTGGCCGCTTTTCATGTGCTTTAGTGGCTATTCGAATCTAACTCCTGAAATTTGTTTCCTGCAATTCTGCCTTACTTTCCAATCCTTTTCGTTGCCTTCCCTCAATATAGTTTTGAACGATAATTATAATTTAAAACTCTGCAGGTTTGTGAATTGCAGTGCCCCTGAGCTCCATTTTTCAACTCGCTTTTTGGGAGCTTCCCGCAGAGCCTCTGGTTTGCTTCTGGCCCTGCTCTGGTTCTCAGTGGCAGGCTACGCCTTTGCTTAATTCTTCTTCCTGATTGGAAATTAGAGTGACATGTGCCTGTCCGAGCATCTAGGGCTTGGCTCTCCTTGTTTCTCCTCCTTCCCCTTTTTCCTTTGGACAAATTCCAAATTCTGTGCAACTGGATGTTGAAGGTGCTGACATCCTCAAGTGGGGAGATTTTAAGGAAAAAGGCTGGAGGGGTGAATCCAACAACCAGGAAATTAGGAGTTTTGGTTCCTTTTCCAAAATCTTCCTGATCCAACCGTGTTCCATCTTCTGGGTGTCACAGGCATGTTTTAGCTGTAGGAAAGGTCCCGTGTATGTAAGGCGAACACCAGGGATTTTTCCAAATCAGTGTCTCCCCAAGCTCCAATCTGGGGAATTTTTAAGCTACTGGTACATGTGTGTTCATTAAGGGACTTGGGCTGTAGGCAGAGTCCGAACTTTAGATGATTGAAGTCTTCAGGTTCAGAAACGCTCACCATCGGCCTCCTTTAGTTTCCATTTTATCTGTAGTTGATAGATGATGTCGATAGAGATATCTATTGTTTTTCAGATTATTTCCCCTTAGGGGTCATTAAAAAATATTGAGTATAGTTCCCTGTGCTATACAGTAGATCCTTGTTGATGATATATTTTATACATAGCAGTGTGTATATGTTAATCCGAAACTGTTAATTTATCCCTCCTCCCACCTTTCCCCTTTGGTAATAAAAAAATATAAGATTTTATACTTCTCAGAAATCTAGGAGCTGAAAGAGAGGTATCATTTTCAATGGAAAATCATTCAAAACAAGGTTGAAACTTCAACCAAGATTATTAGATGTACATCCTTGGAAAGAAATCACTGCATTTCACTACTGTTGACCTGACAAATAAGACAAACCCCTCCACTGAACTTGCTTATAATAAAGTGATAGAAATATCAAATGGAAGTGTTAGAAACATCTTATTTTACACGAGCCTTATACACTGCTCTATGTTAATTACAGTTTGGCTCACACATCTGTTCATTGAAGTTACAATGTTCTCAAATTCTGTTACTGATCCTGCAGAGTGGGCCCCAACAAGGGTCTCCCTGCCCAGTGTCATTGGAGCCAACAGATCGAGACTGACTTTGGTTCAGAAGCAAAGGAAAACTTTATATTTTAATCAGAGAATGGAGAGGTGAGAGTGTGTGCTCCCCTGCGGGTTGTGGGCCGGGCTGCTGTGTAGGGATCCTGTCAGCATCAGCCAGAGGGAGGGGGCAGAGCTCTCGAGGGCCGGGTTGGCTGGAGCTCAGGCTCTATGTCGCAGAGTCTGCACAGGGCCCCACGAGCTGAGGTGTCGGCCCAGCCATCTTGCACTAGGAAACCGGGTCTGAAGTGCCGGGTGTGGGACCTCTGCATGTGGAAACCTAGGAGCAAGTGAAATTAGACAAAGTACAAAGGACAAAATGGTTAGACTTTATTTTATTGCCCAGATTCTATTTTTATCTCCCAGGAATTTTTAATGGGCTTTGCCAGTGACAAAGCCCTCCTCTGCCTTTTGTCCCATTCCTCATTCGTGGGGCACTGAGGGTGCAGACACCTCTTCTGTAAATGCTTCGTGCTGAGTTGGGTGTCCTCATACCTGGGGGGAGGGGCAGGACTTCTCTCCAGCAGCCTCCAGGTGAGGTGGATTGTCCCCAGGCCTCCTCCCTCACTGCTCGTCTGCCTGAGCACCAGCATTGGAAGTTTCATAGATTCTAATGACCTTTAAGGGTCCAGGAAAGAGATGTTCAGAGACGTTGCGGGGGGGTGGGCGGTTTTACCCTGCTCCACATTGGTTCGACCCCCTTAGGCTGACGGTTTCTGCCAGCCTAGATGCTCTGACCAGTAGTCTGCGCTTTCTTCAGTTAGGCCACTGAATTAACGTACAAACAGCACCAGGTATCAGAGCCCTGCTTGCTCAACTCCCAGACAGTCCAGGGCTGGTGGTGATCCAGGACCATGACGGCCACTCAGTCAACGGCCTTTTGAAGTAGCCAGGAGTACAGCCGGTCTCATTGGCCTCCGTCACCGCAGTGTCTGTAGGCTTTTCTATGGTGGCAGCGTTATTTACGGTTCCCCTGCCAAGTTTATTAGCTCCGCTCTGGGTGCAGTAAGTCCTGTAAGCAATAGTCTGCTCTTTTGGGGCACACTCTTGTTGTTTTCTGAGAGAAACTCCAGGTCAAGTGACGGTCACACGAGTCGTCATGGGGGCCCATTGCCCCCGGTTGTCTCTCTGGAGGTTGGTGTTGGACGGCCTCCTCACTCGAGGTCATTGTGCCCACGGAGCAATCCCTGCAACTTCAGGGCATGGTGGGTGGTTAGGATCACCAAGTGGCATCCTTTACCCTTACGAGGGAGCTGGACTTGCGGGCTGCTGATTTCCAGGTTTTTAGATACCCCCAGTATCCTGGTCAGATGGGGTGGCTGGCCAATGCCTGGAGGGCATTCTTGCATTGTTCCATTTCAAGTGGTCCCAGTTTTTGCACTAATACTCCAAGGGCGATTCGCCTTGGACCAGGAATGTAAAGGTCAAAGGGTTTAGCTAACTTAAGGAGGTCCAGGGCAAGGGTCTGAATTGACTGCACTTTCCCTTCTTGAAAGGCCGCTTCTGGATTCTATTCAAAAGGATCATCATCTTTTCCTTTCAGTGTTTCATATAGAGGCCCAGTTATTGGACTGTAGTTAGGGATCCAGATGCAGCAAACCCCGGTCTCCCCAGGAACCCCTAAGCTGTCTTCTAGTTTTAGGAAGGGTGAGGCTGCAAATGGCTTCTTCCCTTTCCTGGGGTGGGCTTCTCCGACCTTCTGTGTGAATGAAACCCAGGAAGGTCACCTTAGTTTGTGATATTTGAGCCTTTTTCTTGGACACCTTCTATCTTTTATTGGCTAGGTAGTTCAGAGGCCTCCTTAGTCGGGCTGGTGATCAGAATGTCATCTGCATATTGAAGGAGGGTTCCCTTCTCCAGAGGTAGATCTTTTAGGTCTTTAGCTAACGTTTCCCAAAAGATGGTGTGGGGATTTTTGAACCCCTGGGGCAGGACGGCCCGGCAGCATTGTTTTTGTTGTATGTTGAGTCCTGCCACTCACAGCCAAAATTTCTTGTGACTCTGGGACTAATGGAATACAGAAGAAGGCATCATTGAAGTCTAATACAGAATACCATGTCCTGGTGGATGGTAGAATGACCAGCAGGGTGTAGGAATTTGGAACTACTAGATGTATATCCTCTGTGGCTTCACTGACTGTCCTGTCGTCCTCTACCAGGTACCCAGCAGCCCACGGGGCTCTTGTGGTCAGGCCCCTCCCAGGATATGGAGCTCACCTGGGCAGGTACCCAGCAGCCCATGGGACTCTCGGTGTTAGGCCACTCCCAGGATATGGAGTTCACCTGGGCATGTACCCAGCAACCCATGGGGTCCTCATGGTCAGGCCCCTCCCAGGATATGGAGCTCACCTGGGCAGGTATGCAGCAGCCCACAGGGCTCTCGTGGGCAGGCCCCTCCCTGGATATGGAGCTCCCCTGGACAGGTACCCTGGCAGGGCTGGGCACACAGGAACCGTGCACATAGCCCTCATTGCAGAGCACCCCCAGCACAACTGTAGCTCAGAGCTGACACAGAGCACCTCAGAGCAGAGCTTGAACTAACAAACAGCAGCTCCAACAGGTCTGTGACCCTAGGCTTCACTCTGTGCGGCCTCCCTCTGCCTGGTCTTCCAGGGGCTTCCACTGCAGCCGGGGCACCAGGCCTCTGTCTCCACCCACCACCCCTCCTCTCCCTGACTCCTGGGTTCCTCTCATTAGCAGAGGGTCTTCTTGAAGTTGTCTCCCACTCATGAACCAGATAAAATGATTAGAAAACAAGCCAGGGCTGCCGCCCCTTATCTATCCTGACTCTCGGAACCCTACACCTGTTCCTTGGATCTGGCCGGTGCAGCAAGGCACATTTTCTGCAACTCTGAGCCCCTGAGGGGCGAGGATTGGCTGGCCTGGGCAGCCTGACCCGGCCAGCCAGCCCTTCCCAGGTGTGCCTGGGTTGAGGTCAATATAAACACCCCTCCAGGCAGCAAAAGCCTCTGCAGCTGTGCCTGACGCCATATTCTCTGCCCCGTCAGCAGTCTCGGGGTTGGGATGGTGGGAGGGAGTAGGGCCCACGGCTCTATGAGTGGCCCGGTGTGACTGGGGCTCTGCTGGACTTCCTGCAGGAGTTGCCGGGCTGCCACCTGCTAAAGAGGAGGATGTGTCACCCATACTTGCTGCTGGAATTTCTCCCCGGGCAGAGGTGAGGAAGGAAAAAAGCAGTGGGGACCGGGACAGGAGGGGTACCTCAGGCAGGGAAATGGAAAGCTTCCAGACGAGTGCCCGGGGCCAGGACCATCCTGGCTGGCCTGCAGGCACCAAGTCGGCCTGCGTGTCCAAGCCCCTTCCTCTAGCTTTTAAAGTCTTTGCACACATTCAGGTGTTTTACCTGGGAAGGGTGGGAAAAGTTCAGCAGCAACTGGCCTGGGGCTCAGCTCACATTTACTCAGAGACGCCTCCTCACGGTCCCCCAGCTTTGCAATGAGGACGCTCCTTGTGTTGGGGCTGCTGGCTGCATGGGAAATGATTCCCCACCTGTGACCAACTTCAGAATTGTTTACCAGTGGAGCAAGTGCCCTGATAGGGTTTTCCTCTGTATGACCAGTGGGTTCTGTTTTTGTTTTTTTCTTTTTTGGTTCAAGGTAAGTTTTATTCCTCTTTTTGTATTTATGGATATAAGCATGGAAATAATTCATTCATACAAATACGTCTATGGGAAGGACAGAACTTTTTTTCTGTTTTATTTTTTTAAGTATTAATTATTTTTTAATTTTTGAATTTATTTTATTCATTTTTTTATACAGCAGGTTCTTATTGGTTATCTATTTTATACATATAAGTGTATATATGTCAATCCCAGGCTCGCAATTCATCCCACCACCACCACCCTGCCACTTTCCCCCCTTGGTGTCCATACATTTGTTCTATACATCTGTGTCTCTATTTATGCCTTGCAAACCGGTTCATCTGTACCATTTTTTCTAGGTTCCACATGTATGCGTTAATATACGATATTTGTTTTTCTCTTTCTGACTAACTTCACTCTGTATGACAGTCTCTAGATCTATCCACGTCTCTACAAATGACCCAATTTCATTCCTTTTTATGGCTGAGAAATATTGCATTTTATATATGTAGCACATCTTTTCCGTTCGTCTGTCTATGGGCACTTAGGTTGCTTCCATGACCTGGCTATTGTAAATAGTGCTGCAGTGAACATTGTGGTGAATATGTCTTTTTTTTTTATGAATATGTCTTTTTGAATTATGGTTTTCTCTGGGTATATGGCCAGTAGTGGGATTGCTGGGTCATATGGTAATTCTATATTTAGTTTTTTAAGGAACCTCCATACTGTTCTCCATAGTGACTGTATCAACTTACATTCCCACAAATAGTGTAAGAGGGTTCCCTTTTCTCCACACCCTCTCCAGCATTTGTTGTTTGTAGATTTTCTGATGATGCCCATTCTAACTCGTGTGAGGTGATAACTCATTGTAGTTTTGGTTTATATTTCTCTAATAATTAGTGATGTTGAGCAGCTTTTCATGTGCTTCTTGGTCATCTGTATGTCTTCTTGGGACAAATGTCTATTTACGTCATCTGCCCATTTTTGGATTGGGTTGTTTGTTTTTTTACTGTTGAGCTGCATGAGCTGTTTATATACATTGGAGATTAATCCTTTGTCCATTGATTCGTTTGCAAATATTTTCTCCCATTCTGAGGGTTGTCTTTTCGTCTTGTTTGTAGTTTCCTTTGCTTTGCAAAAGCTTTTAGGTTTCATTTGCTCCCATTTGTTTATTATTGTTTTTTATTCCATTACTCTAGGAGGTGGATCAAAAAAGACCTTGCTGTGATTTATGTCAAAGAGTATTCTTCCTATGTTTTCCTCTAAGAGTTTTATAGTGTCCGGTCTTACATTTTGGTCTCTAATGCATTTTGAGTTTATTTTTTGTGTATGGTGTTAGGGAGTGTTCTAATTTCATTCTTTTACATGTAGCTGTCCATTTTTCCCAGCACCACTTATTGAAGAGACTGTCTTTTCTCCATTGTATATCCTTGCCTCCTTTGTCATAGATTAGTGGGTCATAGGTGTGTAGGTTTATCTCTGGGCTTTCTTTTTTTTTTTTTCTTTTACATCTTTATTGGAGTATAATTGCTTTACAATTGTGTGTTAGTTTCTGCTGTATAAAAAAGTGAATCAGCTATGCGTATACATATAACACCATATCCCCTCCCTCTTGCACCTCCCTCTCACTCCCTTATCCCACCCTTTTAGGTGGTCACAAAGCACAGAGCTGATCTCCCTGTGCTATGTGACTGCTTCCCAGTAGCTATCAATTTTACATTTGGTAGTGTATATATGTCCATACCACTCTCTCACTTTGTCCCAGCTTACCCTTCCCCCTCCCCATGTCCTCAAGTCCTTTCTCTACGTCTGTGTCCTTAATCCTTTCCTGCCCCTAGGTTCTACATAAACTTTTTTTTTTTAGATTCCATATATATGTGTTAGCATACAGTGTTTGTTTTTCCCTTTCTGACTTACTTCACTCTGTAGGACAGACTCTAGATCCATCTACCTCACTAAAAATAACTCAATTTCGTTTCTTTTTATGGCTGAATCATGTTCCATTGTATATATGTGCCACATCTTCTTTATCCATTTGTCTGTTGATGGACACTTAGGTTGCTTCCATGTCCTGGCTATTGTAAATAGAGCTACAGTGAACATTGTGGTACATGACTCTTTTTGAATTATGGTTTTCTCAGGGTAAATGTCCAGGAGTGGGTTTGCTGGGTTGTATGGTAGTTCTATTTTTAGTATTTAAGGAACCTTCATACCGTTCTCCCTAGTGGCTATATCAATTTACATTCCCACCAACAGTGCAAGAGGGTTCCCTTTTCTCCAATTAATGCCTCTCCAGCATTTATTGTTGGTAGATTTTTTGATGATGGCCATTCTGACTGGTGTGAGGTGATACCTCGCTGTAGTTTTGATTTGCATTTCTCTAATGATTAGTGATGTTCAGCATCCTTTCATGTGTTTGTTGGCAACCTGTATATCTTCTTTGGAGAAATGTCTATTTAGGTCTTCTGCCCATTTTTGGATTGGGTTGTTTGGTTTTGTGATATTGAGCTACATGAGCTGCTTTTTGGAGATTAATCCTTTGCCATTTGCTTCATTTGAAAATATTTTCTCCCATTCTGATGGTTGTCTTTTCATCTTGCTTATGTTTTCCTTTGCTGTGCAAAAGAATTTATGTTTCATTAGGTCCCATTTTTTAATTTTTGTTTTTATTTCCATTTCTCTAGGAGGTGGGTCAAAAAGGATCTTGCTGTGATTTATGTCATAGACTGTTCTGCTTATGTTTTCCTCTAAGAGTTTTATAGTGGCTGGTCTTATATTTAGGTCTCTAATCCATTTTGAGTTTATCTTTGTGTATGGTATTAGGGAGTGTTCTAATTTCATTCTTTTACATGTAGCTGTCCAGTTTTCCCAGCACCACTTACTGAAGACACTGTCTTTTCTCCGTTGTATACCCTTGCCTCCTTTGTCATAGATTAGTTAACCATAGGTACGTGGGTTTATCTCTGTGCTTTCTATCCTGTTCTATTGACCTATATTTCTGTTTTTGTGTCAGTACCATATTATCTGATTACTGTAGCTTTGTAATATAGTCTGAAGTCTGGAAGTCTGATTCCTCCAGCTCTTTTTTTTCCCCCTCAAGACTGCTTTGGCTATCCAGGGTCTTTTGTGTCTCCCTACAAATTTTAAGATTTTTTTTTCTTGTTCTGTAGAAAATGCCAAAAGTATTTTGATCGGGATTGCATTAAATCTGTAGATTGCTTTGGGTAGTACAGTCATTTTCACAATATTGATTCTTCTAATCCAAGAACATGGTATATGTCTCCATCTGTTTATATCATCTTTGATTTCTTTCATCAGCATCTTATAGTTTTCTGAGTACAGGTCTTTTACTTCCTTAGGTAGGTTTATTCCTAGGTATTTTATTCTTTTTGTTGCAGTGGTAATGGGATTGTTTCCTTAATTTCTCTTTCTGATCTTTCATTGTTAGTGTATAGGAATGCAAGCAATTTCTGTGCATTAATTTTGTATCCTGCAACTTTACCAGATTCATTGATTAGCTCCAGTGGTTTTCTGGTGGCATCTTTAGGATTCTCTATCTATGATATCATGTCATCTGCAAACAGTGACAATTGTACTCCTTCTTTTCCTTTTTGTATTCCTTTTATTTCTTTTTCTTCTCTGATTGCCATGGCTAGGACTTCCAAAACTATGTTGAATAGCAGTGGTGAGAGTGGACATCCTCGTCTTGTTCCTGATCTTAGAGGAAACGCTTGCAGTTTTTCACCATTGAGAATGGTGTTTGCTGCGGGTTTGTCATATATGACCTTTATTATGTTGAGGTAGTTTCCCTCTATGCCCACACTCTGCAGAGTTTTTATCGTAAATGGGTGTTGAATTTTCACAAAATCTTTTCCTTCATCTATTGAGATGATCATATGGTTTTATTCTACAGTTTGTTAATATGGTGTATCACATTGATTTGTGTATATTGAAGAATCCTTGCATCCCTGGGATACACCCCACTTGATCATGGTGTATGATCCTTTTAATGTGTTGTTTGATTCTGTTTGCTAGTATTTGGTTGAGGATTTTTACATCTATATTCATCAGTGATATTGGTCTATAATTTTCTTTCCGTGTAGTATCTCTGTCTGATTTTGGTATCAGGGTGATGGTGGTCTCATAGAATGAGTTTGGGAGTGTTCCTTCCCCTGCAATTGTTTTGAAGAATTTGAGAAGGTTGGGTGTTAGCTCTTCCCTAATGTTTGATAGAATTCACCTGTGATGCCATCTGGTTCTGGACTTTTGTTTGTTGGAAGATTTTTAATCACAGTTTCAAATTCATTGCTTGTGATAGGTTTGTTCATATTTTCTATTTCTTCCTGGTTCAGTCTTGGAAGGTTATCCCTTTCTAAGAATTTGTCCATTTCTTCCAGGTTGTCCATTTTATTGGCATAGAGTTGCGTGTAGTAGTCTCTTAGGATGCTTTGTATTCCTGTGGTGTCTGTTGTAACTTCTCCTTTTTCACTTCTAATTTTGTTGATTTGAGTCCTCTCCCTCTTTTTCTTGAGTCTGGCTAAAGGTTGATCATTATTGCTTATCTTCTCAAAGAACCAGCTTTTAGGTTTATTGATCTTTGCTTTCGTTTTCTTTGTTTCTATTTCATTTATTTCTGCTCTGATCTTTAAGATTTCTTTCCTTCTACTAACTTTGGGTTTTGTTCTTCTTTCTCTAGTTCCTCTAGGTGTAAGGTTAGATTGTTTATTTGAGATTTTTCTTGTTTCTTGAGGTAGGCTTGTATTGCTATAAACTTCCCTCTTAGAACTGCTTTTGCCGCATCCCATAGGTTTTGGATCATCGTGTTTTTGTTGTCATTTGTCTCTAGGTAGTTTTTGATTTCCTCTTTGATTTCTTCAGTGATCTCTTGGTTATTTAGTAACGTATTGTTTAGCCTCCATGTGTTTGTGTTTTTTACGGTTTTTTTCCGTGTAATTGATTTCTAATCTCATAGCATTGTGGTCGGAACAGCTGCTTGACATGATTTCAGTTTTCTTAAATTTACTGAGGCTTTGTGACCCAAGATGTGATCTATCCTGGAGAATGTTCCGTGTGCAGTTAAGAAGAACGTGTAATCTGCTGTTTTTGGATGGAATGTCCTATAAATATCAATTAACTCTATCTGGTCTATTGTGTCATTTAAAGCTTGTGTTTCCTTATTAATTTTCTGTCTGGCTGATCTCCACTGGTGTAAGTGAGCTGTTAAAGTCCCCCACTATTATTGTGTTACTGTTGATTTCCTCTTTTATAGCTGTTAGCAGTTGCCTTATACATTGAGGTGCTCCTATGTTGGGTACATATATATTTATAATTGTTATATCTTCTTCTTGGATTGATCCCTTGACCATTATGTAGTGTCTTTCCTTGTCTCTTGTAGCATTCTTTATTTTAAAGTCTATTTTATCTGATATGAGTATTGCTACTCCAGGTTTCTTTTGATTTTCATTTGCATAGAGTATATTTTTCCATCGCCTCACTTTCAGTCTGTATGTGTCCCTAGGTCTGAAATGGGTCTCTTGTAGACAGCATATATATGGGTCTTGTTTTTGTATCCATTCAGCGAGCCTGTGTCTTTTGGTTGGAACATTTAGTGCATTCACGTTTAAGGTAATTATCGATATGTATGTTCCTATTACTATTTTCTTAATTGTTATGGGGTTGTCTTGGTGGGTCCTTTTCTTCTCTTGTGTTTCCCACTTAGAGAAGTTCCTTTAGCATTTGGTGTAAAGCTGGTTTCATGGTGCTGAATTCTCTTAGCTTTTGCTTGTCTGTAGGGCTTTTGATTTCTCCATCAAATCTGAATGAGATCTTTGCAGGGTGGAGTACTCTTGGTTGTAGGTTCTTCCCTTTCATCACTTTAAATTGATCATGCCACTCCCTTCTGGCTTGTAGATATTCTGCTGAGAAATCAGCTGTTATCCTTATGGGAGTTCCCTTGTATGTTATTTGTCATTTTTCCCTTGCTGCTTTCAATAATTTTTCTTTGTCGTTAATTTTTGTCAATTTGATTACTATGTGTCTTGTCATTTTTCTCCTTCGGTTTATCCTGCCTGGGACTCTCTGTGCTTCTGGACTTGGGTGGCTATTTCTTTTCCCGTGCTAGGGAAGTTTTTGACCATAATCTCTTCAAATATATTCTCGGGTCCTTTCTCTCTCTTCTCCTTCTGGGATCCCTATCATGCGAATGTTGTTGTGTTTAATGTTGTCCCAGAGGACTCTTGGGGTGTCTTCATTTATTTTCATTCTTTTTCTTTATTCTTTTCCATGGCAGTGATTTCCACCTTTCTGTCTTCCAGGTCACTTATCCGTTCTTCTGCCACAGTTATTCTGCTACTGATTTCTTCTAGTATATTTTTCATTTCAGTTATTACATTGTTCACCTCTGTTTGTTTGTTCTTTAATTCTTCTAGGTGTTTGTTCCTTAATTCTTCTAGGTCTTTGTTAAGCATTTCTTGTGTCTTCTCGATCTTTGCCTCCTTTCTTTTTCCAAGGTCTTGGCTCAACTTCACTATCATTATTCTGAATTCTTTTTCTGGAAGGTTCCCTATCTCCACGTCATTTCGTTTTTTTTTTTTTTTTCTCGGGTTTTATCTTGTTCCTTGATCTGGTATAAAGTCCTCTGCCTTTTCATTTTGTCTATCTTTCTGTGAATGTGGTTTTCCTTCCACAGGATGCAGAATTGTAGTTCTTCTTGCTTCTGCTGTCTGCTCTCTGGTGGATGAGTCTATCTTAGAGGCTTGTGCAAGCTTCCTGATGGGAGGGACTGGTGGTGGGTAGAGCTGGGTGTTGCTTTGGTGGGCAGAGCTTTAATCCGCTTGTCTGCAGATTAAATAAAACTTTAATAAAAAGTTTAATCCGCTTGTCTGCTGATGCATGGGGCTGGGTTCCCTCCCTGTTGGTTGTTTGGCCTGAGGCGACCCAGCACTGGAGCCTACCTTGCTCTTGGTGGGGCTAATGGCAGACTCTGGGAGGGCTCACACCAAGGAGTATTTCCCAGAACTTCTGCTGCCAGTGTCATTGTCCTCACGGTGAGCCACAGCCACAGCCACCACCTGCCTCTGCAGGAGACCCTCTAAAAGTAGCAGGTAGTTCTGGTCATTCTCCTACAGGGTCACTGCTTCTTCCCCTGGGTCCTGATGTGCACACTACTTTGTGTGTGCCCTCCAAGAGTGGAGTATCTGAGTGGAGTTGAGACTCTGAGACTCTGCGTGGAGTCACACAGACTCTGGGTCCTGTGAAGCTTCGATGTTTTGTGGTTCTAGAAATCCTATAGGAGACGGTCCACAGCAGGTGAAGCTAATGTTGTCAGTAGAGGTGTTGAAGCCAAAGATCTGCAGTTCCGACTAGAGGTGCCGATGTACATACAGGACAAAATCATCTCGTGTGAATTTAGTTCAGGCATGTTTAAGATGAATGCAGTCATGTTAATGCCTACCATATTCTATCTTGAGCCTCTCCTCAGGGAACACCTCCTCAGTTCCTGAGGCTCCTGTAAGTCATGTACAAGGGACTGGAGAGTGGGCTCTGTCCAGTCTGAGCCCTGAGTTACCCTGTGTGTATCTTAGGATGCTTTGTATTTCTGTGGTGTCTGTCTGTTGTAACATCATCTCTTTCATTTCAGATTTATTTGGGCCCTCTCTTTTTAAAAAACATACTACTGTTGTCTTTTATTCTTTACAGAAGTTTAATAAGTGTTTGATCTACTATCCTTACCCTATGTATACTTTTTGCAGTGAGATTTTTACTTTTCTTTGTTTCCTTGTTACTATCAATAATTAGTGAGACTTCTTTTAAGCTACCTTCAACATTGCTTATAAAGCTGCTTTATTAGTGATGACAGAGCCTTAATGGAAGTCATGTTCTGGTTGTAAATTAGAATGCAATGTGCCAGCAAAAAGCCCCTTAAGTTTATGTCTCATTACTTCTTGTTCTTTTTTTAATTTAATTTTTATTTTTTGTCAGAGCAAATTTGATTAAAATGTTTTGTTTCTTCTAGGTGTGCAAGATGTGGTTCTTTTAAACATATACATATATCTATTCTTCTTTGCATCATTTTCCCATGTAGGTTATGACACAATGTTGAGCAGTCTTGTCTTGGTATTACATAGGTCTTTGGTGATTACATATTTCACATGTGTTTCTATATCTATCTTAACCCCAATATCCTAATGTATCCAATCCTCACACCTATCCATTTGCTGAACCATAAGTTTGTTTAATGAATCTGTGATTGCATTTCTCTGTGGAAATATCTTCATTGGTATCAATTTTTAGCTAAGACCTATAAGTGATATTATAGGATATGTGTCTTTGGCTTTCTGACTTAGTACAATTTGCCTGATTACCTCAAGAATCATACATGGTGCTGCAAATGGCATTGTTTCATTTTTTTCCCTGGCTAATATTCCATCTGTACGTGTACCAGTTCTTCTTTGGCCACGCACCTCTTGATGGACTTTCTGGTTGCCTCCATGTCTTGGCTATTGTAATACTGCTGCAATGCATATTTTCTTGCCTGTGTCTTTCCAGTTCTATCTTCTTATGTTATAGGCCTAGGAGTGGGCTTGCTGTATCATATGGTAGCTCAGCGTGTACGTTTTAAAGGCACCACCATTCAGTTCTCATTAGTGGCTCTTTCCAGGTTACGTCCCACTTAAAATTGAGGGTATGCATTTCTCAAAAACACCTTCAATATTTATTGTTTGCAGTTTTCTTGCTGATGGTTATTCTAACAGGTGCGAGCTGATACCTCTCTGTGGTTGAATTTGCATGTGTCCCAAAATCTGTTGAAATTGAGCTTTAAAGCATGCCCTTTCTATTTATCAAACTGTGATTACAGCTTAGTTCTTCAAAGTGTTTTCTTAAAGTAAGTGTCACATTTTGAAAATTTTTGGCCATTACCTCCCTCAAGACATTTTGAAGGCAGGTTTCATTTACAGCCCTGAAGTACTTGTTCATATGAAGTGACCATTAGCACAGGTTTGAAAGCTGCTTTGGTAGGTAACGGCCGGAGGGCGGGAGCCTTTCCACGTTCCCCAATCTGGTAACTAGGGAAGGAGCCTTCAGCCCCAAAAGTGTCCACCCTTATGTCTCATCCAGCTGTGGAACTACATATGGTCAATCTAGGTTGCATCACAGCCCCTGAACGAATTTTGGAAGAATTTCTCTCTCTTTCACTGTCTTTGTTTCACGGGTTTTTAAAAGTAATTTATTTTTATAATGGGGTTTAGCTGCTTTTCACGGCTGTGTTTATGCCGCTTTACACCCCCTTGAGTCACTTACAGAGAGATATCAATACATAGGTTTGAAGATTCTTACTAGTCAGATATAGTCTTGTGCGGTGAATAGGGTGTGTTGAGTCCAGTTCACTGAGCAAGGAGTAGGTCTTGTCTATTACATATTGGGTTTATGGAACGGTATCTGAGCTAATTTGAAACCCTTGTTTTATGCATCACCCCACCACACCTTTCCCGTTCAGCAGCCATAGTGTGTTTTCTAAATGTTTGACTCTGTTCTGTTTTGTAATTCAGTTCAAGTGTAACGGTTTTTACATTCCCTCTGTAAGTGATATCTTATGATAAGTGTCTTTTTCTGTGTGACTTATTTCACTTAGAATCTTCGTACCTAAATCCACTCATCATGCTGCTACTAGTCTTATGACATTGATTTCATGGCTGAGTGATATCCCATTGTACATAAGGACCAAAATTTCTTTATCCATTTTTATCTTTCCTGGGATATTTAAGGTGTAATGAAGTGGAGGTTCTTGTCAACAGAGCAGCCCTAAACTTTGGGGTGCCTGTGTCTTCCTGATTTTTGGTTTTCCCAATTTATACACCCATGAGTGGAAGTGCCCTATGCTCTCTAAGCTGTGTTTTTTAGATGTTTCAGGACACACCGTACACTTCTCCAGAGTGGCTGTTGTCAATTTACATCCCGCCCATCAGCGTAGCAAGGCTCCCATTTCTCCATGGCCTGTCCTGCATTTCTGGTTTTGACACTTTTTTCAGCATGGCACTTTTGCCCGATGGGAAGCGAGACTACTTTGTAGCGCTGATTTGCATTTCCAGGTTGCTTAGTTGGCCAAAAAGGGCGTATGCGTTTTTTCCTGAATATATTCAGGAAAAAACGCATATGCCCTTTTTGGCCAAGGGCATCACTGTTGACGTTTTGCCGCTTTTCATATACTTTCAAGGCGATTCGAATCTACCTCCTGAAATCTGTATCCTGCAATTCTGCCTTGCTTTCAATTCCTCTTCGTTGCCTTCCCTCAATATATTTGTGGACGAGAGTTATCATTTATAACTCTGCAGGTTTGTGAATTGCAGTGCCCCTGAGCTCCATTTTTCAAGTCGCTTTTTGGGAGCTGGCCGCAAAAGCGCAGGATTGCTTCGGGCCCTCTTCTGGTTCTGGGGGGCAGGCTGAGGCTGTGGTTAATTCTTCTTCCTGATGGGAAAATAGAGTGACCTGTGCTGTCCCAACCACTAGAGGTAGTCTATCATTGGTTCCCCCTCTTCCCGTTCATCCTCAGGACAAATTGCAACCTGTACGGAACAGGAGGTTAAAGGTGCTGATTCTCCAAGGAGGGAGATGGCTTGTAAAAGGGCTGGAATGGCGAACCCGAGCACAAGGAGATGAGAAATGAGGTGCGTTTTAGAAACCTTTCCCGATCACACGGTGTACCATCTTCTGGGTTTCTCATGCACGTTTTCGACGTAGGAATATGCCCTTGAACCTGCAGATTTGGGACCCATGGGATGGGTACCATGCAGTATTACTTTAAAGGGTCTGCATTGGCTCACGCAACCTCACCAAACCTCTCAGCCCCAAGAGTGTCCACCCTTATGTCTCAATCAGCTGTGGGTCTAGATATGGTCAATCCAGGTTGCATCACAGCCCTTGAACGAATTTTGTAAGAATTTCTCTCTCTTTCACTGTCTTTGTTTCACGGGTTTTTAAAAGTAATTTATTTTTATAATGGGGTTTAGCTGCTTTTCACGGCTGTGTTTATGCCGCTTTACACCCCCTTGACTCACTTACAGAGAGATATCAATACATAGGTTTGAAGATTCTTACTAGTCAGATATATTCTTGTGCGGTGAATAGGGGGTGTTGAGTCCAGTTCACTGAGCAAGGAGTAGGTCTTGTCTATTACATATTGGGTTTATGGAACGGTATCGGAGCTAATTTGAAACCCTTGTTTTATGCATCACCCCATCTCACCTTTCCCTTTCAGCAGCCATAGTTTGTTTTCTATACGTGTGACTGTGTTCTGTTTTGTAATTCACATCAACTGTAGCGGTTTTTACATTCCCTCTATAAGTGATATCTTATGATAAGTGTCTTTTTCTGTGTGACTTATTTCACTTAGAATCGTCGTACCTAAATCCACTCATCGTGCTGCTACTAGCCTTATGACGTTGATTTCATGGCTGAGTGATATTCCATTGTACATGAGGACCCCAACTTCTTTATCCATTTTTCTCTTTCCTAGGATATTTAAGGTGTAATGAAGTGGGGGTTCTTTTCAACAGAGCAGCCCTAAACTTTGGGGTGCCTGTGTCTTGCTGATTTTTGGTTTTCCCAATTTATACACCCATGAGTGGAAGTGCCCTATGCTCTCTAAGCTGTGTTTTTTAGATGTTTCAGGACACACCGTACACTTCTCCAGAGTGGCTGTTGTCAATTTACATCCCACCCATCAGCGTAGCAAGGCTCCCATTTCTCCATGGCCTGTCCTGCATTTCTGGTTTTGACACTTTTTTCAGCATGGCCCTTTTGCCCGATGGGAAGCGAGACTAGTTTGTAGCGCTGATTTGCCTTTCCAGGTTGCTTGGTTGGCCAAAAAGCGCGTATGCGTTTTTTCCTGAATATATTCAGGAAAAAACGCATACGCCCTTTTTGGCGAAGGGCATCACTGTTGACGTTTTGACGCTTTTCATGTTTTTTCAAGGCGATTCGAATCTACCTCCTGAAATCTGTTTCCTGCAATTCTGCCTTGCTTTCAAATCGTCTTCGTTGCCTTCCCTCAATATATTTGTGGACGAGAGGTATCATTTATAACTCTGCAGGTTTGTGAATTGCATTGCCCCTGAGCTCCATTTTTTAAGTCGCTTTTTGGGAGCTGGCCGCAAAAGCGCAGGATTGCTTGTGGCCCACTTCTCGTTCTGGGGGGCAGTCTGAGGCTGTACTTAATTCTTCTTCCTGATGGGAAAATAGAGTGACCTGTGCCAGTCCCAACCACTAGAGCTAGTCTCTCATTGGTTCCCCCTCTTCCCGTTCATCCTCAGGACAAATTGCAACCTGTATGGAACAGGATGTTAAAGGTGCTGATTCTCCAAGGAGGAAGATGGCTAGTAAAGTGGCTGGAATGGCGAACCTGAGCACAAGGAGATGAGAAATGAGGTGCGTTTTAGAAACCTTTCCCGATCACACGGTGTACCATCTTCTGGGTTTCTCATGCACGTTTTCGACGTAGGAAGATGCCCTTGAACTCGGAGATTTGGGACCCATGGGATGGGTACCATGCAGTATTACTTTAAAGGGTCTGCGTTGGCTCACCCAACCTCACCAAACCTCTCAGCCCCAAGAGTGTCCACCCTTATGTATCAATCAGCTGGGGGTCTAGATATGGTCAATCCAGGTTGCATCACAGCCCCTGAACGAATTTTGTAAGAATTTCTCTCTCTTTCACTGTCTTTGTTTCACGGGTTTTTAAAAGTAATTTATTTTTATAATGGGGTTTAGCTGCTTTTCACGGCTGTGTTCATGGCGCTTTACACCCTCTTGACTCACTTACAGAGAGATATCAATACATAGGTTTGAAGATTCTTACTAGTCAGATATATTCTTGTGCGGTGAATAGGGGGTGTTGAGTCCAGTTCACTGAGCAAGGAGTAGGTCTTGTCTATTACATATTGGGTTTATGGAACGGTATCGGAGCTAATTTGAAACCCTTGTTTTATGCATCACCCCATCTCACCTTTCCCTTTCAGCAGCCATAGTTTGTTTTCTATACGTGTGACTGTGTTCTGTTTTGTAATTCACATCAACTGTAGCGGTTTTTACATTCCCTCTATAAGTGATATCTTATGATAAGTGTCTTTTTCTGTGTGACTTATTTCACTTAGAATCGTCGTACCTAAATCCACTCATCGTGCTGCTACTAGCCTTATGACGTGGATTTCATGGCTGAGTGATATTCCATTGTACATGAGGACCCCAACTTCTTTATCCATTTTTCTCTTTCCTAGGATATTTAAGGTGTAATGAAGTGGGGGTTCTTTTCAACAGAGCAGCCCTAAACTTTGGGGTGCCTGTGTCTTGCTGATTTTTGGTTTTCCCAATTTATACACCCATGAGTGGAAGTGCCCTATGCTCTCTAAGCTGTGTTTTTTAGATGTTTCAGGACACACCGTACACTTCTCCAGAGTGGCTGTTGTCAATTTACATCCCACCCATCAGCGTAGCAAGGCTCCCATTTCTCCATGGCCTGTCCTGCATTTCTGGTTTTGACACTTTTTTCAGCATGGCCCTTTTGCCCGATGGGAAGCGAGACTAGTTTGTAGCGCTGATTTGCCTTTCCAGGTTGCTTGGTTGGCCAAAAAGGGCGTATGCGTTTTTTCCTGAATATATTCAGGAAAAAACGCATACGCCCTTTTTGGCGAAGGGCATCACTGTTGACGTTTTGACGCTTTTCATGTACTTTCAAGGCGATTCGAATCTACCTCCTGAAATCTGTTTCCTGCAATTCTGCCTTGCTTTCAAATCGTCTTCGTTGCCTTCCCTCAATATATTTGTGGACGAGAGGTATCATTTATAACTCTGCAGGTTTGTGAATTGCATTGCCCCTGAGCTCCATTTTTTAAGTCGCTTTTTGGGAGCTGGCCGCAAAAGCGCAGGATTGCTTCAGGCCCTCTTCTGGTTCTGGGGGGCAGGCTGAGGCTGTGCTTAATTCTTCTTCCTGATGGGAAAATAGAGTGACCTGTGCTGTCCCAACCACTAGAGCTAGTCTCTCATTGGTTCCCCCTCTTCCCGTTCATCCTCAGGACAAATTGCAAACTGTACGGAACAGGAGGTTAAAGGTGCTGATTCTCCAAGGAGGGAGATGGCTTGTAAAAGAGCTGGAATGGCGAACCCGAGCACAAGGAGATGAGAAATGAGGTGCGTTTTAGAAACCTTTCCCGATCACACGATGTACCATCTTCTGGGTTTCTCATGCACGTTTTCGACGTAGGAAGATGCCCTTGAACCTGGAGATTTGGGACCCATCGGATGGGTACCATGCAGTATTACTTGAAAGGGTCTGCGTTGGCTCACCCAACCTCACCGAACCTCTCAGCCCCAAGAGTGTCCACCCTTAAGTCTCAATCAGCTGTGGGTCTAGATATGGTCAATCCAGGTTGCATCACAGCCCCTGAACGAATTTTGTAAGAATTTCTCTCTCTTTCACTGTCTTTGTTTCACGGGTTTTGAAAAGTAATTTATTTTTATAATGGGGTGTTGCTGCTTTTCACGTCTGTGTTTATGCTGCTTTACACCCCCTTGACTCACAGAGAGATATCAATACATAGGTTTGAAGATTCTTACTAGTCAGATATATGCTAGTGCGGTGAATAGGGGGTGTTGAGTCCAGTTCACTGAGCAAGGAGTAGGTCTTGTCTATTACATATTGGGTTTATGGAACGGAATCGGAGCTAATTTGAAACTCTTGTTTGATGCATCACCCCACCTCACCTTTCCCGTTCAGCAGCCATAGTGTGCTTTCTAAACGTGTGACTCTGTTCTGTTTTGTAATTCAGTTCAAGTGTAGCGGTTTTTACATTCCCTCTGTAAGTGATGTCTTATGATAAGTGTCTTTTCCTGTGTGACTTATTTCACTTATAATCGTCGTACCTAAATCCACTCATCGTGCTGCTACTAGCCTTATGACGTTGATTTCATGGCTGAGTGATATTCCATTGTACATGCGGACCCGAACTTCTTTATCCATTTTTCTCTTTCCTAGGATATTTAAGGTGTAATGAAGTGGGGGTTCTTGTCAACAGAGCGCCCTAAACTTTGTGGTGCCTGTGTCTTGCTGATTTTTAGTTTTCCCAATTTATACGCCCATGAGTGGAAGTGCCCTATGCTCTCCAAGCTGTGTTTTTTAGATGTTTCAGGACACACCGTACACTTCTCCAGAGTGGCTGTTGGCAATTTATATCCCGCCCATCAGCATAGCAAGGCTCCCATTTCTCCATGGCCGGTCCTGAATTTTTGGATTTGACACTTTTTTCCCCATGGCCCTTTTGCCCGCTGGGAAGCGAGACATCTTTGTAGCGCTGTTTTGCCTTTCCAGGTTGCTTGGTTGGCCACAAAGGGCGTATGCGTTTTTTCCTGAATATATTCAGGAAAAAACGCATACGCCATTTTTTGCCAAGGGCATCATTGTCCACGTTTTGCTGCTCTTCATGTGCTTTCAAAGCGATTCAAATCTACCTCCTGAAATCTGTTTCCTGCAATTCTGCCTTGCTTTCAAATCCTCTTCGTTGCCTTCCCTCAATATATTTGTAGACGAGAGTTATCATTTATAACTCTGCAGGTTTGCGAATTGCAGTGCCCTTGAGTTCCATTTTTCAAGTCGCTTTTTGGGAGCTGGCCGCAAAAGCGCAGGAATTCTTGTGGCCCACTTCTCGTTCTGGGGGGCAGTCTGAGGCTGTACTTAATTCTTCTTACTGATGGGAAAATAGAGTGACCTGTGCCAGTCCCAACCACTAGAGCTAGTCTCTCATTGGTTCCCCCTCTTCCCGTTCATCCTCAGGACAAATTGCAACCTGTATGGAACAGGATGTTAAAGGTGCTGATTCTCCAAGGAGGAAGATGGCTAGTAAAGTGGCTGGAATGGCGAACCTGAGCACAAGGAGATGAGAAATGAGGTGCGTTTTAGAAACCTTTCCCGATCACACGGTGTACCATCTTCTGGGTTTCTCATGCACGTTTTCGACGTAGGAAGATGCCCTTGAACTTGGAGATTTGGGACCCATGGGATGGGTACCATGCAGTATTACTTTAAAGGGTCTGCGTTGGCTCACCCAACCTCACCAAAGCTCTCAGCCCCAAGAGTGTCCACCCTTATGTCTCAATCAGCTGGTGGTCTAGATATGGTCAATCCAGGTTGCATCACAGCCCCTGAACGAATTTTGTAAGAATTTCTCTCTCTTTCACTGTCTTTGTTTCACGGGTTTTTAAAAGTAATTTATTTTTATAATGGGGTTTAGCTGCTTTTCACGGCTGTGTTTATGCCGCTTTACACCCCCTTGACTCACTTACAGAGAGATATCAATACATAGGTTTGAAGATTCTTACTAGTCAGATATATTCTTGTGCGGTGAATAGGGGGTGTTGAGTCCAGTTCACTGAGCAAGGAGTAGGTCTTGTCTATTACATATTGGGTTTATGGAACGGTATCGGAGCTAATTTGAAACCCTTGTTTTATGCATCACCCCACCTCACCTTTCCCGTTCAGCAGCCATAGTGTGTTTTCTAAACGTGTGACTCTGTTCTCTTTTGTAATTCAGTTCAAGTGTAGCGGTTTTTACATTCCCTCTCTAAGTGATATCTTATGATAAGTGTCTTTTTCTGTGTGACTTATTTCACTTAGAATCGTCGTACCTAAATCCACTCATCGTTCTGCTACTAGCCTTATGACGTTGATTTCATGGCTGAGTGATATTCCATTGTACATGAGGACCCCAACTTCTTTATCCATTTTTCTCTTTCCTAGGATATTTAAGGTGTAATGAACTGGGGGTTCTTGTCAACAGAGCAGCCCTAAACTTTGGGGTGCCTGTGTCTTCCTGATTTTTAGTTTTCCCAATTTATAGGCCCATGAGTGGAAGTGCCCTATGCTCTCCAAGCTGTGCTTTTTAGATGTTTCAGGACACACTGTACACTTCTCCAGAGTGGCTGTTGGCAATTAATATACCGCCCATCAGCGTAGCAAGGCTCCCATTTCTCCATGGCCGGTCCTGCACTTCTGGTTTTGACACTTTTTTCCGCATGGCCCTTTTGCCCGATGGGAAGCGAGACTTCTTTGGAGCGCTGATTTGCCTTTCCAGGTTGCTTGGTTGGCCAAAAAGGGCGTATGCGTTTTTTCCTGAATATATTCAGGAAAAAACGCATACGATCTTTTTGGCCAAGGGCATCATTGCCACGTTTTGCCGCTTTTCATGTGCTTTCAAGGCGATTCGAATCTACCTCCTGAAATCTGTTTCCTGCAATTCTGCCTTGCTTTCAAATCCTCTTCGTTGCCTTCCTTCAATATATTTGTGGACGAGAGTTCTTAGTTATAATTCTGCAGGTTTGTGAATTGCAGTGCCCCTTAGTTCCATTTTTCAAGTTGCTTTTTGGGAGCTGGCCGCAAAAGCGCAGGATTGCTTGAGGCCCTCTTCTGCTTCTGGGGGGCAGGCTGAGGCTGTATTTAATTCTTCTTCCTGATGGGAAAATAGAGTGACCTGTGCCAGTCCCAACCACTAGAGCTAGTCTCTCATTGGTTCCCCCTCTTCCCGTTCATCCTCAGGACAAATTGCAACCTGTACGGAACAGGAGGTTAAAGATGCTGATTCTCCAAGGAGGGAGATGGCTAGTAAAGCGGCTGGAATGGCGAACCCGAGCAAAGGAGATGAGAAATGAGGTGCGTTTTAGAAACCTTTCCCGATCACACGGTGTACCATCTTCTGGGTTTCTCATGCCTGTTTTCGATGTAGGAAGATGCCCTTGAACCTGGAGATTTGGGACCCATGGGATGGGTACCATGCAGTATTACTTGAAAGGGTCTGCGTTGGCTCACCCAACCTCACCGAACCTCTCAGCCCCAAGAGTGTCCACCCTTATGTCTCAATCAGCTGTGGGTCTAGATATGGTCAATCCAGGTTGCATCACAGCCCCTGAACGAAGTTTGTAAGAATTTCTCTCTCTTTCACTGTCTTTGTTTCACGGGTTTTGAAAAGTAATTTATTTTTATAATGGGGTTTAGCTGCTTTTCACGGCTGTGTTTATGCCGCTTTACACCCCCTTGACTCACTTACAGAGAGATATCAATACATAGGTTTGAAGATTCTTACTAGTCAGATATATGCTAGTGCGGTGAATAGGGGGTGTTGAGTCCAGTTCACTGAGCAAGGAGTAGGTCTTGTCTATTACATATTGGGTTTATGGAACGGAATCGGAGCTAATTTGAAACTCTTGTTTGATGCATCACCCCACCTCACCTTTCCCGTTCAGCAGCCATAGTGTGCTTTCTAAACGTGTGACTCTGTTCTGTTTTGTAATTCAGTTCAAGTGTAGCGGATTTTACATTCCCTCTGTAAGTGATGTCTTATGATAAGTGTCTTTTCCTGTGTGACTTATTTCACTTAGAATCGTCGTACCTAAATCCACTCATCGTGCTGCTACTAGCCTTATGACGTTGATTTCATGGCTGAGTGATATTCCATTGTACATGCGGACCCGAACTTCTTTATCCATTTTTCTCTTTCCTAGGATATTTAAGGTGTAATGAAGTGGGGGTTCTTGTCAACAGAGCGCCCTAAACTTTGGGGTGCCTGTGTCTTGCTGATTTTTAGTTTTCCCAATTTATAGGCCCATGAGTGGAAGTGCCCTATGCTCTCCAAGCTGTGTTTTTTAGATGTTTCAGGACACACCGTACACTTCTCCAGAGTGGCTGTTGGCAATTTACATCCCGCCCATCAGCGTAGCAAGGCTCCCATTTCTCCATGGCCGGTCCTGCATTTCTGGTTTTGACACTTTTTTCAGCATGGCCCTTTTGCCCGCTGGGAAGCGAGACTTCTTTGGAGTGCTGATTTGCCTTTACAGGTTGCTTGTTTGGCCACAAAGGGCGTATGCGTTTTTTCCTGAATATATTCAGGAAAAAACGCATACGCCCTTTTTGGCCAAGGGCATCATTGTCCACGTTTTGCTGCTTTTCATGTGCTTTCAAGGCGATTCGAATCTACCTCCTGAAATCTGTTTACTGCATTTCTGCCTTGCTTTCAAAGCCTCTTCGTTTCCTTCCCTCAATATATTTGTGGACGAGAGTTATCATTTATAACTCTGCAGGTTTGTGAATTGCAGTGCCCCTGAGCTCCATTTTTCAACTCGCTTTTTTGGGAGCTGGCCGCATAAGTGCATGATTGCTTCAGGCCCTCTTCTAGTTCTGGGGGGCAGGATGAGCCTGTGGTTAATTCTTCTTCCTGATGGGAAAATAGAGTGACCTGTGCCTGTCCCAACACCTAGAGCTAGTCTCTCATTGGTTCCCCCTCTTCCCGTTCATCCTCAGGACAAATTGCAACCTGTACGGAACAGGAGGTTAAAGGTGCTGATTCTCCAAGGAGGGAGATGGCTAGTAAATCGGCTGGAATGGCGAACCCGAGCAAAGGAGATGAGAAATGAGGTGCGTTTTAGAAACCTTTCCCGATCACACGGTGTACCATCTTCTGGGTTTCTCATGCCTGTTTTCGTTGTAGGAAGACGCCCTTGAACCTGGAGATTTGGGACCCATGGGATGGGTACCATGCAGTATTACTTGAAAGGGTCTGTGCTGGCTCACCCAACCTCACCAAACCTCTCAGCCCCAAGAGTGTCCACCCTTATGTCTCAATCAGCTGTGTGTCTAGATATGGTCAATCCAGGTTGCATCACAGCCCCTGAACGAATTTTGTAAGAATTTCTCTCTCTTTCACTGTCTTTGTTTCACTGGTTTTGAAAAGTAATTTATTTTTATAATGGGGTTTAGCTGCTTTTCACGGCTGTGTTTATGCCGCTTTACACCCCCTTGACTCACTTACAGAGAGATATAAATACATAGGTTTGAAGATTCTTACTAGTCAGATATATTCTTGTGCGGTGAATAGGGGGTGTTGAGTCCAGTTCACTGAGCAAGGAGTAGGTCTTGTCTATTACATATTGGGTTTATGGAACGGTATCGGAGCTAATTTGAAACCCTTGTTTTATGCATCACCCCACCTCACCTTTCCCGTTCAGCAGCCATAGTGTGTTTTCTAAACGTGTGACTCTGTTCTGTTTTGTAATTCAGTTCAAGTGTAGCGGTTTTCACATTCCCTCTCTAAGTGATATCTTATGATAAGTGTCTTTTTCTGTGTGACTTATTTCACTTAGAATCGTCGTACCTAAATCCACTCATCGTGCTGCTACTAGCCTTATGACGTTGATTTCATGGCTGAGTGATATTCCATTGTACATGAGGACCCCAACTTCTTTATCCATTTTTCTCTTTCCTAGGATATTTAAGGTATAATGAAGTGGGGGTTCCTGTCAGCAGAGCAGCCCTAAACTTTGGGGTGCCTGTGTCTTGCTGATGTTTAGTTTTCCCAATTTATACGCCCATGAGTGGAAGTGCCCTATGCTCTCCAAGCTGTGTTTTTTAGATGTTTCAGGACACACCGTACACTTCTCCAGAGTGGCTGTTGGCAATTTACATCCCTCCCATCAGCGTAGCAAGGCTCCCATTTCTCCATGGCCGGTCCTGCATTTCTGGTTTTGACACTTTTTTCCGCATGGCCCTTTTTCCCCCTGAGAAGCGAGACTTCTTTGGAGCACTGATTTGCCTTTCCAGGTTGCTTGGTTGGCCAAAAAGGGCGTATGCGTTTTTTCCTGAATATATTCAGGAAAAAACGCATACGCCCTTTTTGGCCAAGGGCATCATTGTCCACGTTTTGCCACTTTTCATGTGCTTTCAAAGCGATTCGAATCTACCTCCTGAAATCTGTTTCCTGCAATTCTGCCTTGCTTTCAAAGCCTCTTCGTTTCCTTCCCTCAATATATTTGTGGACGAGAGTTATCATTTATAACTCTGCAGGTTTGTGAATTGCAGTGCCCATGAGCTCCATTTTTCAAGTCGCTTTTTGGGAGCTGGCCGCAAAAGCGCAGGATTGCTTCAGGCACTCTTCTGGTTCTGGGGGGCAGGCTGAAGCTGTGGTTAATTCTTCTTCCTGATGGGAAAATAGAGTGACCTGTGCCTGTCCCAACCACTAGAGGTAGTCTCTCATTGGTTCCCCCACTTCCCGTTCATGATCAGGACAATTTGCAACCTGTACTGAACAGCAGGTTAAAGGTGCTGATTCTTCAAGGAGGGAGATGGCTAGTAAATCGGGTGGAATGGCGAACCCGAGCAAAGGAGATGAGAAATGAGATGCGTTTTAGAAACCTTTCCCGATCACACGGTGTACCATCTTCTGGGTTTCTCATGCATGTTTTCGATGTAGGAAGATGCCCTTGAACCTGGAGATTTGGGACCCATGGGACGGGTACCATGCAGTATTACTTGAAAGGGTCTGCGTTGGCTCCCCCAACCTCACCGAACCTCTCAGCCCCAAGACTGTCCACCCTTATGTCTCAATCAGCTGTGGGTCTAGATATGGTCAATCCAGGTTGCATCACAGCCCCTGAACGAATTTTGTAAGAATTTCTCTCTCTTTCACTGTCTTTGTTTCATGGGTTTTGAAAAGTAATTTATTTTTATAATGGGGTTTAGCTGCTTTTCACGGCTGTGTTTATGCCGCTTTACACCCCCTTGACTCTTTTCCAGAGAGATATCAATACATAGGTTTGAAGATTCTTACTAGTCAGATATATTCTTGTGTGGTGAATAGGGGGTGTTGAGTCCAGTTCACTGAGCAAGGAGTAGGTCTTGTCTATTACATATTGGGTTTATGGAACGGTATCGGAGCTAATTTGAAACCCTTGTTTTATGCATCACCCCACCTCACCTTTCCCGTTCAGCAGCCATAGTGTGTTTTCTAAACGTGTGACTATGTTCTGTTTTGTAATTCAGTTCAAGTGTAGCGGTTTTTACATTCCCTCTATAAGTGCTATCTTATGATAAGTGTCTTTTTCTGTGTGACTTACTTCACTTAGAATCGTCGTACCTAAATCCACTCATCGTGCTGCTACTAGCCTTATGACGTTGATTTCATGGCTGTGTGATATTCCATTGTACATGAGGACCCCAACTTCTTTATCCATTTTTCTCTTTCCTAGGATATTTAAGATGTAATGAAGTGGTGGTTCTTGTCAACAGAGCAGCCCTAAACTTCGGAGTGCCTGTGTCTTGCTGATTTTTAGTTTTCCCAATTTATACGCCCATGAGTGGAAGTGCCCTATGCTCTCCAAGCTGTGTTTTTTAGATGTTTCAGGACACACCGTACACTTCTCCAGAGTGGCTGTTGGCAATTTACATCCCTCCCTTCAGCGTAGCAAGGCTCCCATTTCTCCATGGCCGCTCCTGCATTTCTGGTTTGGACACATTTTTCCGCATGGCCCTTTTTCCCCTGAGAAGCGAGACTTCTTTGTAGCACTGATTTGCCTTTCCAGGTTGCTTGGTTGGCCAAAAAGGGCGTATGCGTTTTTTCCTGAATATATTCAGGAAAAAACGCATACGCCCTTTTTGGCCAAGGGCATCATTGTCCACGTTTTGCCACTTTTCATGTGCTTTCAAAGCGATTCGAATCTACCTCCTGAAATCTGTTTCCTGCAATTCTGCCTTGCTTTCAAAGCCTCTTCGTTGCCTTCCCTCAATATATTTGTGGACGAGAGTTATCATTTATAACTCTGCAGGTTTGTGAATTGCAGTGCCCGTGAGCTCCATTTTTCACGTCGCTTTTTGGGAGCTGGCCGCAAAAGCGCAGGATTGCTTCAGGCCCTCTTCTGGTTCTGGGGGGCAGGCTGAGGCTGTGGTTAATTCTTCTTCCTGATGGGAAAATAGAGGGACCTGTGCCTGTCCCAACCACTAGAGCTAGTCTCTCATTGGTTCCCCCACTTCCCGTTCATGATCAGGACAATTTGCAACCTGTACTGAACAGGAGGTTAAAGGTGCTGATTCTCCAAGGAGGGAGATGGCTAGTAAATCGGGTGGAATGGCGAAACCGAGCAAAGGAGATGAGAAATGAGGTGCGTTTTAGAAACCTTTCCCGATCACACGGTGTACCATCTTCTGGGTTTCTCATGCATGTTTTCGATGTAGGAAGATGCCCTTGAACCTGGAGATTTGGGACCCATGGGACGGGTACCATGCAGTATTACTTGAAAGGGTCTGCGTTGGCTCCCCCAACCTCACCGAACCTCTCAGCCCCAAGAATGTCCACCCTTATGTCTCAATCAGCTGTGGGTCTAGATATGGTCACTCCAGGTTGCATCACAGCCCCTGAACGAATTTTGTAAGAATTTCTCTCTCTTTCACTGTCTTTGTTTCACTGGTTTTGAAAAGTAATTTATTTTTATAATGGGGTTTAGCTGCTTTTCACGGCTGTGTTTATGCCGCTTTACACCCCCTTGACTCACTTCCAGAGAGATATCAATACATAGGTTTGAAGATTCTTACTAGTCAGATATATTCTTGTGCGGTGAATAGGGGGTGTTGAGTCCAGTTCACTGAGCAAGGAGTAGGTCTTGTCTATTACATATTTGGTTTATGGAACGGTATCCGAGCTAATTTGAAACCCTTGTTTTATGCATCACCCCACCTCACCTTGCCCGTTCAGCAGCCATAGTGTGTTTTCTAAACGTGTGACTATGTTCTGTTTTGTAATTCACTTCAACTGTAGCGGTTTTTACATTCCCTCTATAAGTGCTATCTTATGATAAGTGTCTTTTTCTGTGTGACTTATTTCACTTAGAATCGTCGTACCTAAATCCACTCATCGTGCTGCTACTAGCCTTATGACGTTGATTTCATGGCTGAGTGATATTCCATTGTACATGAGGACCCCAACTTCTTTATCCATTTTTCTCTTTCCTAGGATATTTAAGGTGTAATGAAGTGGGGGTTCTTGTCAACAGAGCAGTCCTAAACTTTGGGGTCGCTGTGTCTTGCTAATGTTTAGTTTTCCCAATTTATACGCCCATGAGTGGAAGTGCCCTATGCTCTCCAAGCTGTGTTTTTTAGATGTTTCAGGACACACCGTACACTTCTCCAGAGTGGCTGTTGGCAATTTACATCCCTCCCATCAGCGTAGCAAGGCTCCCATTTCTCCATGGCCGGTCCTGCATTTCTGGTTTGGACACTTTTTTCCGCATGGCCCTTTTGCCCGCTGGGAAGCGAGACTTCTTTGGAGCGCTGATTGGCCTTTCCAGGTTGCTTGGTTGGCCAAAAAGGGCGTATGCGTTTTTTCCTAAATATATTCAGGAAAAAACGCATACGCCCTTTTGGCCAAGGGCATCAGTGTCCACGTTTTGCCGCTTTTCATGTGCTTTCAAGGCGATTCGAATCTACCTCCTGAAATCTGTTTCCTGCAATTCTGCCTTGCTTTCAAAGCCTCTTCGTTGCCTTCCCTTAATATATTTGTGGACGAGAGGTATCATTTAAAACTCTGCAGGTTTGTGAATTGCAGTGCCCCTGAGCTCCATTTTTCAACTCGCTTTTTTGGGAGCTGGCCGCAAAAGCGCAGGATTGGTTCAGGCCCTCTTCTGGTTCTGGGGGGCAGGCTGAGCTTGTGCTTAATTCTTCTTCCTGATGGGAAAATAGAGTGACCTGTGCCTGTCCCAACACCTAGAGCTAGTCTCTCATTGGTTCCCCCACTTCCCGTTCATGATCAGGACAATTTGCAACCTGTACTGAACAGGAGGTTAAAGGTGCTGATTCTCCAAGGAGGGAGATGGCTAGTAAATCGGCTGGAATGGCGAACCCGAGCAAAGGAGATGAGAAATGAGATGCGTTTTAGAAACCTTTCCCGATCACACGTTGTACCATCTTCTGGGTTTCTCATGCATGTTTTCGATGTAGGAAGATGCCCTTGAACCTGGAGATTTGGGACCCATGGGATGGGTACCATGCAGTATTACTTGAAAGGGTCTGCGTTGGCTCACCCAACCTCACCGAACCTCTCAGCCCCAAGAGTGTCCACCCTTATGTCTCAATCAGCTGTGGGTCTAGATATGGTCAATCCAGGTTGCATCACAGCCCCTGAACGAATTTTGGAAGAATTTCTCTCTCTTTCACTGTCTTTGTTTCACGGGTTTTGAAAAGTAATTTATTTTTATAATGGGGTTTAGCTGCTTTTCACGGCTGTGTTTATGCCGCTTTACACCCCCTTGACTCACTTACAGAGAGATATCAATAGATAGGTTTGAAGATTCTTACTAGTCAGATATATTCTTGTGCGGTCAATAGGGGGTGTTGAGTCCAGTTCACTGAGCAAGGAGTAGGTATTGTCTATTACATATTGGGTTTATGGAACGGTATCGGAGCTAATTTGAAACCCTTGTTTTATGCATCACCCCACCTCACCTTGCCCGTTCAGCAGCCATAGTTTGTTTTCTAAACGTGTGACTATGTTCTGTTTTGTAATTCACTTCAACTATAGCGGTTTTTACATTCCCTCTATAAGTGCTATCTTATGATAAGTGTCTTTTTCTGTGTGACTTATTTCACTTAGATTCGTCGTACCTAAATCCACTCATCGTGCTGCTACTAGCCTTATGACGTTGATTTCATGGCTGAGTGATATTCCATTGTACATGAGGACCCCAACTTCTTTATCCATTTTTCTCTTTCCTAGGATATTTAAGGTGTAATGAAGTGGGGGTTCTTGTCAACAGAGCAGCCCTAAACTTTGGGGTGCCTGTGTCTTGCTGATTTTTAGTTTTCCCAATTTATACGCCCATGAGTGGAAGTGCCCTATGCGCTCCAAGCTGTGTTTTTTAGATGTTTCAGGACACACCGTCCACTTCTCCAGAGTGATTGTTTGCAATTTACATCCCGCCCATCAGCGTAGCAAGTCTCCCATTTCTCCATGGCCGCTCCTGCATTTCTGGTTTTGAAACTTTTTTCTGCATGGCCCTTTTGACCGCTGGGATGCGAGACTTCTTTGTAGCGCTGATTTGCCTTTCCAGGTTGCTTGGTTGGCCAAAAAGGGCGTATGCGTTTTTTCCTGAATATATTCAGGAAAAAACGCATACGCACTTTTTAGCCAAGTGCATCATTGTCCACGTTTTGCCGCTTTTCATGTGCTTTCAAGGCGATTCGAATCTACCTCCTGAAATCTGTTTCCTGCAATTCTGCCTTGCTTTCAAAGCCTCTTCATTGCCTTCCCTTAATATATTTGTGGACGAGAGTTATCATTTAAAACACTGCAGGTTTGTTAATTGCAGTGCCCCTGAGCTCCATTTTTCAACTCGCTTTTTTGGGAGCTGGCCGCAAAAGCACAGGATTGCTTCAGGCCCTCTTCTGGTTCTGGGGGGCAGGCTGAGCTTGTGCTTAATTCTTCTTCCTGATGGGAAAATAGAGTGACCTGTGCCCGTCCCAAAACCTAGAGCTAGTCTCTCTTTGGTTCCCCCTCTTCCCGTTCATCCTCAGGACAAATTGCAAACTCTACGGAACAGGAGTTTAAAGGTGCTGATTCTCCAAGGAGGGAGAAGGCTAGTAAAGGGGCTGCAATGGCGAACCCGAGCACAAGGAGATGAGAAATGAGGTGCGTTTTAGAAACCTTTCCCGATCACACGGTGTGCCATCTTCTGTGTTGCTCATGCATGTTTTCGATGTAGGAAGATGCCCTTGAACCTGGAGATTTGGGACCCATGGGACGGGTACCATGCAGTATTACTTGAAAGGGTCTGCGTTGGCTCACCCAACCTCACCAAACCTCTCAGCCCCAAGAGTGTCCACCCTTATGTCTCAATCGGCTGTGGGTCTAGATATGGTCAATCCAGGTTGCATCACAGCCCTAGAACGAATTTTGTAAGAATTTCTCTCTCTTTCACTGTCTTTGTTTCACGGGTTTTGAAAAGAAATTTATTTTTATAATGGGGTTTAGCTGCTTTTCACGGCTGTGTTTATGCCGTGTTACAGCCCCTTGACTCACTTACAGAGAGATATCAATACATAGGTTTGAAGATTCTTACTAGTAAGATATATTCTTGTGCGGTGAATAGGGGGTGTTGAGTCCAGTTCACTGAGCAAGGAGTAGGTCTTGTCTATTACATATTGGGTTTATGGAACGGTATCGGAGCTAATTTGAAACCCTTGTTTTATGCATCACCCCACCTCACCTTTCCCGTTCAGCAGCCATAGTGTGTTTTCTAAACGTGTGACTATGTTCTGTTTTGTAATTCACTTCAACTGTAGCGGTTTTTACATTCCCTCTAGAAGTGCTATCTTATGATAAGTGTCTTTTTCTGTGTGACTTATTTCACTTAGAATCGTCGTACCTAAATCCACTCATCGTGCTGCTACTAGCCTTATGACGTTGATTTCATGGCTGAGTGATATTCCATTGTACATGAGGACCACAACTTCTTTATCCATTTTTCTCTTTCCTAGGATATTTAAGATGTAATGAAGTGGTGGTTCTTGTCAACAGAGCAGCCCGAAACTTTGGAGTGCCTGTGTCTTGCTGATTTTTAGTTTTCCCAATTTATACGCCCATGAGTGGAAGTGCCCTATGCTCTCCAAGCTCTGTTTTTTAGGTGTTTCAGGACACACCGTACACTTCTCGAGAGTGGCTGTTGGCAATTTACATCCCTCCCATCAGCGTAGCAAGGCTCCCATTTCTCCATGGCCGCTCCTGCATTTCTGGTTTTGACACTTTTTTCCGCATGGCCCTTTTACCCCTTAAAAGCGAGACTTCTTTGTAGCACTGATTTGCCTTTCCAGGTTGCTTGGTTGGCCAAAAAGGGCGTATGCGTTTTTTCCTGAATATATTCAGGAAAAAACGCATACGCCCTTTTTGGCCAAGGGCATCATTGTCCACGTTTTGCCGCTTTTCATGTGCTTTCAAGGCGATTCGAATCTACCTCCTGAAATCTGTTTCCTGCAATTCTGCCTTGCTTTCAATGCCTCTTCGTTGCCTTCCCTCAATATATTTGTGGACGAGAGTTATCGTTTATAACTCTGCAGGATTGTTTATTGCAGTGCCCCTGAGCTCCATTTTTCCAGTCACTTTTTTGGGAGCTGGCCGCAAAAGTGCAGGATTGCTTCAGGCCCTCTTCTGGTTCTGGGGGGCAGGCTGAGCTTGTGGTTAATTCTTCTTCCTGATGGGAAAATAGAGTGACCTGTGCCTGTCCCAACCCCCAGAGCTAGTCTCTCATTGGTTCCCCTCTTGCCGTTCATCCTCAGGACAAATTGCAACCTCTACGGAACAGGAGATTAAAGGTGCTGATTCTCCAAGGAGGGAGATGGCTAGTAAAGCGGCTGGAATGGCGAACCCGAGCACAAGGAGATGAGAAATGAGGGGCGTTTTAGAAACCTTTCCCGATCACACGGTGTACCATCTTCTGGGTTTCTCATGCATGTTTTCGAGGTAGGAAGTTGCCCTTGAACCTGGAGATTTGGGACCCATGGGATGGGTACCCTGCAGTATTACTTTAAAGGGACTGCGTTGGCTCACGCAACCTCACCAAACCTCTCAGCCCCAAGATTGTCCACCCTTATGTCTCAATCAGCTGTGGGTCTAGATATGGTCAATCCAGGTTGCATCACAGCCCCTGAACGAATTTTGTAAGAATTTCTCTCTCTTTCACTGTCTTTGTTTCACGGTTTTGAAAAGTAATTTATTTTTATAATGGGGTTTAGCTGCTTTTCACGGCTGTGTTTAGGACGCTTTACACCCAATTGACTCACTTACAGAGAGATATCAATACATAGGTTTGAAGATTCTTACTAGTCAGATATATTCTTGTGCGGTGAATAGGGGGTGTTGAGGCCAGTTCACTGAGCAAGGAGTAGGTCTTGTCTACTACATATTGGGTTTATGGAACGGTATCTGAGCTAATTTGAAACCTTTGATTTATGCATCACCCCACCTCACCTTTCCCGTTCAACAACCATAGTGTGTTTTCTAAACGTGTGACTCTGTTCTGTTTTGTAATTCAGTTCAAGTGTAGCGGTTTTTACATTCCCTCTATAAGTGATATCTTATGATAAATGTCTTTTTCTGTGTGACTTATTTCATTTAGAATCATCGTACCTAAATCCACTCATCGTGCTGCTACTAGCCTTATGACGTGGATTTCATGGCTGAGTGATATTCCATTGTACATGAGGACCACAAGTTCTTTATCCACTTTTCTCTTTCCTAGGATATTTAAGGTGTAATGAAGTGGGGGTTCTTGTCAACAGAGCAGCCCTAAACTTTGGGGTGCCTGTGTCTTGCTGATTTTTAGTTTTCCCAATTTATACGCCCATGAGTGGAAGTGCCCTATGCTCTCCAAGCTGTGTTTTTTAGATGTTTCAGGACACACCGTACACTTCTCCAGAGTGGCTGTTGGCAATTTACATCCCGCCCATCAGCGTAGCAAGGCTCCCATTTCTCCATGGCCGGTCCTGCATTTCTGGCTTGGACACTTTTTTCCGCATGGCCCTTTTGCCCGCTGGGAAGCGAGACTTCTTTGGAGCGCTGATTTGCCTTTCCAGGTTGCTTGGTTGGCCAAAAAGGGCGTATGCGTTTTTTCCTGAATATATTCAGGAAAAAACGCATACGCCCTTTTTGGCCAAGGGCATCATTGTCCACGTTTTGCCGCTTTTCATGTGCTTTCAAGGTGATTCGAATCTACCTCCTGAAATCTGTTTCCTGCAATTCTGCCTTGCTTTCAAAGCCTCTTCATTGCCTTCTCTCAATATATTTGTGGACGAAAGTTATCATTTATAACTCTGCAGGTTTGTGAATTGCAGTGCCCCTGAGCTCCATTTTTCCAGTCTCTTTTTTGGGAGCTGGCCGCAAAAGTGAAGGATTGCTTCAGGCCCTCTTCTGGTTCTGGGGGGCAGGCTGAGCTTGTGGTTAATTCTTCTTCCTGATGGGAAAATAGAGTGACCTGTGCCTGTCCCAACCCCTAGAGCTAGTCTCTCATTGGTTCCCCTCTTCCCGTTCATCCTCAGGACAAATTGCAACCTGTATGGAACAGGAGATTAAAGGTGCTGATTCTCCAAGGAGGGAGATGGCTAGTAAAGCGGATGGAATGGCGAACCCGAGCACAAGGAGTTGAGAAATGCGGTGCGTTTTAGAAACCTTTCCCGATCACACGGTGTACCATCTTCTGGGTTTCTCATGCATGTTTTCGAGGTAGGAAGTTGCCCTTGAACCTGGAGATTTGGGACCCATGGGATGGGTACCATGCAGTATTACTTTAAAGGGACTGCGTTGGCTCACGCAACCTCACCAAACCTCTCAGCCCCAAGATTGTCCACCCTTATGTCTCAATCAGCTGTGGGTCTAGATATAGTCAATCCAGGTTGCATCACAGCCCCTGAACGAATTTTGTAAGAATTTCTCTCTCTTTCACTGTCTTTGTTTCACGGGTTTTGAAAAGTAATTTATTTTTATAATGGGGTTTATCTGCTTTTCACGGCTGTGTTTAGGCCGCTTTACACCCAATTGACTCACTTACAGAGAGATATCAATACATAGGTTTGAAGATTCTTACTAGTCAGATATATTCTTGTGCGGTGAATAGGGGGTGTTGAGGCCAGTTCACTGAGCAAGGAGTACGTCTTGTCTACTACATATTGGGTTTATGGAACGGTATCTGAGCTAATTTGAAACCCTTGATTTATGCATCACCCCACCTCACCTTTCCCGTTCAACAACCATAGTGTGTTTTCTAAACGTGTGACTCTGTTCTGTTTTGTAATTCAGTTCAAGTGTAGCGGTTTTTACATTCCCTCTATAAGTGATATCTTATGATAAATGTCTTTTTCTGTGTGACTTATTTCATTTAGAATCGTCGTACCTAAATCCACTCATCGTGCTGCTACTAGCCTTATGACGTGGATTTCATGGCTGAGTGATATTCCATTGTACATGAGGACCACAAGTTCTTTATCCACTTTTCTCTTTCCTAGGATATTTAAGGTGTAATGAAGTGGGGGTTCTTGTCAACAGAGCAGCCCTAAACTTTGGGGTGCCTGTGTCTTGCTGATTTTTAGTTTTCCCAATTTATACGCCCATGAGTGGAAGTGCCCTATGCTCTCCAAGCTGTGTTTTTTAGATGTTTCAGGACACACCGTACACTTCTCCAGAGTGGCTGTTGGCAATTTACATCCTGCCCATCAGCGTAGCAAGGCTCCCATTTCTCCATGGCCGGTCCTGCATTTCTGGCTTGGACACTTTTTTCCGCATGGCCCTTTTGCCCGCTGGGAAGCGAGACTTCTTTGGAGCGCTGATTTGCCTTTCCAGGTTGCTTGGTTGGCCAAAAAGGGCGTATGCGTTTTTTCCTGAATATATTCAGGAAAAAACGCATACGCCCTTTTTGGCCAAGGGCATCATTGTCCACGTTTTGCCGATTTTCATGTGCTTTCAAGGTGATTCGAATCTACCTCCTGAAATCTGTTTCCTGCAATTCTGCCTTGCTTTCAAAGCCTCTTCATTGCCTTCTCTCAATATATTTGTGGACGAAAGTTATCATTTATAACTCTGCAGGTTTGTGAATTGCAGTGCCCCTGAGCTCCATTTTTCCAGTCTCTTTTTTGGGAGCTGGCCGCAAAAGTGCAGGATTGCTTCAGGCCCTCTTCTGGTTCTGGGGGGCAGGCTGAGCTTGTGGTTAATTCTTCTTCCTGATGGGAAAATAGAGTGACCTGTGCCTGTCCCAACCCCTAGAGCTAGTCTCTCATTGGTTCCCCTCTTCCCGTTCATCCTCAGGACAAATTGCAACCTGTATGGAACAGGAGATTAAAGGTGCTGATTCTCCAAGGAGGGAGATGGCTAGTAAAGCGGCTGGAATGGCGAACCCGAGCACAAGGAGTTGAGAAATGCGGTGCGTTTTAGAAACCTTTCCCGATCACACGGTGTACCATCTTCTGGGTTTCTCATGCATGTTTTCGAGGTAGGAAGTTGCCCTTGAACCTGGAGATTTGGGACCCATGGGATGGGTACCATGCAGTATTACTTTAAAGGGACTGCGTTGGCTCACGCAACCTCACCAAACCTCTCAGCCCCAAGATTGTCCACCCTTATGTCTCAATCAGCTGTGGGTCTAGATATAGTCAATCCAGGTTGCATCACAGCCCCTGAACGAATTTTGTAAGAATTTCTCTCTATTTCACTGTCTTTGTTTCACGGGTTTTGAAAAGTAATTTATTTTTATAATGGGGTTTAGCTGCTTTTCACGGCTGTGTTTAGGCCGCTTTACACCAAATTGACTCACTTACAGAGAGATATCAATACATAGGTTTGAAGATTCTTACTAGTCAGATATATTCTTGTGCGGTGAATAGGGGGTGTTGAGGCCAGTTCACTGAGCAAGGAGTAGGTCTTGTCTACTACATATTGGGTTTATGGAACGGTATCTGAGCTAATTTGAAACCCTTGATTTATGCATCACCCCACCTCACCTTTCCCGTTCAGCAGCCATACTGTGTTTTCTAAACGTGTGACTCTGTTCTGTTTTGTAATTCAGTTCAAGTGTAGCGGTTTTTACATTCCCTCTATAAGTGATATCTTATGATAAGTGTCTTTTTCTGTGTGACTTATTTCATTTAGAATCGTCGTATCTAAATCCACTCATCGTGCTGCTACTAGCCTTATGACGTGGATTTCATGGCTGAGTGATATTCCATTGTACATGAGGATCACAACTTCTTTATCCACTTTTCTCTTTCCTAGGATATTTAAGGTGTAATGAAGTGGGGGTTCTTGTCAACAGAGCAGCCCTAAACTTTGGGGTGCCTGTGTCTTGCTGATTTTTAGTTTTCCCAATTTATACGCCCATGAGTGGAAGTGCCCTATGCTCTCCAAGCTGTGTTTTTTAGATGTTTCAGGACACACCGTACATTTCTCCAGAGTGGCTGTTGGCAATTTACATCCCGCCCATCAGCGTAGCAAGGCTCCCATTTCTCCATGGCCGGTCCTGCATTTCTGGTTTGGACACTTTTTTCCGCATGGCCCTTTTGCCCGCTGGGAAGCGAGACTTCTTTGGAGCGCTGATTTGCCTTTCCAGGTTGCTTGGTTGGCCAAAAAGGGCGTATGCTTTTTTTCCTGAAAAACGCATACGCCCTTTTTGGCCAAGGGCATCATTGTCCACGTTTTGCCGCTTTTCATGTGCTTTCAAGGCGATTCGAATCTACCTCCTGAAATCTGTTTCCTGCAATTCTGCCTTGCTTTCAAAGCCTCTTCGTTGCCTTCCCTCAATATATTTGTGGACGAGAGTTATCGTTTATAACTCTGCAGGTTTGTTTATTGCAGTGCCCCTGAGCTCCATTTTTCCAGTCACTTTTTTGGGAGCTGGCCGCAAAATTGCAGGATTGCTTCAGGCCCTCTTCTGGTTCTGGGGGGCAGGCTGAGCTTGTGGTTAATTCTTATTCCTGATGGGAAAATAGAGTGACCTGTGCCTGTCCCAACCCCTAGAGCTAGTCTCTCATTGGTTCCCCTCTTCCCGTTCATCCTCAGGAAAAATTGCAACCTGTATGGAACAGGAGATTAAAGGTGCTGATTCTCCAAGGAGGGAGATGGCTAGTAAAGCGGCTGGAATGGCGAACCCGAGCACAAGGAGATGAGAAATGCGGTGCGTTTTAGAAACCTTTCCCGATCACACGGTGTACCATCTTCTGGGTTTCTCATGCATGTTTTCGAGGTAGGAAGTTGCCCTTGAACCTGGAGATTTGGGACCCATGGGATGGGTACCATGCAGTATTACTTTAAAGGGACTGCGTTGGCTCACGCAACCTCACCAAACCTCTCAGCCCCAAGAATGTCCACCCTTATGTCTCAATCAGCTGTGGTCTAGATATGATCAATCCAGGTTGCATCACAGCCCCTGAACGAATTTTGTAAGAATTTTTCTTTCTTTCACTGTCTTTGTTTCACGGGTTTTGAAAAGTAATTTATTTTTATAATGGGGTTTAGCTGCTTTTCACGGCTGTGTTTAGGCCGCTTTACACCCAATTGACTCACTTACAGAGAGATATCAATACATAGGTTTGAAGATTCTTACTAGTCAGATATATTCTTGTGCGGTGAATAGGGGGTGTTGAGGCCAGTTCACTGAGCAAGGAGTAGGTCTTGTCTACTACATATTGGGTTTATGGAACGGTATCTGAGCTAATTTGAAACCCTTGATTTATGCATCACCCCACCTCACCTTTCCCGTTCAACAACCATAGTGTGTTTTCTAAACGTGTGACTCTGTTCTGTTTTGTAATTCAGTTCAAGTGTAGCGGTTTTTACATTCCCTCTATAAGTGATATCTTATGATAAATGTCTTTTTCTGTGTGACTTATTTCATTTAGAATCGTCGTACCTAAATCCACTCATCGTGCTGCTACTAGCCTTATGACGTGGATTTCATGGCTGAGTGATATTCCATTGTACATGAGGACCACAAGTTCTTTATCCACTTTTCTCTTTCCTAGGATATTTAAGGTGTAATGAAGTGGGGGTTCTTGTCAACAGAGCAGCCCTAAACTTTGGGGTGCCTGTGTCTTGCTGATTTTTAGTTTTCCCAATTTATACGCCCATGAGTGGAAGTGCCCTATGCTCTCCAAGCTGTGTTTTTTAGATGTTTCAGGACACACCGTACACTTCTCCAGAGTGGCTGTTGGCAATTTACATCCCGCCCATCAGCGTAGCAAGGCTCCCATTTCTCCATGGCCGGTCCTGCATTTCTGGTTTGGACACTTTTTTCCGCATGGCCCTTTTGCCCGCTGGGAAGCGAGACTTCTTTGGAGCGCTGATTTGCCTTTCCAGGTTGCTTGGTTGGCCAAAAAGGGCGTATGCGTTTTTTCCTGAATATATTCAGGAAAAAACGCATACGCCCTTTTTGGCCAAGGGCATCATTGTCCACGTTTTGCCGCTTTTCATGTGCTTTCAAGGTGATTCGAATCTACCTCCTGAAATCTGTTTCCTGCAATTCTGCCTTGCTTTCAAAGCCTCTTCATTGCCTTCTCTCAATATATTTGTGGACGAGAGTTATGATTTATAACTCTCCAGGTTTGTGAATTGCAGTGCCCCTGAGCTCCATTTTTCAACTCGCTTTTTTGGGAGCTAGCCACAAAAGTGCAGGATTGCTTCAGGCCCTCTTCTTGTTCTGGGGGGCAGGCTGAGCTTGTGGTTAATTCTTCTTCCTGATGGGAAAATAGTGTGACCTGTGCCTGTCCCAACCCCTAGAGCTAGTCTCTCATTGGTTCCCCTCTTCCCGTTCATCCTCAGGACAAATTGCAACCTGTACGGAACAGGAGATTAAAGGTGCTGATTCTCCAAGGAGGGAGATGGCTAGTAAAGCGGCTGGAATGGCGAACCCGAGCACAAGGAGATGAGAAATGAGGGGCGTTTTAGAAACCTTTCCCGATCACACGGTGTACCATCTTCTGGGTTTCTCATGCATGTTTTCGACGTAGGAAGATGCCCTTGAACCTGGAGATTTGGGACCCATGGGATGGGTACCATGCAGTATTACTTTAAAGGGTCTGCGTTGGCTCACGCAACCTCACCAAAACTCTCAGCCCCAAGAGTGTCCACCCTTATGTCTCAATCAGCTGTGAGTCTAGATATGGTCAATCCAGGTTGCATCACAGCCCCTGAACGAATTTTGTAAGAATTTCTCTCTCTTTCACTGTCTTTGTTTCACGGGTTTTGAAAAGTAATTTATTTTTATAATGGGGTTTAGCTGCTTTTCACGGCTGTGTTTAGGCCGCTTTACACCCAATTGACTCACTTACAGAGAGATATAAATACATAGGTTTGAAGATTCTTACTAGTCAGATATATTTTTGGGCGGTGAATAGGGGGTGTTGAGGCTAGTTCACTGAGCAAGGAGTAGGTCTTGTCTACTACATATTGGGTTTATGGAACGGTATCTGAGCTAATTTGAAACCCTTGATTTATGCATCACCCCACCTCACCTTTCCCGTTCAGCAACCATAGTGTGTTTTCTAAACGTGTGACTCTGTTCTGTTTTGTAATTCAGTTCAAGTGTAGCGGTTTTTACATTCCCTCTATAAGTGATATCTTATGATAAGTGTCTTTTTCTGTGTGACTTATTTCATTTAGAATCTTCGTACCTAAATCCACTCATCGTGCTGCTACTAGCCTTATGACGTGGATTTCATGGCTGAGTGATATTCCATTGTACATGAGGACCACAAGTTCTTTATCCACTTTTCTCTTTCCTAGGATATTTAAGGTGTAATGAAGTGGGGGTTCTTGTCAACAGAGCGCCCTAAACTTTGGGGTGCCTGTGTCTTGCTGATTTTTAGTTTTCCCAATTTATACGCCCATGAGTGGAAGTGCCCTATGCTCTCCAAGCTGTGTTTTTTAGATGTTTCAGAACACACCGTACACTTCTCCAGAGTGGCTGTTGGCAATTTACATCCCGCCCATCAGCGTAGCAAGGCTCCCATTTCTCCATGGCCGGTCCTGCATTTCTGGTTTGGACACTTTTTTCCGCATGGCCCTTTTGCCCGCTGGGAAGCGAGACTTCTTTGGAGCGCTGATTTGCCTTTCCAGGTTGCTTGCTTGGCCAAAAAGGGCGTATGCGTTTTTTCCTGAATATATTCAGGAAAAAACGCATACGCCCTTTTTGGCCAAGGGCATCATTGTCCACGTTTGTCCGCTTTTCATGTGCTTTCAAGGCGATTCGAATCTACCTCCTGAAATCTGTTTCCTGCAATTCTGCCTTGCTTTCAAAGCCTCTTCGTTGCCTTCCCTCAATATATTTGTGGACGAGAGTTATCATTTATAACTCTGCAGGTTTGTGAATTGCAGTGCCCCTGAGCTCCATTTTTCCAGTCTCTTTTTTGGGAGCTGGCCGCAAAAGTGCAGGATTGCTTCAGGCCCTCTTCTGGTTCTGGGGGGCAGGATGAGCTTGTGGTTAATTCTTCTTCCTCATGGGAAAATAGAGTGACCTGTGCCTGTCCCAACCCCTAGAGCTAGTCTCTCATTGGTTCCCCTCTTCCCGTTCATCCTCAGGACAAATTGCAACCTGTATGGAACAGGAGATTAAAGGTGCTGATTCTCCAAGGAGGGAGATGGCTAGTAAAGCGGCTGGAATGGCGAACCCGAGCACAAGGAGTTGAGAAATGCGGTGCGTTTTAGAAACCTTTCCCGATCACTCGGTGTACCATCTTCTGGGTTTCTCATGCATGTTTTCGAGGTAGGAAGTTGCCCTTGAACCTGGAGATTTGGGACCCATGGGATGGGTACCATGCAGTATTACTTTAAAGGGAATGCGTTGGCTCACGCAACCTCACCAAACCTCTCAGCCCCAAGATTGTCCACCCTTATGTCTCAATCAGCTGTGGGTCTAGATATGGTCAATCCAGGTTGCATCACAGCCCCTGAACGAATTTTGTAAAAATTTCTCTCTCTTTCACTGTCTTTGTTTCACGGGTTTTGAAAAGTAATTTATTTTTATAATGGGGTTTAGCTGCTTTTCACGGCTGTGTTTAGGCCGCTTTACACCCAATTGACTCACTTACAGAGAGATATCAATACATAGGTTTGAAGATTCTTACTAGACAGATATATTCTTGTGCGGTGAATAGGGGGTGTTGAGGCCAGTTCACTGAGCAAGGAGTAGGTCTTGTCTACTACATATTGGGTTTATGGAACGGTATCTGAGCTAATTTGAAACCCTTGATTTATGCATCACCCCACCTCACCTTTCCCGTTCAACAACCATAGTGTGTTTTCTAAACGTGTGACTCTGTTCTGTTTTGTAATTCAGTTCAAGTGTAGCGGTTTTTACATTCCCTCTATAAGTGATATCTTATGATAAATGTCTTTTTCTGTGTGACTTATTTCATTTAGAATCGTCGTACCTAAATCCACTCATCGTGCTGCTACTAGCCTTATGACGTGGATTTCATGGCTGAGTGATATTCCATTGTACATGAGGACCACAAGTTCTTTATCCACTTTTCTCTTTCCTAGGATATTTAAGGTGTAATGAAGTGGGGGTTCTTGTCAACAGAGCAGCCCTAAACTTTGGGGTGCCTGTGTCTTGCTGATTTTTAGTTTTCCCAATTTATACGCCCATGAGTGGAAGTGCCCTATGCTCTCCAAGCTGTGTTTTTTAGATGTTTCAGGACACACCGTACACATCTCAAGAGTGGCTGTTGGCAATTTACATCCCGCCCATCAGCGTAGCAAGGCTCCCATTTCTCCATGGCCGGTCCTGCATTTCTGGTTTGGACACTTTTTTCCGCATGGCCCTTTTGCCTGCTGGGAAGCGAGACTTCTTTGGAGCGCTGATTTGCCTTTCCCGGTTGCTTGGTTGGCCAAAAAGGGCGTATGCGTTTTTTCCTGAATATATTCAGGAAAAAACGCATACGCCCTTTTTGGCCAAGGGCATCATTGTCCACGTTTTGCCGCTTTTCATGTGCTTTCAAGGTGATTCGAATCTACCTCCTGAAATCTGTTTCCTGCAATTCTGCCTTGCTTTCAAAGCCTCTTCATTGCCTTCTCTCAATATATTTGTGGACGAGAGTTATCATTTATAACTCTGCAGGTTTGTGAATTGCAGTGCCCCTGAGCTCCATTTTTCAACTCGCTTTTTTGGGAGCTAGCCACAAAAGTGCAGGATTGCTTCAGGCCCTCTTCTGGTTCTGGGGGGCAGGCTGAGCTTGTGGTTAATTCTTCTTCCTGATGGGAAAATAGTGTGACCTGTGCCTGTCCCAACCCCTAGAGCTAGTCTCTCATTGGTTCCCCTCTTCCCGTTCATCCTCAGGACAAATTGCAACCTGTACGGAACAGGAGATTAAAGGTGCTGATTCTCCAAGGAGGGAGATGGCTAGTAAAGCGGCTGGAATGGCGAACCCGAGCACAAGGAGATGAGAAATGAGGGGCGTTTTAGAAACCTTTCCCGATCACACGGTGTACCATCTTCTGGGTTTCTCATGCATGTTTTCGACGTAGGAAGATGCCCTTGAACCTGGAGATTTGGGACCCATGGGATGGGTACCATGCAGTATTACTTTAAAGGGTCTGCGTTGGCTCACGCAACCTCACCAAAACTCTCAGCCCCAAGAGTGTCCACCCTTATGTCTCAATCAGCTGTGAGTCTAGATATGGTCAATCCAGGTTGCATCACAGCCTCTGAACGAATTTTGTAAGAATTTCTCTCTCTTTCACTGTCTTTGTTTCACGGGTTTTGAAAAGTAATTTATTTTTATAATGGGGTTTAGCTGCTTTTCACGGCTGTGTTTAGGACGCTTACACCCAATTGACTCACTTACAGAGAGATATCAATACATAGGTTTGAAGATTCTTACTAGTCAGATATATTCTTGTGCGGTGAATAGGGGGTGTTGAGGCCAGTTCACTGAGCAAGGAGTAGGTCTTGTCTACTAGATATTGGGTTTATGGAACGGTATCTGAGCTAATTTGAAACCCTTGATTTATGCATCACCCCACCTCACCTTTCCCGTTCAGCAACCATAGTGTGTTTTCTAAACGTGTGACTCTGTTCTGTTTTGTAATTCAGTTCAAGTGTAGCGGTTTTTACATTCCCTCTATAAGTGATATCTTATGATAAGTGTCTTTTTCTGTGTGACTTATTTCATTTAGAATCTTCGTACCTAAATCCACTCATCGTGCTGCTACTAGCCTTATGACGTGGATTTCATGGCTGAGTGATATTCCATTGTACATGAGGACCACAAGTTCTTTATCCACTTTTCTCTTTCCTAGGATATTTAAGGTGTAATGAAGTGGGGGTTCTTGTCAACAGAGCAGCCCTAAACTTTGGGGTGCCTGTGTCTTGCTGATTTTTAGTTTTCCCAATTTATACGCCCATGAGTGGAAGTGCCCTATGCTCTCCAAGCTGTGTTTTTTAGATGTTTCAGGACACACCGTACACTTCTCCAGAGTGGCTGTTGGCAATTTACATCCTGCCCATCAGCGTAGCAAGGCTCCCATTTCTCCATGGCCGGTCCTGCATTTCTGGTTTGGACACTTTTTTCCGCATGGCCCTTTTGCCCGCTGGGAAGCCAGACTTCTTTGGAGCGCTGATTTGCCTTTCCAGGTTGCTTGCTTGGCCAAAAAGGGCGTATGCGTTTTTTCCTGAATATATTCAGGAAAAAACGCATACGCCCTTTTTGGCCAAGGGCATCATTGTCCACGTTTGTCTGCTTTTCATGTGCTTTCAAGGCGATTCGAATCTACCTCCTGAAATCTGTTTCCTGCAATTCTGCCTTGCTTTCAAAGCCTCTTCGTTGCCTTCCCTCAATATATTTGTGGACGAGAGTTATCATTTATAACTCTGCAGGTTTGTGAATTGCAGTGCCCCTGAGCTCCATTTTTCCAGTCTCTTTTTTGGGAGCTGGCCGCAAAAGTGCAGGATTGCTTCAGGCCCTCTTCTGGTTCTGGGGGGCAGGATGAGCTTGTGGTTAATTCTTCTTCCTCATGGGAAAATAGAGAGACCTGTGCCTGTCCCAACCCCTAGAGCTAGTCTCTCATTGGTTCCCCTCTTCCCGTTCATCCTCAGGACAAATTGCAACCTGTATGGAACAGGAGATTAAAGGTGCTGATTCTCCAAGGAGGGAGATGGCTAGTAAAGCGGCTGGAATGGCGAACCCGAGCACAAGGATTTGAGAAATGCGGTGCGTTTTAGAAACCTTTCCCGATCACACGGTGTACCATCTTCTGGGTTTCTCATGCATGTTTTCGAGGTAGGAAGTTGCCCTTGAACCTGGAGATTTGGGACCCATGGGATGGGTACCATGCAGTATTACTTTAAAGGGAATGCGTTGGCTCACGCAACCTCACCAAACCTCTCAGCCCCAAGATTGTCCACCCTTATGTCTCAATCAGCTGTGGGTCTAGATATGGTCAATCCAGGTTGCATCACAGCCCCTGAACGAATTTTGTAAAAATTTCTCTCTCTTTCACTGTCTTTGTTTCACGGGTTTTGAAAAGTAATTTATTTTTATAATGGGGTTTAGCTGCTTTTCACGGCTGTGTTTAGGCCGCTTTACACCCAATTGACTCACTTACAGAGAGATATCAATACATAGGTTTGAAGATTCTTACTAGTCAGATATATTCTTGTGCGGTGAATAGGGGGTGTTGAGGCCAGTTCACTGAGCAAGGAGTAGGTCTTGTCTACTACATATTGGGTTTATGGAACGGTATCTGAGCTAATTTGAAACCCTTGATTTATGCATCACCCCACCTCACCTTTCCCGTTCAACAACCATAGTGTGTTTTCTAAACGTGTGACTCTGTTCTGTTTTGTAATTCAGTTCAAGTGTAGCGGTTTTTACATTCCCTCTATAAGTGATATCTTATGATAAATGTCTTTTTCTGTGTGACTTATTTCATTTAGAATCGTCGTACCTAAATCCACTCATCGTGCTGCTACTAGCCTTATGACGTGGATTTCATGGCTGAGTGATATTCCATTGTACATGAGGACCACAAGTTCTTTATCCACTTTTCTCTTTCCTAGGATATTTAAGGTGTAATGAAGTGGGGGTTCTTGTCAACAGAGCAGCCCTAAACTTTGGGGTGCCTGTGTCTTGCTGATTTTTAGTTTTCCCAATTTATACGCCCATGAGTGGAAGTGCCCTATGCTCTCCAAGCTGTGTTTTTTAGATGTTTCAGGACACACCGTACACTTCTCCAGAGTGGCTGTTGGCAATTTACATCCCGCCCATCAGCGTAGCAAGGCTCCCATTTCTCCATGGCCGGTCCTGCATTTCTGGTTTGGACACTTTTTTCCGCATGGCCCTTTTGCCCGCTGGGAAGCGAGACTTCTTTGGAGCGCTGATTTGCCTTTCCCGGTTGCTTGGTTGGCCAAAAAGGGCGTATGCGTTTTTTCCTGAATATATTCAGGAAAAAACGCATACGCCCTTTTTGGCCAAGGGCATCATTGTCCACGTTTTGCCGCTTTTCATGTGCTTTCAAGGTGATTCGAATCTACCTCCTGAAATCTGTTTCCTGCAATTCTGCCTTGCTTTCAAAGCCTCTTCATTGCCTTCTCTCAATATATTTGTGGACGAGAGTTATCATTTATAACTCTGCAGGTTTGTGAATTGCAGTGCCCCTGAGCTCCATTTTTCAACTCGCTTTTTTGGGAGCTAGCCACAAAAGTGCAGGATTGCTTCAGGCCCTCTTCTGGTTCTGGGGGGCAGGCTGAGCTTGTGGTTAATTCTTCTTCCTGATGGGCAAATAGTGTGACCTGTGCCTGTCCCAACCCCTAGAGCTAGTCTCTCATTGGTTCCCCTCTTCCCGTTCATCCTCAGGACAAATTGCAACCTGTACGGAACAGGAGATTAAAGGTGCTGATTTTCCAAGGAGGGAGATGGCTAGTAAAGCGGCTGGAATGGCGAACCCGAGCACAAGGAGATGAGAAATGAGGGGCGTTTTAGAAACCTTTCCCGATCACACGGTGTACCATCTTCTGGGTTTCTCATGCATGTTTTCGACGTAGGAAGATGCCCTTGAACCTGGAGATTTGGGACCCATGGGATGGGTACCATGCAGTATTACTTTAAAGGGTCTGCGTTGGCTCACGCAACCTCACCAAAACTCTCAGCCCCAATAGTGTCCACCCTTATGTCTCAATCAGCTGTGAGTCTAGATATGGTCAATCCAGGTTGCATCACAGCCCCTGAACGAATTTTGTAAGAATTTCTCTCTCTTTCACTGTCTTTGTTTCACGGGTTTTGAAAAGTAATTTATTTTTATAATGGGGTTTAGCTGCTTTTCACGGCTGTGTTTAGGACGCTTACACCCAATTGACTCACTTACAGAGAGATATCAATACATAGGTTTGAAGATTCTTACTAGTCAGATATATTCTTGTGTGGTGAATAGGGGATGTTGAGGCCAGTTCACTGAGCAAGGAGTAGGTCTTGTCTACTAGATATTGGGTTTATGGAACGGTATCTGAGCTAATTTGAAACCCTTGATTTATGCATCACCCCACCTCACCTTTCCCGTTCAGCAACCATAGTGTGTTTTCTAAACGTGTGACTCTGTTCTGTTTTGTAATTCAGTTCAAGTGTAGCGGTTTTTACATTCCCTCTAGAAGTGATATCTTATGATAAGTGTCTTTTTCTGTGTGACTTATTTCATTTAGAATCTTCGTACCTAAATCCACTCATCGTGCTGCTACTAGCCTTATGACGTGGATTTCATGGCTGAGTGATATTCCATTGTACATGAGGACCACAAGTTCTTTATCCACTTTTCTCTTTCCTAGGATATTTAAGGTGTAATGAAGTGGGGGTTCTTGTCAACAGAGCAGCCCTAAACTTTGGGGTGCCTGTGTCTTGCTGATTTTTAGTTTTCCCAATTTATACGCCCATGAGTGGAAGTGCCCTATGCTCTCCAAGCTGTGTTTTTTAGATGTTTCAGGACACACCGTACACTTCTCCAGAGTGGCTGTTGGCAATTTACATCCTGCCCATCAGCGTAGCAAGGCTCCCATTTCTCCATGGCCGGTCCTGCATTTCTGGTTTGGACACTTTTTCCGCATGGCCCTTTTGCCCGCTGGGAATTGAGACTTCTTTGGAGCGCTGATTTGCCTTTCCAGGTTGCTTGCTTGGCCAAAAAGGGCGTATGCGTTTTTTCCTGAATATATTCAGGAAAAAACGCATACGCCCTTTTTGGCCAAGGGCATCATTGTCCACGTTTGTCCGCTTTTCATGTGCTTTCAAGGCGATTCGAATCTACCTCCTGAAATCTGTTTCCTGCAATTCTGCCTTGCTTTCAAAGCCTCTTCGTTGCCTTCCCTCAATATATTTGTGGACGAGAGTTATCGTTTATAACTCTGCAGGTTTGTTTATTGCAGTGCCCCTGAGCTCCATTTTTCCAGTCGCTTTTTTGGGAGCTGGCCGCAAAAGTGCAGGATTGCTTCAGGCCCTCTTCTGGTTCTGGGGGGCAGGCTGAGCTTGTGGTTAATTCTTCTTCCTGATGGGAAAATAGAGTGACCTGTGCCTGTCCCAACCCCTAGAGCTAGTCTCTCATTGGTTCCCCTCTTGCCGTTCATCCTCAGGACAAATTGCAACCTGTACGGAACAGGAGATTAAAGGTGCTGATTCTCCAAGGAGGGAGATGGCTAGTAAAGCGGCTGGAATGGCAAACCCGAGCACAAGGAGATGAGAAATGAGGGGCGTTTTAGAAACCTTTCCCGATCACACGGTGTACCATCTTCTGGGTTTCTCATGCATGTTTTCGACGTAGGAAGATGTCCTTGAACCTGGAGATTTGGGACCCATGGGATGGGTACCATGCAGTATTACTTTAAAGGGTCTGCGTTGGCTCACGCAACCTCACCAAACCTCTCAGCCCCAAGAGTGTCCACCCTTATGTCTCAATCACCTGTGGGTCTAGATATGGTCAATCCAGGTTGCATCACAGCCCCTGAACGAATTTTGTAAGAATTTCTCTCTCTTTCACTGTCTTTGTTTCACGGGTTTTGAAAAGTAATTTATTTTTATAATGGGGTTTAGCTGCTTTTCACGGCTGTGTTTAGGCCGCTTTACACCCAATTGACTCACTTACAGAGAGATATCAATACATAGGTTTGAAGATTCTTACTAGTCAGATATATTCTTGTGCGGTGAATAGGGGGTGTTGAGGCCAGTTCACTGAGCAAGGAGTAGGTCTTGTCTACTACATATTGGGTTTATGGAACGGTATCTGAGCTAATTTGAAACCCTTGTTTTATGCATCACCCCACCTCACCTTTCCCGTTCAGCAACCATAGTGTGTTTTCTAAACGTGTGACTCTGTTCTGTTTTGTAATTCAGTTCAAGTGTAGCGGTTTTTACATTCCCTCTATAAGTGATATCTTATGATAAATGTCTTTTTCTGTGTGACTTATTTCATTTAGAATCGTCGTACCTAAATCCACTCATCGTGCTGCTACTAGCCTTATGACGTGGATTTCATGGCTGAGTGATATTCCATTGTACATGAGGACCACAAGTTCTTTATCCACTTTTCTCTTTCCTAGGATATTTAAGGTGTAATGAAGTGGGGGTTCTTGTCAACAGAGCAGCCCTAAACTTTGGGGTGCCTGTGTCTTGCTGATTTTTAGTTTTCCCAATTTATACGCCCATGAGTGGAAGTGCCCTATGCTCTCCAAGCTGTGTTTTTTAGATGTTTCAGGACACACCGTACACTTCTCCAGAGTGGCTGTTGGCAATTTACATCCCGCCCATCAGCGTAGCAAGGCTCCCATTTCTCCATGGCCGGTCCTGCATTTCTGGTTTGGACACTTTTTTCCGCATGGCCCTTTTGCCCGCTGGGAAGCGAGACTTCTTTGGAGCGCTGATTTGCCTTTTCCGTTTGCTTGGTTGGCCAAAAAGGGCGTATGCGTTTTTTCCTGAATATATTCAGGAAAAAACGCATACGCCCTTTTTGGCCAAGGGCATCATTGTCCAAGTTTTGCCGCTTTTCATGTGCTTTCAAGGCGATTCGAATCTACCTCCTGAAATCTGTTTCCTGCAATTCTGCCTTGCTTTCAAAGCCTCTTCGTTGCCTTCCCTCAATATATTTGTGGACGAGAGTTATCATTTATAACTCTGCAGGTTTGTGAATTGCAGTGCCCCTGAGCTCCATTTTTCCAGTCTCTTTTTTGGGAGCTGGCCGCAAAAGTGCAGGATTGCTTCAGACCCTCTTCTGGTTCTGGGGGGCAGGCTGAGCTTGTGGTTAATTCTTCTTCCTGATGGGAAAATAGAGTGACCTGTGCCAGTCCCAACCCCTAGAGCTAGTCTCTCATTGGTTCCCCTCTTCCCGTTCATCCTCAGGACAAATTGCAACCTGTATGGAACAGGAGATTAAAGGTGCTGATTCTCCAAGGAGGGAGATGGCTAGTAAAGCGGCTGGAATGGCGAACCCGAGCACAAGGAGATGAGAAATGCGGTGCGTTTTAGAAACCTTTCCCGATCACACGGTGTACCATCTTCTGGGTTTCTCATGCATGTTTTCGAGGTGGGAAGTTGCCCTTGAACCTGGAGATTTGGGACCCATGGGATGGGTACCATGCAGTATTACTTTAAAGGGACTGCGTTGGCTCACGCAACCTCACCAAACCTCTCAGCCCCAAGATTGTCCACCCTTATGTCTCAATCAGCTGTGGGTCTAGATATGGTCAATCCAGGTTGCATCACAGCCCCTGAACGAATTTTGTAAGAATTTCTCTCTCTTTCACTGTCTTTGTTTCACGGGTTTTGAAAAGTAATTTATTTTTATAATGGGGTTTATCTGCTTTTCACGGCTGTGTTTAGGCCGCTTTACACCAAATTGACTCACTTACAGAGAGATATCAATACATAGGTTTGAAGATTCTTACTAGTCAGATATATTCTTGTGCGGTGAATAGTGGGTGTTGAGGCCAGTTCACTGAGCAAGGAGTAGGTCTTGTCTATTACATATTGGGTTTATGGAATGGTATCTGAGATAATTTGAAACCCTTGATTTATGCATCACCCCACCTCACCTTTCCCGTTCAGCAACCATAGTGTGTTTTCTAAACGTGTGACTCTGTTCTGTTTTGTAATTCAGTTCAAGTGTAGCGGTTTTTACATTCCCTCTAGAAGTGATATCTTATGATAAGTGTCTTTTTCTGTGTGACTTATTTCATTTAGAATCTTCGTACCTAAATCCACTCATCGTGCTGCTACTAGCCTTATGACGTGGATTTCATGGCTGAGTGATATTCCATTGTACATGAGGACCACAAGTTCTTTATCCACTTTTCTCTTTCCTAGGATATTTAAGGTGTAATGAAGTGGGGGTTCTTGTCACCAGAGCAGCCCTAAACTTTGGGGTGCCTGTGTCTTGCTGATTTTTAGTTTTCCCAATTTATACGCCCATGAGTGGAAGTGCCCTATGTGCTCCAAGCTGTGTTTTTTAGATGTTTCAGGACACACCGTACACTTCTCCAGAGTGGCTGTTGGCAATTTACATCCCGCCCATCAGCGTAGCAAGGCTCCCATTTCTCCATGGCCGGTCCTGCATTTCTGGTTTGGACACTTTTTTCCGCATGGCCCTTTTGCCCGCTGGGAAGCGAGACTTCTTTGGAGCGCTGATTTGCCTTTCCAGGTGGCTTGGTTGGCCAAAAAGGGCGTATGCGTTTTTTCCTGAATATATTCAGGAAAAAACGCATACGCCCTTTTTGGCCAAGGGCATCATTGTCCACGTTTTGCCGCATTTCATGTGCTTTCAAGGCGATTCGAATCTACCTCCTGAAATCTGTTTCTTGCAATTCTGCCTTGCTTTCAAAGCCTCTTCGTTGCCTTCCCTCAATATATTTGTGGACGAGAGTTATCGTTTATAACTCTGCAGGTTTGTTTATTGCAGTGCCCCTGAGCTCCATTTTTCCAGTCACTTTTTTGGGAGCTGGCCGCAAAAGTGCAGGATTGCTTCAGGCCCTCTTCTGGTTCTGGGGGGCAGGCTGAGCTTGTGGTTAATTCTTCTTCCTGATGGGAAAATAGAGTGACCTGTGCCTGTCCCAACCCCTAGAGCTAGTCTCTCATTGGTTCCCCTCTTGCCGTTCATCTTCAGGACAAATTGCAACCTGTACGGAACAGGAGATTAAAGGTGCTGATTCTCCAAGGAGGGAGATGGCTAGTAAAGCGGCTGGAATGGCGAACCCGAGCACAAGGAGATGAGAAATGAGGGGCGTTTTAGAAACCTTTCCCGATCACACGGTGTACCATCTTCTGGGTTTCTCATGCATGTTTTCGACGTAGGAAGATGCCCTTGAACCTGGAGATTTGGGACCCATGGGATGGGTACCATGCAGTATTACTTTAAAGGGTCTGCGTTGGCTCACGCAACCTCACGAAAACTCTCAGCCCCAAGAGTGTCCACCCTTATGTCTCAATCAGCTGTGGGTCTAGATATCGTCAATCCAGGTTGCATCACAGCCCCTGAACGAATTTTGTAAGAATTTCTCTCTCTTTCACTGTCTTTGTTTCACGGGTTTTGAAAAGTAATTTATTTTTATAATGGGGTTTAGCTGCTTTTCACGGCTGTGTTTAGGCCGCTTTACACCCAATTGACTCACTTCCAGAGAGATATCAATACATAGGTTTGAAGATTCTTACTAGTCAGATATATTCTTGTGCGGTGAATAGGGGGTGTTGAGGCCAGTTCACTGAGCAAGGAGTAGGTCTTGTCTACTACATATTGGGTTTATGGAACGGTATCTGAGCTAATTTGAAACCCTTGATTTATGCATCACCCCACCTCAACTTTCCCGTTCAGCAGCCATAGTGTGTTTTCTAAACGTGTGACTCTGTTCTGTTTTGTAATTCAGTTCAAGTGTAGCGGTTTTTACATTCCCTCTAGAAGTGATATCTTATGATAAGTGTCTTTTTCTGTGTGACTTATTTCACTTAGAATCGTCGTACCTAAATCCACTCATCGTGCTGCTACTAGCCTTATGACGTGGATTTCATGGCTGAGTGATATTCCATTGTAAATGAAGACCACAAGTTCTTTATCCACTTTTCTCTTTCCTAGGATATTTAAGGTGTAATGAAGTGGGGGTTCTTGTCAACAGAGCAGCCCTAAACTTTGGGGTGCCTGTGTCTTGCTGATTTTTAGTTTTCCCAATTTATACGCCCATGAGTGGAAGTGCCCTATGCTCTCCAAGCTGTGTTTTTTAGATGTTTCAGGACACACCGTACACTTCTCCAGAGTGGCTGTTGGCAATTTACATCCCGCCCATCAGCGTAGCAAGGCTCCCATTTCTCCATGGCCGGTCCTGCATTTCTGGTTTGGACACTTTTTTCCGCATGGCCCTTTTGCCCGCTGGGAAGCGAGACTTCTTTGGAGCGCTGATTTGCCTTTCCAGGTGGCTTGGTTGGCCAAAAAGGGCGTATGCGTTTTTTCCTGAATATATTCAGGAAAAAACGCATACGCCCTTTTTGGCCAAGGGCATCATTGTCCACGTTTTGCCGCTTTTCATGTGCTTTCAAGGCGATTCGAATCTACCTCCTGAAATCTGTTTCCTGCAATTCTGCCTTGCTTTCAAAGCCTCTTCGTTGCCTTCCCTCAATATATTTGTGGACGAGAGTTATCGTTTATAACTCTGCAGGTTTGTTTATTACAGTGCCCCTGAGCTCCATTTTTCCAGTCACTTTTTTGGGAGCTGGCCGCAAAAGTGCAGGATTGCTTCAGGCCCTCTTCTGGTTCTGGGGGGCAGGCTGAGCTTGTGGTTAATTCTTCTTCCTGATGGGAAAATAGAGTGACCTGTGCCTGTCCCAACCCCTAGAGCTAGTCTCTCATTGGTTCCCCTCTTGCCGTTCATCCTCAGGACAAATTGCAACCTGTACGGAACAGGAGATTAAAGGTGCTGATTCTCCAAGGAGGGAGATGGCTAGTAAAGCGGCTGGAATGGCGAACCCGAGCACAAGGAGATGAGAAATGAGGGGCGTTTTAGAAACCTTTCCCGATCACACGGTGTACCATCTTCTGGGTTTCTCATGCATGTTTTCGACGTAGGAAGATGCCCTTGAACCTGGAGATTTGGGACCCATGGGATGGGTACCATGCAGTATTACTTTAAAGGGTCTGCGTTGGCTCACGCAACCTCACGAAAACTCTCAGCCCCAAGAGTGTCCACCCTTATGTCTCAATCAGCTGTGGGTCTAGATATGGTCAATCCAGGTTGCATCACAGCCCCTGAACGAATTTTGTAAGAATTTCTCTCTCTTTCACTGTCTTTGTTTCACGGGTTTTGAAAAGTAATTTATTTTTATAATGGGGTTTAGCTGCTTTTCACGGCTGTGTTTAGGCCGCTTTACACCCAATTGACTCACTTACAGAGAGATATCAATACATAGGTTTGAAGATTCTTACTAACTAGTCAGATATATTCTTGTGCGGTGAATAGGGGGTGTTGAGGCCAGTTCACTGAGCAAGGAGTAGGTCTTGTCTACTACATATTGGGTTTATGGAACGGTATCTGAGCTAATTTGAAACCCTTGATTTATGCATCACCCCACCTCACCTTTCCCGTTCAGCAGCCATAGTGTGTTTTCTAAGCGTGTGACTCTGTTCTGTTTTGTAATTCAGTTCAAGTGTAGCGGTTTTTACATTCCCTCTATAAGTGATATCTTATGATAAGTGTCTTTTTCTGTGTGACTTATTTCATTTAGAATCGTCGTACCTAAATCCACTCATCGTGCTGCTACTAGCCTTATGACGTGGATTTCATGGCTGAGTGATATTCCATTGTACATGAAGACCACAAGTTCTTTATCCACTTTTCTCTTTCCTAGGATATTTAAGGTGTAATGAAGTGGGGGTTCTTGTCAACAGAGCAGCCCTAAACTTTGGGGTGCCTGTGTCTTGCTGATTTTTAGTTTTCCCAATTTATACGCCCATGAGTGGAAGTGCCCTATGCTCTCCAAGCTGTGTTTTTTAGATGTTTCAGGACACACCGTACACTTCTCTAGAGTGGCTGTTGGCAATTTACATCCCGCCCATCAGCGTAGCAAGGCTCCCATTTCTCCATGGCCGGTCCTGCATTTCTGGTTTGGACACTTTTTTCCGCATGGCCCTTTTGCCCGCTGGGAAGCGAGACTTCTTTGGAGCGCTGATTTGCCTTTCCAGGTGGCTTGGTTGGCCAAAAAGGGCGTATGCGTTTTTTCCTGAATATATTCAGGAAAAAACGCATACGCCCTTTTTGGCCAAGGGCATCATTGTCCACGTTTTGCCGCTTTTCATGTGCTTTCAAGGCGATTCGAATCTACCTCCTGAAATCTGTTTCCTGCAATTCTGCCTTGCTTTCAAAGCCTCTTCGTTGCCTTCCCTCAATATATTTGTGGACGAGAGTTATCATTTATAACTCTGCAGGTTTGTTTATTACAGTGCCCCTGAGCTCCATTTTTCCAGTCACTTTTTTGGGAGCTGGCCGCAAAAGTGCAGGATTGCTTCAGGCCCTCTTCTGGTTCTGGGGGGCAGGCTGAGCTTGTGGTTAATTCTTCTTCCTGATGGGAAAATAGAGTGACCTGTGCCTGTCCCAACCCCTAGAGCTAGTCTCTCATTGGTTCCCCTCTTGCCGTTCATCCTCAGGACAAATTGCAACCTGTACGGAACAGGAGATTAAAGGTGCTGATTCTCCAAGGAGGGAGATGGCTAGTAAAGCGGCTGGAATGGCGAACCCGAGCACAAGGAGATGAGAAATGAGGGGCGTTTTAGAAACCTTTCCCGATCACACGGTGTACCATCTTCTGGGTTTCTCATGCATGTTTTCGACGTAGGAAGATGCCCTTGAACCTGGAGATTTGGGACCCATGGGATGGGTACCATGCAGTATTACTTTAAAGGGTCTGCGTTGGCTCACGCAACCTCACCAAAACTCTCAGCCCCAAGAGTGTCCACCCTTATGTCTCAATCAGCTGTGGGTCTAGATATGGTCAATCCAGGTTGCATCACAGCCCCTGAACGAATTTTGTAAGAATTTCTCTCTCTTTCACTGTCTTTGTTTCACGGGTTTTGAAAAGTAATTTATTTTTATAATGGGGTTTAGCTGCTTTTCACGGCTGTGTTTAGGCCGCTTTACACCCAATTGACTCACTTACAGAGAGATATCAATACATAGGTTTGAAGATTCTTACTAGTCAGATATATTCTTGTGCGGTGAATAGGGGGTGTTGAGGCCAGTTCACTGAGCAAGGAGTAGGTCTTGTCTACTACATATTGGGTTTATGGAACGGTATCTGAGCTAATTTGAAACCCTTGATTTATGCATCACCCCACCTCACCTTTCCCGTTCAGCAGTCATAGTGTGTTTTCTAAACGTGTGACTCTGTTCTGTTTTGTAATTCAGTTCAAGTGTAGCGGTTTTTACATTCCCTCTATAAGTGATATCTTATGATAAGTGTCTTTTTCTGTGTGACTTATTTCATTTAGAATCGTCGTACCTAAATCCACTCATCGTGCTGCTACTAGCCTTATGACGTGGATTTCATGGCTGAGTGATATTCCATTGTACATGAAGACCACAAGTTCTTTATCCACTTTTCTCTTTCCTAGGATATTTAAGGTGTAATGAAGTGGGGGTTCTTGTCAACAGAGCAGCCCTAAACTTTGGGGTGCCTGTGTCTTGCTGATTTTTAGTTTTCCCAATTTATACGCCCATGAGTGGAAGTGCCCTATGCTCTCCAAGCTGTGTTTTTTAGATGTTTCAGGACACACCGTACACTTCTCCAGAGTGGCTGTTGGCAATTTACATCCCGCCCATCAGCGTAGCAAGGCTCCCATTTCTCCATGGCCGGTCCTGCATTTCTGGTTTGGACACTTTTTTCCGCATGGCCCTTTTGCCCGCTGGGAAGCGAGACTTCTTTGGAGCGCTGATTTGCCTTTCCAGGTTGCTTGGTTGGCCAAAAAGGGCGTATGCGTTTTTTCCTGAATATATTCAGGAAAAAACGCATACGCCCTTTTTGGCCAAGGGCATCATTGTCCACGTTTTGCCGCTTTTCATATGCTTTCAAGGCGATTCGAATCTACCTCCTGAAATCTGTTTCCTGCAATTCTGCCTTGCTTTCAAAGCCTCTTCGTTGCCTTCCCTCAATATATTTGTGGACGAGAGTTGTCGTTTATAACTCTGCACGTTTGTTTATTGCAGTGCCTCTGAGCTCCATTTTTCCAGTCGCTTTTTCGGGAGCTGGCCGCAAAAGTGCAGGATTGCTTCAGGCCCTCTTCTGGTTCTGGGGGGCAGGCTGAGCTTGTGGTTAATTCTTCTTCCTGATGGGAAAATAGAGTGACCTGTGCCTGTCCCAACCCCTAGAGCTAGTCTCTCATTGGTTCCCCTCTTCCCGTTCATCCTCAGGACAAATTGCAACCTGTACGGAACAGGAGATTAAAGGTGCTGATTCTCTAAGGAGGGAGATGGCTAGTAAAGCGGCTGGAATGGCGAACCCGAGCACAAGGAGATGAGAAATGCGGTGCGTTTTAGAAACCTTTCCCGATCACACGGTGTACCATCTTCTGGGTTTCTCATGCATGTTTTCGACGTAGGAAGATGCCCTTGAACCTGGAGATTTGGGACCCATGGGATGGGTACCATGCAGTATTACTTTAAAGGGTCTGCGTTGGCTCACGCAACCTCACCAAAACTCTCAGCCCCAAGAGTGTCCACCCTTATGTCTCAATCAGCTGTGGGTCTAGATATGGTCAATCCAGGTTGCATCACAGCCCCTGAACGAATTTTGTAAGAATTTCTCTCTCTTTCACTGTCTTTGTTTCACGGGTTTTGAAAAGTAATTTATTTTTATAATGGGGTTTAGCTGCTTTTCACGGCTGTGTTTAGGCCGCTTTACACCCAATTGACTCACTTACAGAGAGATATCAATACATAGGTTTGAAGATTCTTACTAGTCAGATATATTCTTGTGCGGTGAATAGGGGGTTTTGAGGCCAGTTCACTGAGCAAGGAGTAGGTCTTGTCTACTACATATTGGGTTTATGGAACGGTATCTGAGATAATTTGAAACCCTTGATTTATGCATCACCCCACCTCACCTTTCCCGTTCAGCAACCATAGTGTGTTTTCTAAACGTGTGACTCTGTTCTGTTTTGTAATTCAGTTCAAGTGTAGCGGTTTTTACATTCCCTCTATAAGTGATATCTTATGATAAGTGTCTTTTTCTGTGTGACTTATTTCATTTAGAATCGTCGTACCTAAATCCACTCATCGTGCTGCTACTAGCCTTATGACGTGGATTTCATGGCTGAGTGATATTCCATTGTACATGAGGACCACAAGTTCTTTATCCACTTTTCTCTTTCCTAGGATATTTAAGGTGTAATGAAGTGGGGGTTCTTGTCAACAGAGCAGCCCTAAACTTTGGGGTGCCTGTGTCTTACTGATTTTTAGTTTTCCCAATTTATACGCCCATGAGTGGAAGTGCCCTATGCTCTCCAAGCTGTGTTTTTTAGATGTTTCAGGACACACCGTACACTTCTCCAGAGTGGCTGTTGGCAATTTACATCCCGCCCATCAGCGTAGCAAGGCTCCCATTTCTCCATGGCCGGTCCTGCATTTCTGGTTTGGACACTTTTTTCCGCATGGCCCTTTTGCCCGCTGGGAAGCGAGACTTCTTTGGAGCGCTGATTTGCCTTTCCAGGTGGCTTGGTTGGCCAAAAAGGGCGTATGCGTTTCTTCCTGAATATATTCAGGAAAAAACGCACACGCCCTTTTTGGCCAAGGGCATCATTGTCCACGTTTTGCCGCTTTTCATGTGCTTTCAAGGCGATTCGAATCTACCTCCTGAAATCTGTTTCCTGCAATTCTGCCTTGCTTTCAAAGCCTCTTCGTTGCCTTCCCTCAATATATTTGTGGACGAGAGTTATCGTTTATAGCTCTGCAGGTTTGTTTATTGCAGTGCCCCTGAGCTCCATTTTTCCAGTCACTTTTTTGGGAGCTGGCCGCAAAAGTGCAGGATTGCTTCAGGCCCTCTTCTGGTTCTGGGGGGCAGGCTGAGCTTGTGGTTAATTCTTCTTCCTGATGGGAAAATAGAGTGACCTGTGCCTGTCCCAACCCCTAGAGCTAGTCTCTCATTGGTTCCCCTCTTGCCGTTCATCCTCAGGACAAATTGCAACCTGTACGGAACAGGAGATTAAAGGTGCTGATTCTCCAAGGAGGGAGATGGCTAGTAAAGCGGCTGGAATGGCGAACCCGAGCACAAGGAGATGAGAAATGAGGGGCGTTTTAGAAACCTTTCCCGATCACACGGTGTACCATCTTCTGGGTTTCTCATGCATGTTTTCGACGTAGGAAGATGCCCTTGAACCTGGAGATTTGGGACCCATGGGATGGGTACCATGCAGTATTACTTTAAAGGGTCTGCGTTGGCTCACGCAACCTCACCAAAACTCTCAGCCCCAAGAGTGTCCACCCTTATGTCTCAATCAGCTGTGGGTCTAGATATGGTCAATCCAGGTTGCATCACAGCCCCTGAACGAATTTTGTAAGAATTTCTCTCTCTTTCACTGTCTTTGTTTCACGGGTTTTGAAAAGTAATTTATTTTTATAATGGGGTTTAGCTGCTTTTCACGGCTGTGTTTAGGCCGCTTTACACCCAATTGACTCACTTACAGAGAGATATCAATACATAGGTTTGAAGATTCTTACTAGTCAGATATATTCTTGTGCGGTGAATAGGGGGTGTTGAGGCCAGTTCACTGAGCAAGGAGTAGGTCTTGTCTACTACATATTGGGTTTATGGAACGGTATCTGAGCTAATTTGAAACCCTTGATTTATGCATCACCCCACCTCACCTTTCCCGTTCAGCAGTCATAGTGTGTTTTCTAAACGTGTGACTCTGTTCTGTTTTGTAATTCAGTTCAAGTGTAGCGGTTTTTACATTCCCTCTATAAGTGATATCTTATGATAAGTGTCTTTTTCTGTGTGACTTATTTCATTTAGAATCGTCGTACCTAAATCCACTCATCGTGCTGCTACTAGCCTTATGACGTGGATTTCATGGCTGAGTGATATTCCATTGTACATGAAGACCACAAGTTCTTTATCCACTTTTCTCTTTCCTAGGATATTTAAGGTGTAATGAAGTGGGGGTTCTTGTCAACAGAGCAGCCCTAAACTTTGGGGTGCCTGTGTCTTGCTGATTTTTAGTTTTCCCAATTTATACGCCCATGAGTGGAAGTGCCCTATGCTCTCCAAGCTGTGTTTTTTAGATGTTTCAGGACACACCGTACACTTCTCCAGAGTGGCTATTGGCAATTTACATCCCGCCCATCAGCGTAGCAAGGCTCCCATTTCTCCATGGCCGGTCCTGCATTTCTGGTTTGGACACTTTTTTCCGCATGGCCCTTTTGCCCGCTGGGAAGCGAGACTTCTTTGGAGCGCTGATTGGCCTTTCCAGGTGGCTTGGTTGGCCAAAAAGGGCGTATGCGTTTTTTCCTGAATATATTCAGGAAAAAACGCATACGCCCTTTTTGGCCAAGGGCATCATTGTCCACGTTTGGCCGCTTTTCATGTGCTTTCAAGGCGATTCGAATCTACCTCCTGAAATCTGTTTCCTGCAATTCTGCCTTGCTTTCAAAGCCTCTTCGTTGCCTTCCCTCAATATATTTGTGGACGAGAGTTATCATTTATAACTCTGCAGGTTTGTTTATTACAGTGCCCCTGAGCTCCATTTTTCCAGTCACTTTTTTGGGAGCTGGCCGCAAAAGTGCAGGATTGCTTCAGGCCCTCTTCTGGTTCTGGGAGGCAGGCTGAGCTTGTGGTTAATTCTTCTTCCTGATGGGAAAATAGAGTGACCTGTGCCTGTCCCAACCCCTAGAGCTAGTCTCTCATTGGTTCCCCTCTTCCCGTTCATCCTCAGGACAAATTGCAACCTGTACGGAACAGGAGATTAAAGTTGCTGATTCTCCAAGGAGGGAGATGGCTAGTAAAGCGGCTGGAATGGCGAACCCGAGCACAAGGAGATGAGAAATGAGGGGCGTTTTAGAAACCTTTCCCGATCACACGGTGTACCATCTTCTGGGTTTCTCATGCATGTTTTCGACGTAGGAAGATGCCCTTGAACCTGGAGATTTGGGACCCATGGGATGGGTACCATGCAGTATTACTTTAAAGGGTCTGCGTTGGCTCACGCAACCTCACCAAAACTCTCAGCCCCAAGAGTGTCCACCCTTATGTCTCAATCAGCTGTGGGTCTAGATATGGTCAATCCAGGTTGCATCACAGCCCCTGAACGAATTTTGTAAGAATTTCTCTCTCTTTCACTGTCTTTGTTTCACGGGTTTTGAAAAGTAATTTATTTTTATAATGGGGTTTAGCTGCTTTTCACGGCTGTGTTTAGGCCGCTTTACACCCAATTGACTCACTTACAGAGAGATATCAATACATAGGTTTGAAGATTCTTACTAGTCAGATATATTCTTGTGCGGTGAATAGGGGGTGTTGAGGCCAGTTCACTGAGCAAGGAGTAGGTCTTGTCTACTACATATTGGGTTTATGGAACGGTATCTGAGCTAATTTGAAACCCTTGATTTATGCATCACCCCACCTCACCTTTCCCGTTCAGCAGTCATAGTGTGTTTTCTAAACGTGTGACTCTGTTCTGTTTTGTAATTCAGTTCAAGTGTAGCGGTTTTTACATTCCCTCTATAAGTGATATCTTATGATAAGTGTCTTTTTCTGTGTGACTTATTTCATTTAGAATCGTCGTACCTAAATCCACTCATCGTGCTGCTACTAGCCTTATGACGTGGATTTCATGGCTGAGTGATATTCCATTGTACATGAAGACCACAAGTTCTTTATCCACTTTTCTCTTTCCTAGGATATTTAAGGTGTAATGAAGTGGGGGTTCTTGTCAACAGAGCAGCCCTAAACTTTGGGGTGCCTGTGTCTTGCTGATTTTTAGTTTTCCCAATTTATACGCCCATGAGTGGAAGTGCCCTATGCTCTCCAAGCTGTGTTTTTTAGATGTTTCAGGACACACCGTACACTTCTCCAGAGTGGCTATTGGCAATTTACATCCCGCCCATCAGCGTAGCAAGGCTCCCATTTCTCCATGGCCGGTCCTGCATTTCTGGTTTGGACACTTTTTTCCGCATGGCCCTTTTGCCCGCTGGGAAGCGAGACTTCTTTGGAGCGCTGATTTGCCTTTCCAGGTGGCTTGGTTGGCCAAAAAGGGCGTATGCGTTTTTTCCTGAATATATTCAGGAAAAAACGCATACGCCCTTTTTGGCCAAGGGCATCATTGTCCACGTTTGGCCGCTTTTCATGTGCTTTCAAGGCGATTCGAATCTACCTCCTGAAATCTGTTTCCTGCAATTCTGCCTTGCTTTCAAAGCCTCTTCGTTGCCTTCCCTCAATATATTTGTGGACGAGAGTTATCATTTATAACTCTGCAGGTTTGTTTATTACAGTGCCCCTGAGCTCCATTTTTCCAGTCACTTTTTTGGGAGCTGGCCGCAAAAGTGCAGGATTGCTTCAGGCCCTCTTCTGGTTCTGGGAGGCAGGCTGAGCTTGTGGTTAATTCTTCTTCCTGATGGGAAAATAGAGTGACCTGTGCCTGTCCCAACCCCTAGAGCTAGTCTCTCATTGGTTCCCCTCTTCCCGTTCATCCTCAGGACAAATTGCAACCTGTACGGAACAGGAGATTAAAGTTGCTGATTCTCCAAGGAGGGAGATGGCTAGTAAAGCGGCTGGAATGGCGAACCCGAGCACAAGGAGATGAGAAATGAGGGGCGTTTTAGAAACCTTTCCCGATCACACGGTGTACCATCTTCTGGGTTTCTCATGCATGTTTTCGACGTAGGAAGATGCCCTTGAACCTGGAGATTTGGGACCCATGGGATGGGTACCATGCAGTATTACTTTAAAGGGTCTGCGTTGGCTCACGCAACCTCACCAAAACTCTCAGCCCCAAGAGTGTCCACCCTTATGTCTCAATCAGCTGTGGGTCTAGATATGGTCAATCCAGGTTGCATCACAGCCCCTGAACGAATTTTGTAAGAATTTCTCTCTCTTTCACTGTCTTTGTTTCACGGGTTTTTGAAAAGTAATTTATTTTTATAATGGGGTTTAGCTGCTTTTCACGGCTGTGTTTAGGCCGCTTTACACCCAATTGACTCACTTACAGAGAGATATCAATACATAGGTTTGAAGATTCTTACTAGTCAGATATATTCTTGTGCGGTGAATAGGGGGTGTTGAGGCCAGTTCACTGAGCAAGGAGTAGGTCTTGTCTACTACATATTGGGTTTATGGAACGGTATCTGAGCTAATTTGAAACCCTTGATTTATGCATCACCCCACCTCACCTTTCCCGTTCAGCAGCCATAGTTTGTTTTCTAAACGTGTGACTCTGTTCTGTTTTGTAATTCAGTTCAAGTGTAGCGGTTTTTACATTCCCTCTATAAGTGATATCTTATGATAAGTGTCTTTTTCTGTGTGACTTATTTCATTTAGAATCGTCGTACCTAAATCCACTCATCGTGCTGCTACTAGCCTTATGACGTGGATTTCATGGCTGAGTGATATTCCATTGTACATGAAGACCACAAGTTCTTTATCCACTTTTCTCTTTCCTAGGATATTTAAGGTGTAATGAAGTGGGGGTTCTTGTCAACAGAGCAGCCCTAAACTTTGGGGTGCCTGTGTCTTGCTGATTTTTAGTTTTCCCAATTTATAAGCCCATGAGTGGAAGTGCCCTATGCTCTCCAAGCTGTGTTTTTTAGATGTTTCAGGACACACCGTACACTTCTCCAGAGTGGCTGTTGGCAATTTACATCCCGCCCATCAGCGTAGCAAGGCTCCCATTTCTCCATGGCCGGTCCTGCATTTCTGGTTTGGACACTTTTTTCCGCATGGCCCTTTTGCCCGCTGGGAAGCGAGACTTCTTTGGAGCGCTGATTTGCCTTTCCAGGTTGCTTGGTTGGCCAAAAAGGGCGTATGCGTTTTTTCCTGAATATATTCAGGAAAAAACGCATACGCCCTTTTTGGCCAAGGGCATCATTGTCCACGTTTTGCCGCTTTTCATATGCTTTCAAGGCGATTCGAATCTACCTCCTGAAATCTGTTTCCTGCAATTCTGCCTTGCTTTCAAAGCCTCTTCGTTGCCTTCCCTCAATATATTTGTGGACGAGAGTTGTCGTTTATAACTCTGCACGTTTGTTTATTGCAGTGCCTCTGAGCTCCATTTTTCCAGTCGCTTTTTCGGGAGCTGGCCGCAAAAGTGCAGGATTGCTTCAGGCCCTCTTCTGGTTCTGGGGGGCAGGCTGAGCTTGTGGTTAATTCTTCTTCCTGATGGGAAAATAGAGTGACCTGTGCCTGTCCCAACCCCTAGAGCTAGTCTCTCATTGGTTCCCCTCTTCCCGTTCATCCTCAGGACAAATTGCAAACTGTACGGAACAGGAGATTAAAGGTGCTGATTCTCTAAGGAGGGAGATGGCTAGTAAAGCGGCTGGAATGGCGAACCCGAGCACAAGGAGATGAGAAATGCGGTGCGTTTTAGAAACCTTTCCCGATCACACGGTGTACCATCTTCTGGGTTTCTCATGCATGTTTTCGACGTAGGAAGATGCCCTTGAACCTGGAGATTTGGGACCCATGGGATGGGTACCATGCAGTATTACTTTAAAGGGTCTGCGTTGGCTCACGCAACCTCACCAAAACTCTCAGCCCCAAGAGTGTCCACCCTTATGTCTCAATCAGCTGTGGGTCTAGATATGTTCAATCCAGGTTGCATCACAGCCCCTGAACGAATTTTGTAAGAATTTCTCTCTCTTTCACTGTCTTTGTTTCACGGGTTTTGAAAAGTAATTTATTTTTATAATGGGGTTTAGCTGCTTTTCACGGCTGTGTTTAGGCCGCTTTACACCCAATTGACTCACTTACAGAGAGATATCAATACATAGGTTTGAAGATTCTTACTAGTCAGATATATTCTTGTGCGGTGAATAGGGGGTTTTGAGGCCAGTTCACTGAGCAAGGAGTAGGTCTTGTCTACTACATATTGGGTTTATGGAACGGAATCTGAGATAATTTGAAACCCTTGATTTATGCATCACCCCACCTCACCTTTCCCGTTCAGCAACCATAGTGTGTTTTCTAAACGTGTGACTCTGTTCTGTTTTGTAATTCAGTTCAAGTGTAGCGGTTTTTACATTCCCTCTATAAGTGATATCTTATGATAAGTGTCTTTTTCTGTGTGACTTATTTCATTTAGAATCGTCGTACCTAAATCCACTCATCGTGCTGCTACTAGCCTTATGACGTGGATTTCATGGCTGAGTGATATTCCATTGTACATGAGGACCACAAGTTCTTTATCCACTTTTATCTTTCCTAGGATATTTAAGGTGTAATGAAGTGGGGGTTCTTGTCAACAGAGCAGCCCTAAACTTTGGTGTGCCTGTGTCTTGCTGATTTTTAGTTTTCCCAATTTATACGCCCATGAGTGGAAGTGCCCTATGCTCTCCAAGCTGTGTTTTTTAGATGTTTCAGGACACACCGTACACTTCTCCAGAGTGGCTGTTGGCAATTTACATCCCGCCCATCAGCGTAGCAAGGCTCCCATTTCTCCATGGCCGGTCCTGCATTTCTGGTTTGGACACTTTTTTCCGCATGGCCCTTTTGCCCGCTGGGAAGCGAGACTTCTTTGGAGCGCTGATTTGCCTTTCCAGGTGGCTTGGTTGGCCAAAAAGGGCGTATGCGTTTCTTCCTGAATATATTCAGGAAAAAACGCATACGCCCTTTTTGGCCAAGGGCATCATTGTCCACGTTTTGCCGCTTTTCATGTGCTTTCAAGGCGATTCGAATCTACCTCCTGAAATCTGTTTCCTGCAATTCTGCCTTGCTTTCAAAGCCTCTTCGTTGCCTTCCCTCAATATATTTGTGGACGAGAGTTATCGTTTATAGCTCTGCAGGTTTGTTTATTGCAGTGCCTCTGAGCTCCATTTTTCCAGTCGCTTTTTCGGGAGCTGGCCGCAAAAGTGCAGGATTGCTTCAGGCCCTCTTCTGGTTCTGGGGGGCAGGCTGAGCTTGTGGTTAATTCTTCTTCCTGATGGGAAAATAGAGTGACCTGTGCCTGTCCCAACCCCTAGAGCTAGTCTCTCATTGGTTCCCCTCTTCCCGTTCATCCTCAGGACAAATTGCAAACTGTACGGAACAGGAGATTAAAGGTGCTGATTCTCTAAGGAGGGAGATGGCTAGTAAAGCGGCTGGAATGGCGAACCCGAGCACAAGGAGATGAGAAATGCGGTGCGTTTTAGAAACCTTTCCCGATCACACGGTGTACCATCTTCTGGGTTTCTCATGCATGTTTTCGACGTAGGAAGATGCCCTTGAACCTGGAGATTTGGGACCCATGGGATGGGTACCATGCAGTATTACTTTAAAGGGTCTGCGTTGGCTCACGCAACCTCACCAAAACTCTCAGCCCCAAGAGTGTCCACCCTTATGTCTCAATCAGCTGTGGGTCTAGATATGTTCAATCCAGGTTGCATCACAGCCCCTGAACGAATTTTGTAAGAATTTCTCTCTCTTTCACTGTCTTTGTTTCACGGGTTTTGAAAAGTAATTTATTTTTATAATGGGGTTTAGCTGCTTTTCACGGCTGTGTTTAGGCCGCTTTACACCCAATTGACTCACTTACAGAGAGATATCAATACATAGGTTTGAAGATTCTTACTAGTCAGATATATTCTTGTGCGGTGAATAGGGGGTTTTGAGGCCAGTTCACTGAGCAAGGAGTAGGTCTTGTCTACTACATATTGGGTTTATGGAACGGAATCTGAGATAATTTGAAACCCTTGATTTATGCATCACCCCACCTCACCTTTCCCGTTCAGCAACCATAGTGTGTTTTCTAAACGTGTGACTCTGTTCTGTTTTGTAATTCAGTTCAAGTGTAGCGGTTTTTACATTCCCTCTATAAGTGATATCTTATGATAAGTGTCTTTTTCTGTGTGACTTATTTCATTTAGAATCGTCGTACCTAAATCCACTCATCGTGCTGCTACTAGCCTTATGACGTGGATTTCATGGCTGAGTGATATTCCATTGTACATGAGGACCACAAGTTCTTTATCCACTTTTATCTTTCCTAGGATATTTAAGGTGTAATGAAGTGGGGGTTCTTGTCAACAGAGCAGCCCTAAACTTTGGTGTGCCTGTGTCTTGCTGATTTTTAGTTTTCCCAATTTATACGCCCATGAGTGGAAGTGCCCTATGCTCTCCAAGCTGTGTTTTTTAGATGTTTCAGGACACACCGTACACTTCTCCAGAGTGGCTGTTGGCAATTTACATCCCGCCCATCAGCGTAGCAAGGCTCCCATTTCTCCATGGCCGGTCCTGCATTTCTGGTTTGGACACTTTTTTCCGCATGGCCCTTTTGCCCGCTGGGAAGCGAGACTTCTTTGGAGCGCTGATTTGCCTTTCCAGGTGGCTTGGTTGGCCAAAAAGGGCGTATGCGTTTCTTCCTGAATATATTCAGGAAAAAACGCATACGCCCTTTTTGGCCAAGGGCATCATTGTCCACGTTTTGCCGCTTTTCATGTGCTTTCAAGGCGATTCGAATCTACCTCCTGAAATCTGTTTCCTGCAATTCTGCCTTGCTTTCAAAGCCTCTTCGTTGCCTTCCCTCAATATATTTGTGGACGAGAGTTATCGTTTATAGCTCTGCAGGTTTGTTTATTGCAGTGCCTCTGAGCTCCATTTTTCCAGTCGCTTTTTCGGGAGCTGGCCGCAAAAGTGCAGGATTGCTTCAGGCCCTCTTCTGGTTCTGGGGGGCAGGCTGAGCTTGTGGTTAATTCTTCTTCCGGATGGGAAAATAGAGTGACCTGTGCCTGTCCCAACCCCTAGAGCTAGTCTCTCATTGGTTCCCCTCTTCCCGTTCATCCTCAGGACAAATTGCAACCTGTACGGAACAGGAGGTTAAAGGTGCTGATTCTCCAAGGAGGGAGATGGCTAGTAAAGCGGCTGGAATGGCGAACCCGAGCACAAGGAGATGAGAAATGAGGGGCGTTTTAGAAACCTTTCCCGATCACACGGTGTACCATCTTCTGGGTTTCTCATGCATGTTTTCGACGTAGGAAGATGCCCTTGAACCTGGAGATTTGGGACCCATGGGATGGGTACCATACAGTATTACTTTAAAGGGTCTGCGTTGGCTCACGCAACCTCACCAAAACTCTCAGCCCCAAGAGTGTCCACCCTTATGTCTCAATCAGCTGTGGGTCTAGATATGGTCAATCCAGGTTGCATCACAGCCCCTGAACGAATTTTGTAAGAATTTCTCTCTCTTTCACTGTGTTTGTTTCACGGGTTTTGAAAAGTAATTTATTTTTATAATGGGGTTTAGCTGCTTTTCACGGCTGTGTTTAGGCCGCTTTACACCCAATTGACTCACTTACAGAGAGATATCAATACATAGGTTTGAAGATTATTACTAGTCAGATATATTCTTGTGCGGTGAATAGGGGGTGTTGAGGCCAGTTCACTGAGCAAGGAGTAGGTCTTGTCTACTACATATTGGGTTTATGGAACGGTATCGGAGCTAATTTGAAACCCTTGTTTTATGCATCACCCCACCTCACCTTTCCCGTTCAGCAGCCATAGTGTGTTTTCTGAACATGTGACTCTGTTCTGTTTTGTAATTCAGTTCAAGTGTAGCGGTTTTTACATTCCCTCTGTAAGTGATAACTTATGATAAGTGTCTTTTTCTGTGTGACTTATTTCACTAAGAAACATCGTGCCTAAATCCACTCATCGTGCTGCGACTAGCCTTAAGACGTGGATTTCATGGCTGAGTGATATTCCATTGTACATGTGGACCACAACTTCTTTATCTACTTTTCTCTTTCCTAGGATATTTAAGTTGTAATGAAGTGGGGGTTCTTGTCAACAGAGCAACCCTAAACTTTGGGGTGCCTGTGTCTTGCTGATTTTAGTTTTCCCAATTTATACGCCCATGAGTGGAAGTGCCCTATGCTCTCCAAGCTGTGTTTTTTAGATGTTTAAGAACACACCGTACACTTCTCCAGAGTGGCTGTTGGCAATTTACATCCCACCCATCAGCGTAGCAAGAGTCCCATTTCTCCATGGCCGGTCCTGCATTTCTGGTTTGGACACTTTTTTCCGCATGGCCCTTTTGCCCGCTGGGAAGCGAGACTTCTTTGGAGCGCTGATTTGCCTTTCCCGGTTGCTTGGTTGGCCAAAAAGGGCGTATGCGTTTTTTCCTGAATATATTCAGGAAAAAACGCATATGCCCTATTTGGCCAAGGGCATCATTGTCCACGTTTTGCCGCTTTTCTTGTGCTTTCACGGCGATTCGAATCTACCTCCAGAAATCTGTTTCCTGCAATTCTGCCTTGCTTTGAAAGCCTCTTCGTTGCATTCCCTCAATATATTTGTGGACGAGAGTTATCATTTATAACTCTGCAGGTTTGTGAATTGCAGTGCCCCTGAGCTCCATTATTCAACTCGCTTTTCTGGGAGCTGGCCGCAAAAGTGCAGGATTGCTTCAGGCCCTCTTCTGGTTCTGGGGGGCAGGCTGAGCTTGTGGTTAATTCTTCTTCCTGATGGGAAAATAGAGTGACCTGTGCCTGTCCCAATCCCTAGAGCTAGTCTCTCATTGGTTCCCCTTCTTCCCGTTCATCCTCAGGACAAATTGCAACCTGTATGGAACAGGAGGTTAAAGGTGCTGATTCTCCAAGGAGGGAGATGGCTAGTAAAGCGGCTGGAATGGCGAACCCGAGCACAAGGAGATGAGAAATGAGGTGCGTTTTAGAAACCTTTCCCGATCACACGGTGTACCATCTTCTGGGATTCTCATGCATGTTTTCGATGTAGGAAGATGCCCTTGAACCTGGAGATTTGGGAACATTGGGATGGGTACATGCATTATTATTTTAAAGGGTCTGCATTGGCTCAGCCCACCTCACCAAAGCTCTCAGCCTCAAGAGTGTCCACCGTTATGACTCAATCACCTGTGGATATAGATATGGTCAATCCAGGTTGCATCACATCCCCTGAACGAATTTTGTAAGAATTTCTCTCTCTTTCACTGTCTTTGTATCACGGGTTTTTAAAAGTAATTTATTTTTATAATGGTTTTTCACTTGTTTTCACGGCTGTGTTTATTTCGCTTTACACCCCCTTGATTCACTTACAGAGAAATATCAATACATAGGTTTAAAGATTCTTACTAGTCAGATATATTCTTGTGCGGTGAATAGGGGATGTTGAGTCCAGTTCACTGAAAAATGAATAGGTCTTGTCTATTACATATTGGGTTTATGTAACGGCATCTGAGCTAATTTGAAACCCTTGTTTTATGCATCCCCCCACCTCACCTTTCCCGTTCAGCAGCCATATAGAGTTTTCTAAACGTGTGACTCTGTTCTGTTTTGTAATTCAGTTCAAGTGTAGCGGTTTTTACATTCCCTCTATAAGTGATATCTTATGATAAGTGTCTTTTTCTGTGTGACTTATTTCATTTAGAATCGTCGTACCTAAATCCACTCATCGTGCTGCTACTAGCCTTATGACGTGGATTTCATGGCTGAGTGATATTCCATTGTACATGAGGACCACAAGTTCTTTATCCACTTTTCTCTTTCCTAGGATATTTAAGGTGTAATGAAGTGGGGGTTCTTGTCAACAGAGCAGCCCTAAACTTTGGGGTGCCTGTGTCTTGCTGATTTTTAGTTTTCCCAATTTATACGCCCATGAGTGGAAGTGCCCTATGCTCTCCAAGCTGTGTTTTTTAGATGTTTCAGGACACACCGTACACTTCTCCAGAGTGGCTGTTGGCAATTTACATCCCGCCCATCAGCGTAGCAAGGCTCCCATTTCTCCATGGCCGGTCCTGCATTTCTGGTTTGGACACTTTTTTCCGCATGGCCCTTTTGCCCGCTGGGAAGCGAGACTTCTTTGGAGCGCTGATTTGCCTTTCCCGGTTGCTTGGTTGGCCAAAAAGGGCGTAGGCGTTTTTTCCTGAATATATTCAGGAAAAAACGCCTACGCCCTTTTTGGCCAAGGGCATCATTGTCCATGTTTTGCCGCTTTTCATGTGCTTTCAAGGCGATTCGAATCTACCTCCTGAAATCTGTTTCCTGCAATTCTGCCTTGCTTTCAAAGCCTCTTCGTTGCCTTCACTCAATATATTTGTGGACGAGAGTTATCGTTTATAACTCTGCAGGTTTGTTTATTGCAGTGCCCCTGAGCTCCATTTTTCCAGTCGCTTTTTTGGGAGCTGGCCGCAAAAGTGCAGGATTGCTTCAGGCCCTCTTCTGGTTCTGGGGGGCAGGCTGAGCTTGTGGTTAATTCTTCTTCCTGATGGGAAAATAGAGTGACCTGTGCCTGTCCCAACCCCTAGAGCTAGTCTCTCATTGGTTCCCCTCTTCCCGTTCATCCTCAGGACAAATTGCAACCTGTACGGAACAGGAGGTTAAAGGTGCTGATTCTCCAAGGAGGGAGATGGCTAGTAAAGCGGCTGGAATGGCGAACCCGAGCACAAGGAGATGAGAAATGAGGGGCGTTTTAGAAACCTTTCCCGATCACACGGTGTACCATCTTCTGGGTTTCTCATGCATGTTTTCGACGTAGGAAGATGCCCTTGAACCTGGCGATATGGGACCCATGGGATGGGTACCATACAGTATTACTTTAAAGGGTCTGCGTTGGCTCACGCAACCTCACCAAACCTCTCAGCCCCAAGAGTGTCCACCCTTATGTCTCAATCAGCTGTGGGTCTAGATATGGTCAATCCAGGTTGCATCACAGCCCCTGAACGAATTTTGTAAGAATTTCTCTCTCTTTCACTGTGTTTGTTTCACGGGTTTTGAAAAGTAATTTATTTTTATAATGGGGTTTAGCTGCTTTTCACGGCTGTGTTTAGGCCGCTTTACACCCAATTGACTCACTTACAGAGAGATATCAATACATAGGTTTGAAGATTATTACTAGCCAGATATATTCTTGTGCGGTGAATAGGGGGTGTTGAGGCCAGTTCACTGAGCAAGGAGTAGGTCTTGTCTACTACATATTGGGTTTATGGAACGGTATTGGAGCTAATTTGAAACCCTTGTTTTATGCATCACCCCACCTCACCTTTCCCGTTCAGCAGCCATAGTGTGTTTTCTGAACATGTGACTCTGTTCTGTTTTGTAATTCAGTTCAAGTGTAGCGGTTTTTACATTCCCTCTGTAAGTGATAACTTATGATAAGTGTCTTTTTCTGTGTGACTTATTTCACTAAGAAACATCGTGCCTAAATCCACTCATCGTGCTGCGACTAGCCTTAAGACGTGGATTTCATGGCTGAGTGATATTCCATTGTACATGTGGACCACAACTTCTTTATCTACTTTTCTCTTTCCTAGGATATTTAAGTTGTAATGAAGTGGGGGTTCTTGTCAACAGAGCAACCCTAAACTTTGGGGTGCCTGTGTCTTGCTGATTTTAGTTTTCCCAATTTATACGCCCATGAGTGGAAGTGCCCTATGCTCTCCAAGCTGTGTTTTTTAGATGTTTAAGAACACACCGTACACTTCTCCAGAGTGGCTGTTGGCAATTTACATCGCACCCATCAGCGTAGCAAGAGTCCCATTTCTCCATGGCCGGTCCTGCATTTCTGGTTTGGACACTTTTTTCCGCATGGCCCTTTTGCCCGCTGGGAAGCAAGACTTCTTTGGAGCGCTGATTTGCCTTTCCCGGTTGCTTGGTTGGCCAAAAAGGGCGTATGCGTTTTTTCCTGAATATATTCAGGAAAAAACGCATATTCCCTATTTGTCCAAGGGCATCATTGTCCACGTTTTGCCGCTTTTCTTGTGCTTTCACGGCGATTCGAATCTACCTCCAGAAATCTGTTTCCTGCAATTCTGCCTTGCTTTCAAAGCCTCTTCGTTGCATTCCCTCAATATATTTGTGGACGAGAGTTATCATTTATAACTCTGCAGGTTTGTGAATTGCAGTGCCCCTGAGCTCCATTATTCAACTCGCTTTTCTGGGAGCTGGCCGCAAAAGTGCAGGATTGCTTCAGGCCCTCTTCTGGTTCTGGGGGGCAGGCTGAGCTTGTGGTTAATTCTTCTTCCTGATGGGAAAATAGAGTGACCTGTGCCTGTCCCAATCCCTAGAGCTAGTCTCTCATTGGTTCCCCTTCTTCCCGTTCATCCTCAGGACAAATTGCAACCTGTACGGAACAGGAGGTTAAAGGTGCTGATTCTCCAAGGAGGGAGATGGCTAGTAAATCGGCTGGAATGGCGAACCCGAGCAAAGGAGATGAGAAATGAGGTGCGTTTTAGAAACCTTTCCCGATCACACGGTGTACCATCTTCTGGGTTTCTCATGCCTGTTTTCGACGTAGGAAGATGCCCTTGAACCTGGAGATTTGGGACCCATGGGATGGGCACCATGCAGTATTACTTGAAAGGGTCTGCGTTGGCTCACCCAACCTCACCGAACCTCTCAGCCCCAAGAGTGTCCACCCTTATGTCTCAATCACCTGTGGATATAGATATGGTCAATCCAGGTTGCATCACATCCCCTGAACGAATTTTGTAAGAATTTCTCTCTCTTTCACTGTCTTTGTATCACGGGTTTTTAAAAGTAATTTATTTTTATAATGGTTTTTCACTTGTTTTCACGGCTGTTTTTATTTCGCTTTACACCCCCTTGATTCACTTACAGAGAAATATCAATACATAGGTTTAAAGATTCTTACTAGTCAGATATATTCTTGTGCGGTGAATAGGGGATGTTGAGTCCAGTTCACTGAAAAATGAATAGGTCTTGTCTATTACATATTGGGTTTATGTAACGGCATCTGAGCTAATTTGAAACCCTTGTTTTATGCATCCCCCCACCTCACCTTTCCCGTTCAGCAGCCATATAGTGTTTTCTAAACGTGTGACTCTGTTCTGTTTTGTAATTCAGTTCAAGTGTAGCGGTTTTTACATTCCCTCTATAAGTGATATCTTATGATAAGTGTCTTTTTCTGTGTGACTTATTTCATTTAGAATCGTCGTACCTAAATCCACTCATCGTGCTGCTACTAGCCTTATGACGTGGATTTCATGGCTGAGTGATATTCCATTGTACATGAGGACCACAAGTTCTTTATCCACTTTTCTCTTTCCTAGGATATTTAAGGTGTAATGAAGTGGGGGTTCTTGTCAACAGAGCAGCCCTAAACTTTGGGGTGCCTGTGTCTTGCTGATTTTTAGTTTTCCCAATTTATACGCCCATGAGTGGAAGTGCCCTATGCTCTCCAAGCTGTGTTTTTTAGATGTTTCAGGACACACCGTACACTTCTCCAGAGTGGCTGTTGGCAATTTACATCCCGCCCATCAGCGTAGCAAGGCTCCCATTTCTCCATGGCCGGTCCTGCATTTCTGGTTTGGACACTTTTTTCCGCATGGCCCTTTTGCCCGCTGGGAAGCGAGACTTCTTTGGAGCGCTGATTTGCCTTTCCCGGTTGCTTGGTTGGCCAAAAAGGGCGTAGGCGTTTTTTCCTGAATATATTCAGGAAAAAACGCCTACGCCCTTTTTGGCCAAGGGCATCATTGTCCATGTTTTGCCGCTTTTCATGTGCTTTCAAGGCGATTCGAATCTACCTCCTGAAATCTGTTTCCTGCAATTCTGCCTTGCTTTCAAAGCCTCTTCGTTGCCTTCACTCAATATATTTGTGGACGAGAGTTATCGTTTATAACTCTGCAGGTTTGTTTATTGCAGTGCCCCTGAGCTCCATTTTTCCAGTCGCTTTTTTGGGAGCTGGCCGCAAAAGTGCAGGATTGCTTCAGGCCCTCTTCTGGTTCTGGGGGGCAGGCTGAGCTTGTGGTTAATTCTTCTTCCTGATGGGAAAATAGAGTGACCTGTGCCTGTCCCAACCCCTAGAGCTAGTCTCTCATTGGTTCCCCTCTTCCCGTTCATCCTCAGGACAAATTGCAACCTGTACGGAACAGGAGGTTAAAGGTGCTGATTCTCCAAGGAGGGAGATGGCTAGTAAAGCGGCTGGAATGGCGAACCCGAGCACAAGGAGATGAGAAATGAGGGGCGTTTTAGAAACCTTTCCCGATCACACGGTGTACCATCTTCTGGGTTTCTCATGCATGTTTTCGACGTAGGAAGATGCCCTTGAACCTGGCGATTTGGGACCCATGGGATGGGTACCATACAGTATTACTTTAAAGGGTCTGCGTTGGCTCACGCAACCTCACCAAACCTCTCAGCCCCAAGAGTGTCCACCCTTATGTCTCAATCAGCTGTGGGTCTAGATATGGTCAATCCAGGTTGCATCACAGCCCCTGAACGAATTTTGTAAGAATTTCTCTCTCTTTCACTGTGTTTGTTTCACGGGTTTTGAAAAGTAATTTATTTTTATAATGGGGTTTAGCTGCTTTTCACGGCTGTGTTTAGGCCGCTTTACACCCAATTGACTCACTTACAGAGAGATATCAATACATAGGTTTGAAGATTATTACTAGCCAGATATATTCTTGTGCGGTGAATAGGGGGTGTTGAGGCCAGTTCACTGAGCAAGGAGTAGGTCTTGTCTACTACATATTGGGTTTATGGAACGGTATCGGAGCTAATTTGAAACCCTTGTTTTATGCATCACCCCACCTCACCTTTCCCGTTCAGCAGCCATAGTGTGTTTTCTGAACATGTGACTCTGTTCTGTTTTGTAATTCAGTTCAAGTGTAGCGGTTTTTACATTCCCTCTGTAAGTGATAACTTATGATAAGTGTCTTTTTCTGTGTGACTTATTTCACTAAGAAACATCGTGCCTAAATCCACTCATCGTGCTGCGACTAGCCTTAAGACGTGGATTTCATGGCTGAGTGATATTCCATTGTACATGTGGACCACAACTTCTTTATCTACTTTTCTCTTTCCTAGGATATTTAAGTTGTAATGAAGTGGGGGTTCTTGTCAACAGAGCAACCCTAAACTTTGGGGTGCCTGTGTCTTGCTGATTTTAGTTTTCCCAATTTATACGCCCATGAGTGGAAGTGCCCTATGCTCTCCAAGCTGTGTTTTTTAGATGTTTAAGAACACACCGTACACTTCTCCAGAGTGGCTGTTGGCAATTTACATCCCACCCATCAGCGTAGCAAGGCTCCCATTTCTCCATGGCCGGTCCTGCATTTCTGGTTTGGACACTTTTTTCCGCATGGCCCTTTTGCCCGCTGGGAAGCAAGACTTCTTTGGAGCGCTGATTTGCCTTTCCCGGTTGCTTGGTTGGCCAAAAAGGGCGTATGCGTTTTTTCCTGAATATATTCAGGAAAAAACGCATATGCCCTATTTGGCCAAGGGCATCATTGTCCACGTTTTGCCGCTTTTCTTGTGCTTTCACGGCGATTCGAATCTACCTCCAGAAATCTGTTTCCTGCAATTCTGCTTTGCTTTCAAAGCCTCTTCGTTGCATTCCCTCAATATATTTGTGGACGAGAGTTATCATTTATAACTCTGCAGGTTTGTGAATTGCAGTGCCCCTGAGCTCCATTTTTCCTGTCTCTTTCTTGGGAGCTGGCCGCAAAAGTGCAGGATTGCTTCATACACTATTCTGGTTCTAGTGGGCAGGCTTAGCCTGTGGTTAATTTTTCTTCCTGATGGGAAAATAGAGTCACCTGTGCCTGTCCCAACACCTAGAGCTAGTCTCTCATTGGTTCCCCCTCTTCCCGTTCATCCTCAGGACAAATTGCAATCTGTACGGAACAGGAGTTTAAAGGTGCTGATTCTCCAAGGAGGGAGATGGCTAGTAAAGCGGCTAGAATGGCGAACCCGAACACAAGTACATGAGAAATGAGGTGCGTTTTAGAAACCTTTCCCGATCAAATGGTGTACCATCTTCTGGGTTTCTCATGCACGTTTTCAACGTAGGAAGATGCCCTTGAACCTGGAGATTTGGGACCCTTGGGATGGGTACCATGCAGTATTACATTTAAAGGGTCTGCGTTGGCTCACCCAACCTCACCAAACCTCTCAGCCCCAAGAGTGTCCACCCTTATGTCTCAATCAGCTGTGGGTCTAGATATGGTCAATCCAGGTTGCATCACAGCCCCTGAACGAATTTTGTAAGAATTTCTCTCTCTTTCACTGTCTTTGTTTCACGGGTTTTGAAAAGTAATTTATTTTTATAATGGGGTTTAGCTGCCTTTCACGGCTGTGTTTAGGCCGCTTTACACCCCCTTGACTCACTTGCAGAGAGATATCAATACATAGGTTTGAAGATTCTTACTAGTCAGATATATTCTTGTGCGGTGAATAGGGGGTGTTGAGTCCAGTTCACTGAGCAAGGAGTAGGTCTTGTCTATTACATATTGGGTTTATGGAACGGTATTGGAGCTAATTTGAAACCCTTGTTTTATGCATCACCCCACCTCACCTTTCCCGTTCAGCAGCCATAGTGTGTTTTCTAAACGTGTGACTCTCTTCTGTTTTGTAATTCAGTTCAAGTGTAGCGGTTTTTACATTCCCTCTATAAGTGATATCTTATGATAAGTGTCTTTTTCTGTGTGACTTATTTCACTTAGAATCGTCGTACCTAAATCCACTCATCGTGCTGCTACTAGCCTTATGATGTTGATTTCATGGCTGAGTGATATTCCATTGTACATGAGGATCCCAAATTCTTTATCCATTTTTCTCTTTCCTAGGATATTTAAGGTGTAATGAAGTGGGGGTTCTTGTCAACAGAGCAGCCCTAAACTTTGGGGTGCCTGTGTCTTGCTGATTTTTAGTTTTCCCAATTTATACACCCATGAGTGGAAGTGCCCTATGCTCTCTAAGCTGTGTTTTTTAGATGTTTCAGAACACACCGTACACTTCTCCAGAGTGGCTCTTGGCAATTTACATCCCGCCCATCAGCGGAGAAAGGCTCCCATTTCTCCATGACCAGTCCTGAATTTCTGGTTTTGACACTTTTTTCTGCATGTCCCTTTTGCCCGATGGGAAGCGACATTTCTTTGGAGCGCTGATTTGCCGTTCCATGTGGCTTGGTTGGCCAAAAAGGGCGTATGCGTTTTTTCCTGAATATATTCAGGGAAAAACGCATACGCCCTTTTTGGCCAAGGGCATCGTTGTCCACGTTTTGCCGCTTTTCATGTGCTTTCAAGGCGATTCGAATCTACCTCCTGAAATCTGTTTCCCGCAATTCTGCCTTTCTTTCAAATGCTCTTCGTTGTCTTCCCTCAATATATTTGTGGACGAGAGTTATCATTTATAACTCTGCAAGTTTGTGAATTGCAGTGACCCTGAGCTCCATTATTCAAGTCGCTTTCTTGGGAGCTGGTCGCAAAAGCGTAGGATTGCTTCAGGCCGTATTCTGGTTCCAGTGGGCAGGCTTAGCCTGTGGTTAATTTTTCTTCCTGATGGGAAAATAGAGTCACCTGTGCCTGTCGCAACACCTAGAGCTAGTCTCTCATTGGTTCCCCCTCTTCCCTTTCATCCTCAGGACAAATTGCAACCTGTACGGAACAGGAGCTTAAAGGTGCTGAGTCTTCAAGGAGGGAGATGGCTAGTAAAGTGTCTGGAATGGAGAACCCGAGCACAAGGAGATGAGAAATGAGGTGCGTTTTAGAAACCTTTCCCGATCACACGGTGTACCATCTTCTGGATGTCTCATGCATGTTTTCAACGTAGGAAGATTCCTTTGAACCTGGAGATTTGGGACCCTTGGGATGGGTACCATGCAGTATTACTTTAAAGGGTCTGCGTTGGCTCACCCAACCTCACCAAACCTCTCAGCCCCAAGAGTGTCCACCCTTATGTCTCAATCAGCTGTGTGTCTTGATATGGTCAATCCAGGTTGCATCACAGCCCCTGAACGAATTTTGTAAGAATTTCTCTCTCTTTCACTGTCTTTGTTTCACGGGTTTTTAAAAGTAATTTATTTTTATAATGGGTTTTCACTGCTTTTCACGGCTGTGTTTATCCCGCTTTATACCCCCTTGACTCACTTACAGAGAGATATCAATACATAGGTTTGAAGATTCTTACTAGTCAAATATATTCTTGTGCGGTGAATAGGGGGTGTTGAGTCCAGTTCACTGAGCAAGGAGTAGGTCTTGTCTATTACATATTGGGTTTATGGAACGGTATCGGAGCTAATTTGAAACCCTTGTTTTATGCATCACCCCACCTCACCTTTCCCGTTCAGCAGCCATAGTATGTTTTCTGAACATGTGACTCTGTTCTGTTTTGTAATTCAGTTCAAGTGTAGCGGTTTTTACATTCCCTCTATAAGTGATATCTTATGATAAGTGTCTTTTTCTGTGTGACTTATTTCACTTAGAATCTTCGTACCTAAATCCACTCATCATGCTGCCACTAGCCTTATGACGTTGATTTCATGGCTGAGTGATATTCCATTGTATATAAGGACCACAACTTCTTTATCCATTTTTCTCTTTCCTAGGATATTTAAGGTGTAATGAAGTGGAGGTTCCTGTCAACAGAACAGACCTAAACTTTGGGGTGCCTGTGTCTTGCTGATTTTTAGTATTCCCAATTTATAGGCCCATGAGTGGAAGTGCCCTATGCTCTCCAAACTGTGTTTTTTAGATGTTTCAGGACACACCGTACACTTCTCCATACTGGCTGTTGGCAATTTACATCACGCCCATCAGCGAAGCAAGGCTCCCATTTCTCCATGGCCTGTCCAGCATTTCTGGTTTGGACCCTTTTTTCCGCATGGCCCTTTTGCCCGATGGGAAGCGAGACTACTTTGGAGCACTGATTTGGCTTTCCAGGTAGCATGGTTGGCCAAAAAGGGCGTATGCGTTTTTTCCTGAATATATTCAGGAAAAAACGCATACGCCCTTTTTGGCCAAGGGCATCATTGTCCACGTTTGGCCGCTTTTCATGTGCTTTCAAGGTGATTCGAATCTACCTCCTGAAATCTGTTTCCTGCAATTCTGCCTTGCTTTCAAAGCCTCTTCATTGCCTTCTCTCAATATATTTGTGGACGAGAGTTATCATTTATAACTCTGCAGGTTTGTGAATTGCAGTGCCCCTGAGCTCCATTTTTCAAGTCGCTTTCTTGGGAGCTGGCCGCAAAAGTGCAGGATTGCTTCAGGCCCTAATCTGGTTCCAGTGGGCAGGCTTAGCCTTGGTTAATTTTTCTTCCTGATGGGAAAATAGAGTCACCTGTGCCTGTCCCAACACCTAGAGCTAGTCTCTCATTGGTTCCCCCTCTTCCCGTTCATCCTCAGGACAAATTGCAATCTGTACGGAACAGGAGTTTAAAGGTGCTGATTCTCCAAGGAGGGAGATGGCTAGTAAAGCGGCTAGAATGGCGAACCCGAACACAAGTACATGAGAAATGAGGTGCGTTTTAGAAACCTTTCCCGATCAAATGGTGTACCATCTTCTGGGTTTCTCATGCACGTTTTCAACGTAGGAAGATGCCCTTGAACCTGGAGATTTGGGACCCTTGGGATGGGTACCATGCAGTATTACACTTAAAGGGTCTGCGTTGGCTCACCCAACCTCACCAAAACTCTCAGCCCCAAGAGTGTCCACCCTTATGTCTCAATCAGCTGTGGGTCTAGATATGGTCAATCCAGGTTGCATCACAGCCCCTGAACGAATTTTGTAAGAATTTCTCTCTCTTTCACTGTCTTTGTTTCACGGGTTTTGAAAAGTAATTTATTTTTATAATGGGGTTTAGCTGCCTTTCACGGCTGTGTTTAGGCCGCTTTACACCCCCTTGACTCACTTGCAGAGAGATATCAATACATAGGTTTGAAGATTCTTACTAGTCAGATATATTCTTGTGCGGTGAATAGGGGGTGTTGAGTCCAGTTCACTGAGCAAGGAGTAGGTCTTGTCTATTACATATTGGGTTTATGGAACGGTATTGGAGCTAATTTGAAACCCTTGTTTTATGCATCACCCCACCTCACCTTTCCCGTTCAGCAGCCATAGTGTGTTTTCTAAACGTGTGACTCTCTTCTGTTTTGTAATTCAGTTCAAGTGTAGCGGTTTTTACATTCCCTCTATAAGTGATATCTTATGATAAGTGTCTTTTTCTGTGTGACTTATTTCACTTAGAATCGTCGTACCTGAATCCACTCATCGTGCTGCTACTAGCCTTATGATGTTGATTTCATGGCTGAGTGATATTCCATTGTACATGAGGATCCCAAATTCTTTATCCATTTTTCTCTTTCCTAGGATATTTAAGGTGTAATGAAGTGGGGGTTCTTGTCAACAGAGCAGCCCTAAACTTTGGGGTGCCTGTGTCTTGCTGATTTTTAGTTTTCCCAATTTATACACCCATGAGTGGAAGTGCCCTATGCTCTCTAAGCTCTGTTTTTTAGATGTTTCAGAACACACCGTACACTTCTCCAGAGTGGCTCTTGGCAATTTACATCCCGCCCATCAGCGGAGAAAGGCTCCCATTTCTCCATGACCAGTCCTGCATTTCTGGTTTTGACACTTTTTTCTGCATGTCCCTTTTGCCCGATGGGAAGCGACATTTCTTTGGAGCGCTGATTTGCCGTTCCATGTGGCTTGGTTGGCCAAAAAGGGCGTATGCGTTTTTTCCTGAATATATTCAGGGAAAAACGCATACGCCCTTTTTGGCCAAGGGCATCGTTGTCCACGTTTTGCCGCTTTTCATGTGCTTTCAAGGCGATTCGAATCTACCTCCTGAAATCTGTTTCCCGCAATTCTGCCTTTCTTTCAAATGCTCTTCGTTGTCTTCCCTCAATATATTTGTGGACGAGAGTTATCATTTATAACTCTGCAAGTTTGTGAATTGCAGTGACCCTGAGCTCCATTATTCAAGTCGCTTTCTTGGGAGCTGGTCGCAAAAGCGTAGGATTGCTTCAGGCCGTATTCTGGTTCCAGTGGGCAGGCTTAGCCTGTGGTTAATTTTTCTTCCTGATGGGAAAATAGAGTCACCTGTGCCTGTCGCAACACCTAGAGCTAGTCTCTCATTGGTTCCCCCTCTTCCCTTTCATCCTCAGGACAAATTGCAACCTGTACGGAACAGGAGCTTAAAGGTGCTGAGTCTTCAAGGAGGGAGATGGCTAGTAAAGTGTCTGGAATGGAGAACCCGAGCACAAGGAGATGAGAAATGAGGTGCGTTTTAGAAACCTTTCCCGATCACACGGTGTACCATCTTCTGGATGTCTCATGCATGTTTTCAACGTAGGAAGATTCCTTTGAACCTGGAGATTTGGGACCCTTGGGATGGGTACCATGCAGTATTACTTTAAAGGGTCTGCGTTGGCTCACCCAACCTCACCAAACCTCTCAGCCCCAAGAGTGTCCACCCTTATGTCTCAATCAGCTGTGTGTCTTGATATGGTCAATCCAGGTTGCATCACAGCCCCTGAACGAATTTTGTAAGAATTTCTCTCTCTTTCACTGTCTTTGTTTCACGGGTTTTTAAAAGTAATTTATTTTTATAATGGGTTTTCACTGCTTTTCACGGCTGTGTTTATCCCGCTTTATACCCCCTTGACTCACTTACAGAGAGATATCAATACATAGGTTTGAAGATTCTTACTAGTCAAATATATTCTTGTGCGGTGAATAGGGGGTGTTGAGTCCAGTTCACTGAGCAAGGAGTAGGTCTTGTCTATTACATATTGGGTTTATGGAACGGTATCGGAGCTAATTTGAAACCCTTGTTTTATGCATCACCCCACCTCACCTTTCCCGTTCAGCAGCCATAGTATGTTTTCTGAACATGTGACTCTGTTCTGTTTTGTAATTCAGTTCAAGTGTAGCGGTTTTTACATTCCCTCTATAAGTGATATCTTATGATAAGTGTCTTTTTCTGTGTGACTTATTTCACTTAGAATCTTCGTACCTAAATCCACTCATCATGCTGCCACTAGCCTTATGACGTTGATTTCATGGCTGAGTGATATTCCATTGTATATAAGGACCACAACTTCTTTATCCATTTTTCTCTTTCCTAGGATATTTAAGGTGTAATGAAGTGGAGGTTCCTGTCAACAGAACAGACCTAAACTTTGGGGTGCCTGTGTCTTGCTGATTTTTAGTATTCCCAATTTATAGGCCCATGAGTGGAAGTGCCCTATGCTCTCCAAACTGTGTTTTTTAGATGTTTCAGGACACACCGTACACTTCTCCATACTGGCTGTTGGCAATTTACATCACGCCCATCAGCGAAGCAAGGCTCCCATTTCTCCATGGCCTGTCCAGCATTTCTGGTTTGGACCCTTTTTTCCGCATGGCCCTTTTGCCCGATGGGAAGCGAGACTACTTTGGAGCACTGATTTGGCTTTCCAGGTAGCATGGTTGGCCAAAAAGGGCGTATGCGTTTTTTCCTGAATATATTCAGGAAAAAACGCATACGCCCTTTTTGGCCAAGGGCATCATTGTCCACGTTTGGCCGCTTTTCATGTGCTTTCAAGGTGATTCGAATCTACCTCCTGAAATCTGTTTCCTGCAATTCTGCCTTGCTTTCAAAGCCTCTTCATTGCCTTCTCTCAATATATTTGTGGACGAGAGTTATCATTTATAACTCTGCAGGTTTGTGAATTGCAGTGCCCCTGAGCTCCATTTTTCAAGTCGCTTTCTTGGGAGCTGGCCGCAAAAGTGCAGGATTGCTTCAGGCCCTAATCTGGTTCCAGTGGGCAGGCTTAGCCTTGGTTAATTTTTCTTCCTGATGGGAAAATAGAGTCACCTGTGCCTGTCCCAACACCTAGAGCTAGTCTCTCATTGGTTCCCCCTCTTCCCGTTCATCCTCAGGACAAATTGCAATCTGTACGGAACAGGAGTTTAAAGGTGCTGATTCTCCAAGGAGGGAGATGGCTAGTAAAGCGGCTAGAATGGCGAACCCGAACACAAGTACATGAGAAATGAGGTGCGTTTTAGAAACCTTTCCCGATCAAATGGTGTACCATCTTCTGGGTTTCTCATGCACGTTTTCAACGTAGGAAGATGCCCTTGAACCTGGAGATTTGGGACCCTTGGGATGGGTACCATGCAGTATTACACTTAAAGGGTCTGCGTTGGCTCACCCAACCTCACCAAAACTCTCAGCCCCAAGAGTGTCCACCCTTATGTCTCAATCAGCTGTGGGTCTAGATATGGTCAATCCAGGTTGCATCACAGCCCCTGAACGAATTTTGTAAGAATTTCTCTCTCTTTCACTGTCTTTGTTTCACGGGTTTTGAAAAGTAATTTATTTTTATAATGGGGTTTAGCTGCCTTTCACGGCTGTGTTTAGGCCGCTTTACACCCCCTTGACTCACTTGCAGAGAGATATCAATACATAGGTTTGAAGATTCTTACTAGTCAGATATATTCTTGTGCGGTGAATAGGGGGTGTTGAGTCCAGTTCACTGAGCAAGGAGTAGGTCTTGTCTATTACATATTGGGTTTATGGAACGGTATTGGAGCTAATTTGAAACCCTTGTTTTATGCATCACCCCACCTCACCTTTCCCGTTCAGCAGCCATAGTGTGTTTTCTAAACGTGTGACTCTCTTCTGTTTTGTAATTCAGTTCAAGTGTAGCGGTTTTTACATTCCCTCTATAAGTGATATCTTATGATAAGTGTCTTTTTCTGTGTGACTTATTTCACTTAGAATCGTCGTACCTGAATCCACTCATCGTGCTGCTACTAGCCTTATGATGTTGATTTCATGGCTGAGTGATATTCCATTGTACATGAGGATCCCAAATTCTTTATCCATTTTTCTCTTTCCTAGGATATTTAAGGTGTAATGAAGTGGGGGTTCTTGTCAACAGAGCAGCCCTAAACTTTGGGGTGCCTGTGTCTTGCTGATTTTTAGTTTTCCCAATTTATACACCCATGAGTGGAAGTGCCCTATGCTCTCTAAGCTCTGTTTTTTAGATGTTTCAGAACACACCGTACACTTCTCCAGAGTGGCTCTTGGCAATTTACATCCCGCCCATCAGCGGAGAAAGGCTCCCATTTCTCCATGACCAGTCCTGCATTTCTGGTTTTGACACTTTTTTCTGCATGTCCCTTTTGCCCGATGGGAAGCGACATTTCTTTGGAGCGCTGATTTGCCGTTCCATGTGGCTTGGTTGGCCAAAAAGGGCGTATGCGTTTTTTCCTGAATATATTCAGGGAAAAACGCATACGCCCTTTTTGGCCAAGGGCATCGTTGTCCACGTTTTGCCGCTTTTCATGTGCTTTCAAGGCGATTCGAATCTACCTCCTGAAATCTGTTTCCCGCAATTCTGCCTTTCTTTCAAATGCTCTTCGTTGTCTTCCCTCAATATATTTGTGGACGAGAGTTATCATTTATAACTCTGCAAGTTTGTGAATTGCAGTGACCCTGAGCTCCATTATTCAAGTCGCTTTCTTGGGAGCTGGTCGCAAAAGCGTAGGATTGCTTCAGGCCGTATTCTGGTTCCAGTGGGCAGGCTTAGCCTGTGGTTAATTTTTCTTCCTGATGGGAAAATAGAGTCACCTGTGCCTGTCGCAACACCTAGAGCTAGTCTCTCATTGGTTCCCCCTCTTCCCTTTCATCCTCAGGACAAATTGCAACCTGTACGGAACAGGAGCTTAAAGGTGCTGAGTCTTCAAGGAGGGAGATGGCTAGTAAAGTGTCTGGAATGGAGAACCCGAGCACAAGGAGATGAGAAATGAGGTGCGTTTTAGAAACCTTTCCCGATCACACGGTGTACCATCTTCTGGATGTCTCATGCATGTTTTCAACGTAGGAAGATTCCTTTGAACCTGGAGATTTGGGACCCTTGGGATGGGTACCATGCAGTATTACTTTAAAGGGTCTGCGTTGGCTCACCCAACCTCACCAAACCTCTCAGCCCCAAGAGTGTCCACCCTTATGTCTCAATCAGCTGTGTGTCTTGATATGGTCAATCCAGGTTGCATCACAGCCCCTGAACGAATTTTGTAAGAATTTCTCTCTCTTTCACTGTCTTTGTTTCACGGGTTTTTAAAAGTAATTTATTTTTATAATGGGTTTTCACTGCTTTTCACGGCTGTGTTTATCCCGCTTTATACCCCCTTGACTCACTTACAGAGAGATATCAATACATAGGTTTGAAGATTCTTACTAGTCAAATATATTCTTGTGCGGTGAATAGGGGGTGTTGAGTCCAGTTCACTGAGCAAGGAGTAGGTCTTGTCTATTACATATTGGGTTTATGGAACGGTATCGGAGCTAATTTGAAACCCTTGTTTTATGCATCACCCCACCTCACCTTTCCCGTTCAGCAGCCATAGTATGTTTTCTGAACATGTGACTCTGTTCTGTTTTGTAATTCAGTTCAAGTGTAGCGGTTTTTACATTCCCTCTATAAGTGATATCTTATGATAAGTGTCTTTTTCTGTGTGACTTATTTCACTTAGAATCTTCGTACCTAAATCCACTCATCATGCTGCTACTAGCCTTATGACGTTGATTTCATGGCTGAGTGATATTCCATTGTATATAAGGACCACAACTTCTTTATCCATTTTTCTCTTTCCTAGGATATTTAAGGTGTAATGAAGTGGAGGTTCCTGTCAACAGAACAGACCTAAACTTTGGGGTGCCTGTGTCTTGCTGATTTTTAGTATTCCCAATTTATAGGCCCATGAGTGGAAGTGCCCTATGCTCTCCAAACTGTGTTTTTTAGATGTTTCAGGACACACCGTACACTTCTCCATACTGGCTGTTGGCAATTTACATCACGCCCATCAGCGTAGCAAGGCTCCCATTTATCCATGGCCTGTCCAGCATTTCTGGTTTGGACCCTTTTTTCCGCATGGCCCTTTTGCCCGATGGGAAGCGAGACTACTTTGGAGCACTGATTTGGCTTTCCAGGTAGCATGGTTGGCCAAAAAGGGCGTATGCGTTTTTTCCGGAATTTATTCAGGAAAAAACGCATACGCCCTTTTTGGCCAAGGGCATCATTGTCCACGTTTGGCCGCTTTTCATGTGCTTTCAAGGTGATTCGAATCTACCTCCTGAAATCTGTTTCCTGCAATTCTGCCTTGCTTTCAAAGCCTCTTCATTGCCTTCTCTCAATATATTTGTGGACGAGAGTTATCATTTATAACTCTGCAGGTTTGTGAATTGCAGTGCCCCTGAGCTCCATTTTTCAAGTCGCTTTCTTGGGAGCTGGCCGCAAAAGTGCAGGATTGCTTCAGGCCCTAATCTGGTTCCAGTGGGCAGGCTTAGCCTTGGTTAATTTTTCTTCCTGATGGGAAAATAGAGTCACCTGTGCCTGTCCCAACACCTAGAGCTAGTCTCTCATTGGTTCCCCCTCTTCCCGTTCATCCTCAGGACAAATTGCAACCTGTACGGAACAGGAGGTTAAAGGTGCTGATTCTCCAAGGAGGGAGATGGCTAGTAATGCGGCTGGAATGGGGAACCCGAGCACAAGGAGATGAGAAATGAGGTGCGTTTTAGAAACCTTTCCCGATCACACGGTGTACCATCTTCTGGGTTTCTCATGCACGTTTTCGACGTAGGAAGATGCCCTTGAACCTGGAGATTTGGGACCCATGGGATGGGTACCATGCAGTATTACTTGAAAGGGTCTGCGTTGGCTCACCCAACCTCACCAAACCTCTCAGCCCCATGAGTGTCCACCCTTATTTCTCAATCAGCTGTGGGTCTAGATATGGTCAATCCAGGTTGCATCACAGCCCATGAACGAATTTTGTAAGAATTTCTCTCTCTTTCACTGTCTTTGTTTCACGGGTTTTGAAAAGTAATTTATTTTTATAATGGGGTTTAGCTGCCTTTCACGGCTGTGTTTATGTCGCTTTACACACCCTTGACTCACTTACAGAGAGATATCAATACATAGGTTGGAAGATTCTTACTAGTCAGCTATATTCTTGTGCGGTGAATAGGGGGTGTTGAGTCCAGTTCACTGAGCAAGGAGTAGGTCTTGTCTATTACATATTGGGTTCATGGAACGGTATCGGAACTAATTTGAAACCCTTGTTTTATGCATCACCCCACCTCACCTTTCCCGTTCAGCAGCCATAGTGTGTTTTCTAAATGTGTGACTCTGTTCTGTTTTGTAATTCAGTTCAAGTGTAGCGGTTTTTATATTGCCTCTATAAGTGATCTCTTATGATAAGTGTCTTTTATGTGTGACTTATTTCACTTAGAATCGTCGTACCTAAATCCACTCATCGTGCTGCTACTAGCCTTATGACGTTGATTTCATGGCTGAGTGATATTCCATTGTACATGAGGGCCACAACTTCTTTATCCATTCTTCTCTTTCCTAGGATATTTAAGGTGTAATGAAGTGGGGGTTCTTGTCAACAGAGCAGCCCTAAACTTTGGGGTGCCTGTGTCTTGCTGATTTTAGTTTTCCCAATTTATACGCCCATGAGTGGAAGTGCCCTATTCTCTCCAAGCTGTGTTTTTTAGATGTTTCAGAACACACCGTACACTTCTCCAGAGTGGCTGTTGGCAATTTACATCCCACCCATCAGCGTAGCAAGAGTCCCATTTCTCCATGGCCGGTCCTGCATTTCTGGTTTGGACACTTTTTTCCGCATGGCCCTTTTGCCCGCTGGGAAGCGAGACTTCTTTGGAGCGCTGATTTGCCTTTCCAGGTTGCTTGGTTGGCCAAAAAGGGCGTATGCGTTTTTTCCTGAATATATTCAGGAAAAAACGCATATGCCCTATTTGGCCAAGGGCATCATTGTCCACATTTTGCCGCTTTTCTTGTGCTTTCACGGCGATTCGAATCTACCTCCAGAAATCTGTTTCCTGCAATTCTGCCTTGCTTTCAAAGCCTCTTCGTTGCATTCCCTCAATATATTTGTGGACGAGAGTTATCATTTATAACTCTGCAGGTTTGTGAATTGCAGTGCCCCTGAGCTCCATTATTCAACTCGCTTTTCTGGGAGCTGGCCGCAAAAGTGCAGGATTGCTTCAGGCCCTCTTCTGGTTCTGGGGGGCAGGCTGAGCTTGTGCTTATTTCTTCTTCCTGATGGGAAAATAGAGTGACCTGTGCCTGTCCCAATCCCTAGAGCTAGTCTCTCATTGGTTCCCCCTCTTCCCGTTCATCCTCAGGACAAATTGCAACCTGTATGGAACAGGAGGTTAAAGGTGCTGATTCTCCAAGGAGGGAGATGGCTAGTAAAGCGGCTGGAATGGCGAAACCGAGCACAAGGAGATGAGAAATGAGGTGCGTTTTAGAAACCTTTCCCGATCACACGGTGTACCATCTTCTGGGATTCTCATGCATGTTTTCGATGTAGGAAGATGCCCTTGAACCTGGAGATTTGGGAACATTGGGATGGGTACATGCATTATTATTTTAAAGGGTCTGCGTTGGCTCAGCCCACCTCACCAAAGCTCTCAGCCGCAAGAGTGTCCACCGTTATGACTCAATCACCTGTGGATATAGATATGGTCAATCCAGGTTGCATCACATCCCCTGAACGAATTTTGTAAGAATTTCTCTCTCTTTCACTGTCTTTGTTTCACGGGTTTTTAAAAGTAATTTATTTTTATAATGGTTTTTCACTTCTTTTCACGGCTGTGTTTATGTCGCTTTACACCCCCTTGATTCACTTACAGAGAAATATCAATACATAGGTTTAAAGATTCTTACTAGTCAGATATATTCTTGTGCGGTGAATAGGGGATGTTGAGTCCAGTTCACTGAAAAATGAATAGGTCTTGTCTATTACATATTGGGTTTATGTAACGGCATCTGAGCTAATTTGAAACCCTTGTTTTATGCATCCCCCCACCTCACCTTTCCCGTTCAGCAGCCATATAGTGTTTTCTAAACGTGTGACTCTGTTCTGTTTTGTAATTCAGTTCAAGTGTAGCGGTTTTTACATTCCCTCTATAAGTGATATCTTATGATAAGTGTCTTTTTCTGTGTGACTTATTTCACTTAGAATTGTCGTACGTACATCCACTCATCATGCTGCTACTAGCCTTATGACGTTGATTTCATGGCTGTGTGATATTCCATTGTACATAAGGACCACAACTTCTTTATCCATTTTTCTCTTTCCTAGGATATTTAAGGTGTAATGAAGTGGAGGTTCCTGTCAATAGAACAGAACTAAACTTTGGGGTGCCTGTGTCTTGCTGATTTTTAGTTTTCCCAATTTATACGCCCATGAGTGGAAGTGCCCTATGCTCTCCAAGCTGTGTTTTTTAGATGTTTCAGGACACACCATACACTTCTCCAGAGTGGCTGTTGGCAATTTACATCCCGCCCATCAGCGTAGCAAGGCTCCCATTTCTCCATGGCCGGTCCTGCATTTCTGGTTTGGACCCTTTTTTCCGCATGGCCCTTTTGCTCGCTGGGAAGCCAGACTCCTTTGTAGCGCTGATTTGCCTTTCCAGGTTGCTTGGTTGGCCAAAAAGGGCGTATGCGTTTTTTCCTGAATATATTCAGGAAAAAACGCATACGCCCTTTTTGGCCAAGGGCATCATTGTCCACGTTTTGCCGCTTTTCATGTGCTTTCAAGGCGATTTGAATCTACCTCCTGAAATCTCTTTCCTGCATTTCTGCCTTGCTTTCAAATCCTCTTCGTTGCCTTCCCTCAATATATTTGTGGACGAGAGTTATCATTTATAACTCTGCAGGTTTGTGAATTGCAGTGCCCCTGAGCTCCATTTTTCCTGTCTCTTTCTTGGGAGCTGGCCGCAAAAGTGCAGGATTGCTTCATACACTATTCTGGTTCTAGTGGGCAGGCTTAGCCTGTGGTTAATTTTTCTTCCTGATGGGAAAATAGAGTCACCTGTGCCTGTCCCAACACCTAGAGCTAGTCTCTCATTGGTTCCCCCTCTTCCCGTTCATCCTCAGGACAAATTGCAATCTGTACGGAACAGGAGTTTAAAGGTGCTGATTCTCCAAGGAGGGAGATGGCTAGTAAAGCGGCTAGAATGGCGAACCCGAACACAAGTACATGAGAAATGAGGTGCGTTTTAGAAACCTTTCCCGATCAAATGGTGTACCATCTTCTGGGTTTCTCATGCACGTTTTCAACGTAGGAAGATGCCCTTGAACCTGGAGATTTGGGACCCTTGGGATGGGTACCATGCAGTATTACATTTAAAGGGTCTGCGTTGGCTCACCCAACCTCACCAAACCTCTCAGCCCCAAGAGTGTCCACCCTTATGTCTCAATCAGCTGTGGGTCTAGATATGGTAAATCCAGGTTGCATCACAGCCCCTGAACGAATTTTGTAAGAATTTCTCTCTCTTTCACTGTCTTTGTTTCACGGGTTTTGAAAAGTAATTTATTTTTATAATGGGGTTTAGCTGCCTTTCACGGCTGTGTTTAGGCCGCTTTACACCCCCTTGACTCACTTGCAGAGAGATATCAATACATAGGTTTGAAGATTCTTACTAGTCAGATATATTCTTGTGCGGTGAATAGGGGGTGTTGAGTCCAGTTCACTGAGCAAGGAGTAGGTCTTGTCTATTACATGTTGGGTTTATGGAACGGTATTGGAGCTAATTTGAAACCCTTGTTTTATGCATCACCCCACCTCACCTTTCCCGTTCAGCAGCCATAGTGTGTTTTCTAAACGTGTGACTCTCTTCTGTTTTGTAATTCAGTTCAAGTGTAGCGGTTTTTACATTCCCTCTATAAGTGATATCTTATGATAAGTGTCTTTTTCTGTGTGACGTATTTCACTTAGAATCGTCGTACCTAAATCCACTCATCGTGCTGCTACTAGCCTTATGATGTTGATTTCATGGCTGAGTGATATTCCATTGTACATGAGGATCCCAAATTCTTTATCCATTTTTCTCTTTCCTAGGATATTTAAGGTGTAATGAAGTGGGGGTTCTTGTCAACAGAGCAGCCCTAAACTTTGGGGTGCCTGTGTCTTGCTGATTTTTAGTTTTCCCAATTTATACACCCATGAGTGGAAGTGCCCTATGCTCTCTAAGCTGTGTATTTTAGATGTTGCAGGACACACCGTACACTTCTCCAGAGTGGTTCTTGGCAATTTACATCCCGCCCATCAGCGGAGAAAGGCTCCCATTTCTCCATGACCAGTCCTGCATTTCTGGTTTTGACACTTTTTTCTGCATGGCCCTTTTGCCCGATGGGAAGCGAGACTTCTTTGGAGCGCTGATTTGCCGTTCCATGTGGCTTGGTTGGCCAAAAAGGGCGTATGCGTTTTTTCCTGAATATATTCAGGGAAAAACGCATACGCCCTTTTTGGCCAAGGGCATCGTTGTCCACGTTTTGCCGCTTTTCATGTGCTTTCAAGGCGATTCGAATCTACCTCCTGAAATCTGTTTCCCGCAATTCTGCCTTTCTTTCAAATGCTCTTCGTTGTCTTCCCTCAATATATTTGTGGACGAGAGTTATCATTTATAACTCTGCAAGTTTGTGAATTGCAGTGACCCTGAGCTCCATTATTCAAGTCGCTTTCTTGGGAGCTGGTCGCAAAAGCGTAGGATTGCTTCAGGCCGTATTCTGGTTCCAGTGGGCAGGCTTAGCCTGTGGTTAATTTTTCTTCCTGATGGGAAAATAGAGTCACCTGTGCCTGTCCCAACACCTAGAGCTAGTCTCTCATTGGTTCCCCCTCTTCCCTTTCATCCTCAGGACAAATTGCAACCTGTACGGAACAGGAGGTTAAAGGTGCTGAGTCTTCAAGGAGGGAGACGGCTAGTAAAGTGTCTGGAATGGAGAACCCGAGAACAAGGAGATGAGAAATGAGGTGCGTTTTAGAAACCTTTCCCGATCACACGGTGTACCATCTTCTGGATGTCTCATGCATGTTTTCAACGTAGGAAGATTCCTTTGAACCTGGAGATTTGGGACACTTGGGATGGGTACCATGCAGTATTACTTTAAAGGGTCTGCGTTGGCTCACCCAACCTCACCAAACCTCTCAGCCCCAAGAGTGTCCACCCTTATGTCTCAAACAGCTGTGGGTCTTGATATGGTCAATCCAGGTTGCATCACAGCCCCTGAACGAATTTTGTAAGAATTTCTCTCTCTTTCACTGTCTTTGTTTCACGGTTTTTTAAAATTAATTTATTTTTATAATGGGTTTTCACTGCTTTTCACGGCTGTGTTTATCCCGCTTTATACCCCCTTGACTCACTTACAGAGAGATATCAATACATAGGTTTGAAGATTCTTACTAGTCAAATATATTCTTGTGCGGTGAATAGGGGGTGTTGAGTCCAGTTCACTGAGCAAGGAGTAGGTCTTGTCTATTACATATTGGGTTTATGGAACGGTATCGGAGCTAATTTGAAACCCTTGTTTTATGCATCACCCCACCTCACCTTTCCCGTTCAGCAGCCATAGTATGTTTTCTGAACATGTGACTCTGTTCTGTTTTGTAATTCAGTTCAAGTGTAGCGGTTTTTACATTCCCTCTATAAGTGATATCTTATGATAAGTGTCTTTTTCTGTGTGACTTATTTCACTTAGAATCTTCGTACCTAAATCCACTCATCATGCTGCTACTAGCCTTATGACGTTGATTTCATGGCTGAGTGATATTCCATTGTATATAAGGACCACAACTTCTTTATCCATTTTTCTCTTTCCTAGGATATTTAAGGTGTAATGAAGTGGAGGTTCCTGTCAACAGAACAGACCTAAACTTTGGGGTGCCTGTGTCTTGCTGATTTTTATTATTCCCAATTTATAGGCCCATGAGTGGAAGTGCCCTATGCTCTCCAAACTGTGTTTTTTAGATGTTTCAGGACACACCGTACACTTCTCCATACTGGTTGTTGGCAATTTACATCACGCCCATCAGCGTAGCAAGGCTCCCATTTCTCCATGGCCTGTCCAGCATTTCTGGTTTGGACCCTTTTTTCCGCATGGCCCTTTTGCCCGATGGGAAGCGAGACTACTTTGGAGCACTGATTTGGCTTTCCAGGTAGCATGGTTGGCCAAAAAGGGCGTATGCGTTTTTTCCTGAATATATTCAGGAAAAAACGCATACGCCCTTTTTGGCCAAGGGCATCATTGTCCACGTTTGGCCGCTTTTCATGTGCTTTCAAGGCGATTCGAATCTACCTCCTGAAATCTGTTTCATGCAATTCTGCCTTTCTTTCAAATCCTCTTCGTTGCCTTCCCTCAATATATTTGTGGACGAGAGTTATCATTTATAACTCTGCAGGTTTGTGAATTGCAGTGCCCCTGAGCTCCATTTTTCAAGTCGCTTTCTTGGGAGCTGGCCGCAAAAGTGCAGGATTGCTTCAGGCCCTAATCTGGTTCCAGTGGGCAGGCTTAGCCTTGGTTAATTTTTCTTCCTGATGGGAAAATAGAGTCACCTGTGCCTGTCCCAACACCTAGAGCTAGTCTCTCATTGGTTCCCCCTCTTCCCGTTCATCCTCAGGACAAATTGCAACCTGTACGGAACAGGAGGTTAAAGGTGCTGATTCTCCAAGGAGGGAGATGGCTAGTAAATCGGCTGGAATGGCGAACCCGAGCAAAGGAGATGAGAAATGAGGTGCGTTTTAGAAACCTTTCCCGATCACACGGTGTACCATCTTCTGGGTTTCTCATGCCTGTTTTCGACGTAGGAAGATGCCCTTGAACCTGGAGATTTGGGACCCATGGGATGGGTACCATGCAGTATTACTTGAAAGGGTCTGCGTTGGCTCACCCAACCTCACCAAACCTCTCAGCCCCATGAGTGTCCACCCTTATTTCTCAATCAGCTGTGGGTCTAGATATGGTCAATCCAGGTTGCATCACAGCCCATGAACGAATTTTGTAAGAATTTCTCTCTCTTTCACTGTCTTTGTTTCACGGGTTTTGAAAAGTAATTTATTTTTATAATGGGGTTTAGCTGCCTTTCACGGCTGTGTTTATGTCGCTTTACACCCCCTTGACTCACTTACAGAGAGATATCAGTACATAGGTTGGAAGATTCTTACTAGTCAGATATATTCTTGTGCGGTGAATAGGGGGTGTTGAGTCCAGTTCACTGAGCAAGGAGTAGGTCTTGTCTATTACATATTGGGTTCATGGAATGGTATCGGAACTAATTTGAAACCCTTGTTTTATGCATCACCCCACCTCACCTTTCCCGTTCAGCAGCCATAGTGTGTTTTCTAAACGTGTGACTCTGTTCTGTTTTGTAATTCTGTTCAAGTGTAGCGGTTTTTATATTGCCTCTATAAGTGATCTCTTATGATAAGTGTCTTTTATGTGTGACTTATTTCACTTAGAATCGTCGTACCTAAATCCACTCATCGTGCTGCTACTAGCCTTATGACGTTGATTTCATGGCTGAGTGATATTCCATTGTACATGAGGGCCACAACTTCTTTATCCATTCTTCTCTTTCCTAGGATATTTAAGGTGTAATGAAGTGGGGGTTCTTGTCAACAGAGCAGCCCTAAACTTTGGGGTGCCTGTGTCTTGCTGATTTTTAGTTTTCCCAATTTGTACTTCCATGAGTGGAAGTGCCCTATTCTCTCTAGCTCTGTTTTTTAGATGTTTTAGGAAACACCATACCCTTCTCCAGACTCGCCATTGGCAATTTACATCCCGCCCATCAGTGTAACAAGGCTCCCTTTCCTCCTTGGCCTCTCCTGCATTTCTTGTTTTTACACTTTTTTACGAAGTTCCTTTTGACCGATGGGAAGTGAGACCTCTTTGTAGTGCTGATTTGCATTTCCGGCTTGCTTGGTTGGCCAAAAACGGCCTATGCGTTTTTTTCTGAATTTATTCAGGAAAAAACGCATACGCCCTTTTTGGCCAAGTGCATCCTTGTCGACGTTTGGCCACTTTTCATGTGCTTCAGTGGCGATTCGAATCTAACTCCTGAAATTTGTTTCCTGCAATTCTGCCTTGCTTTCAAAGCCTCTTCGTTGCCTTCCCTCAATATAGTTTTGGACGATAGTTATAATTTAAAACTCTGCAGGTTTGTGAATTGCAGTGCCCCTGAGCTCCATTTTTCAACTCGCTTTTTGGGAGCTTCCCGCAGAGCCACTGGTTTGCTTCTGGCCCTGCTCTGGTTCTCAGTGGCAGGCTAAGCCTTTGCTTAATTCTTCTTCCTGATTGGAAATTAGAGTGACATGTGCCTGTCTGAGCATCTAGGGCTTGGCTCTCCTTGTTTCTCCTCCTTCCCCTTCTTCCTTTGGACAAATTCCAAATTCTGTGCAACTGGATGTTGAAGGTGCTGACATCCTCAAGTGGGGAGATTTTAAGGAAAAAGGCTGGAGGGGTGAATCCAACAACCAGGAAATTAGGAGTTTTGGTTCCTTTTCCAAAATCTTCCTGATCCAACCGTGTTCCATCTTCTGGGTGTCACAGGCATGTTTTAGCTGTAGGAAAGGTCCCGTGTATGTAAGGCGAACACCAGGGATTTTTCCAAATCAGTGTCTCCCCAAGCTCCAATCTGGGGAATTTTTAAGCTACTGGTACATGTGTGTTCATTAAGGGACTTGGGCTGTAGGCAGAGTCCGAACTTTAGATGATTGAAGTCTTCAGGTTCAGAAACGCTCACCATCGGCCTCCTTTAGTTTCCATTTTATCTGTAGTTGATAGATGATGTCGATATAGATATCTATTGTTTTTCAGATTATTTCCCCTTAGGGGTCATTAAAAAATATTGAGTATAGTTCCCTGTGCTATACAGTAGATCCTTGTTGATGATATATTTTATACATAGCAGTGTGTATATGTTAATCCGAAACTGTTAATTTATCCCTCCTCCCACCTTTCCCCTTTGGTAATAAAAAAATATAAGATTTTATACTTCTCAGAAATCTAGGAGCTGAAAGAGAGGTATCATGTTCAATGGAAAATCATTCAAAACAAGGTTGAAACTTCAACCAAGATTATTAGATGTACATCCTTGGAAAGAAATCACTGCATTTCACTACTGTTGACCTGACAAATAAGACAAACCCCTCCACTGAACTTGCTTATAATAAAGTGATGGAAATATCAAATGGAAGTGTTAGAAACATCTTATTTTACACGAGCCTTATACACTGCTCTATGTTAATTACAGTTTGGCTCACACATCTGTTCATTGAAGTTACAATGTTCTCAAATTCTGTTACTGATCCTGCAGAGTGGGCCCCAACAAGGGTCTCCCTGCCCAGTGTCATTGGAGCCAACAGATCGAGACTGACTTTGGTTCAGAAGCAAAGGAAAACTTTATATTTTAATCAGAGAATGGAGAGGTGAGAGTGTGTGTTCCCCTGCGGGTTGTGGGCCGGGCTGCTGTGTAGGGATCCTGTCAGCATCAGCGGGAGGGAGGGGGCGGAGCTCTCGATGGCCGGGTTGGCTGGAGCTCAGGCTCTATGTCGCAGAGTCTGCACGGGGCCCCACGAGCTGAGGTGTCGGCCCAGCCATTTTGCACTAGGAAATCGGATCTGAAGTGCTGGGTGTGGGACCTCTGCATGTGGAAACCTAGGAGCAAGTGAAATTAGACAAAGTACAAAGGACAAAATGGTTAGACTTTATTTTATTGCCCAGATTCTATTTTTATCTCCCAGGAATTTTTAATGGGCTTTGCCAGTGACAAAGCCCTCCTCTGCCTTTTGTCCCATTCCTCATTCGTGGGGCGCTGAGGGTGCAGACACCTCTTCTGTAAATGCTTCGTGCTGAGTTGGGTGTCCTCATACCTGGGGGGAGGGGCAGGACTTCTCTCCAGCAGCCTCCAGGTGAGGTGGATTGTCCCCAGGCCTCCTCCCTCACTGCTCGTCTGCCTGAGCAACAGCATTGGAAGTTTCATAGATTCTAATGACCTTTAAGGGTCCAGGAAAGAGATGTTCAGAGATGTTGTGGGGGGGTGGGCGGTTTTACGCTGCTCCACATTGGTTCGACCCCCTTAGGCTGACGGTTTCTGCCAGCCTAGATGCTCTGACCAGTAGTCTGCGCTTTCTTCAGTTAGGCCACTGAATTAACGAACAAACAGCACCAGGTATCAGAGCTCTGCTTGCTCAACTCCCAGACAGTCCAGGGCTGGTGGTGATCCAGGACCATGACGGCCACTCAGTCAACGGCCTTTTGAAGTAGCCAGGAGTACAGCCGGTCTCATTGGCCTCCGTCACCGTGGTGTCTGTAGGCTTTTCTATGGTGGCAGCGTTATTTACGGTTCCCCTGCCAAGTTTATTAGCTCCGCTCTGGGTGCAGTAAGTCCTGTAAGCAATAGTCTGCTCTTTTGGGGCACACTCTTGTTGTTTTCTGAGAGAAACTCCAGGTCAAGTGACGGTCACACGAGTCGTCATGGGGGCCCATTGCCCCCGGTTGTCTCTCTGGAGGTTGGTGTTGGACGGCCTCCTCACTCGAGGCCATTGTGCCCACGGAGCAATCCTGCAACTTCAGGGCATGGTGGGTGGTTAGGATCACCAAGTGGCATCCTTTACCCTTAGGAGGGAGCTGGCCTTGCGGGCTGCTGATTTCCAGGTTTTTAGATACCCCCAGTATCCTGGTCAGATGGAGTGGCTGGCCAATGCCTGGAGGGCATTCTTGCATTGTTCCATTTCAAGTGGTCCCAGTTTTTGCACTAATACTCCAAGGGTGATTCGCCTTGGACCAGGAATGTAAAGGTCAAAGGGTTTAGCTAACTTAGGGAGGTCCAGGGCAAGGGTCTGAATTGACTGCACTTTCCCTTCTTGAAAGGCTGCTTCTGGATTCTATTCAAAAGGATCATCATCTTTTCCTTTCAGTGTTTCATATAGAGGCCCAGTTATTGGACTGTAGTTAGGGATCCAGATGCAGCAAACCCCGGTCTCCCCAGGAACCCCTAAGCTGTCTTCTAGTTTTAGGAAGGGTGAGGCTGCAAATGGCTTCTTCCCTTTCCTGGGGTGGGCTTCTCCGACCTTCTGTGTGAATGAAACCCAGGAAGGTCACCTTAGTTTGTGATATTTGAGCCTTTTTCTTGGACACCTTCTATCTTTTATTGGCTAGGTAGTTCAGAGGCCTCCTTAGTCGGGCTGGTGATCAGAATGTCATCTGCATATTGAAGGAGGGTTCCCTTCTCCAGAGGTAGATCTTTTAGGTCTTTAGCTAACGTTTCCCAAAAGATGGTGTGGGGATTTTTGAACCCCTGGGGCAGGACGGCCCAGCAGCATTGTTTTTGTTGTATGTTGAGTCCTGCCACTCACAGCCAAAATTTCTTGTGACTCTGGGACTAATGGAATACAGAAGAAGGCATCATTGAAGTCTAATACAGAATACCATGTCCTGGTGTATGGTAGAATGACCAGCAGGGTGTAGGAATTTGGAACTACTAGATGTATATCCTCTGCGGCTTCACTGACTGTCCTGTCGTCCTCTACCAGGTACCCAGCAGCCCACGGGGCTCTTGTGGTCAGGCCCCTCCCAGGATATGGAGCTCACCTGGGCAGGTACCCAGCAGCCCATGGGACTCTCAGTGTTAGGCCACTCCCAGGATATGGAGTTCACCTGGGCATGTACCCAGCAACCCATGGGGCCCTCATGGTCAGGCCCCTCCCAGGATATGGAGCTCACCTGGGCAGGTATGCAGCAGCCCACAGGGCTCTCGTGGGCAGGCCCCTCCCTGGATATGGAGCTCCCCTGGACAGGTACCCTGGCAGGGCTGGGCACACAGGAACCGTGCACATAGCCCTCATTGCAGAGCACTCCCAGCACAACTGTAGCTCAGAGCTGACACAGAGCACCTCAGAGCAGAGCTTGAACTAACAAACAGCAGCTCCAACAGGTCTGTGACCCTAGGCTTCACTCTGTGCGGCCTCCCTCTGCCTGGTCTTCCAGGGGCTTCCACTGCAGCCGGGGCACCAGGCCTCTGTCTCCACCCACCACCCCTCCTCTCCCTGACTCCTGGGTTCCTCTCATTAGCAGAGGGTCTTCTTGAAGTTGTCTCCCACTCATGGACCAGATGAAATGATTAGAAAACAAGCCAGGGCTGCCGCCCCTTATCTATCCTGACTCTCGGGACCCTACACCTGTTCCTTGGATCTGGCCGGTGAGGAAGGCCCATTTTCTGCAAGTCTGAGCCCCTGAGGGGCGAGGATTAGCTGACCTTTGCAGCCTGACACGGCCGGCCAGGCCTTCCCAGGTGTGCCTGGGTTGAGGTCAATATAAACACCCCTCCAGGCAGCAAAAGCCTCTGCAGCTGTGCCTGACGCCATATTCTCTGCCCCGTCAGCAGTCTTGGGGTTGGGATGGTGGGAGGGAGTAGGGCCCACGGCTCTATGAGTGGCCCGGTGTGACTGGGGCTCTGCTGGACTTCCTGCAGGAGTTGCCGGGCTGCCACCTGCTAAAGAAGAGGATGTGTCACCGATATTTCCTGCTGGAATTTCTCCCCGGGCAGAGGTGAGGAAGGAAAAAAGCAGTGGGGGCCGGGACAGGAGGGGTACCTCAGGCAGGGAAATGGAAAGCTTCCAGACGAGTGCCCGGAGCCAGGACCATCCTGGCTGGCCTGCAGGCACCAAGTCAGCCTGCGTGTCCAAGCCCCTTCCTCTAGCTTTTAAAGTCTTTGCACACATTCAGGTGTTTTACCTGGGAAGGGTGGGAAAAGTTCAGCAGGAACTGGCCTGGGGCTCAGCTCACATTTACTCAGAGACGCCTCCTCACGGTCCCCCAGCTTTGCAATGAGGACGCTCCTTGTGTTGGGGCTGCTGGCTGCATGGGAAATGATTCCCCACCTGTGACCAACTTCAGAATTGTTTACCACTGGAGCAAGTGCCCTGATAGGGTTTTCCTCTGTATGACCGGTGGGTTCTGTTTTTGTTTTTTTCTTTTTTGGTTCAAGGTAAGTTTTATTCCTCTTTTTGTATTTATGGATATAAGCATGGAAATAATTCATTCATATAAATACGTCTATGGGAAGGACAGAACTTTTTTTCTGTTTTATTTTTTTAAGTATTAATTATTTTTTTAATTTTTGAATTTATTTTATTCATTTTTTTATACAGCAGGTTCTTATTGGTTATCTATTTTATACATATAAGTGTATATATGTCAATCCCAGGCTCGCAATTCATCCCACCACCACCACCCTGCCACTTTTCCCCCTTGGTGTCCATACATTTGTTCTATACATCTGTGTCTCTATTTCTGCCTTGCAAACCGGATCATCTGTACCATTTTTCTAGGTTCCACATGTATGCGTTAATATACGATATTTGTTTTTCGCTTTCTGACTTACTTCACTCTGTATGACAGTCTCTAGATCTATCCACGTCTCTACAAATGACGCAACTTCATTCCTTTTTATGGCTGAGAAATATTGCATTTTATATATGTAGCACATCTTTTCCGTTCGTCTGTCTATGGGCACTTAGGTTGCTTCCATGACCTGGCTATTGTGAATAGTGCTGCAGTGAACATTGTGGTGAATATGTCTTTTTTTTTTTTTTTTTGAATATGTCTTTTTGAATTATGGTTTTCTCTGGGTATATGGCCAGTAGTGGGATTGCTGGGTCATATGGTAATTCTATATTTAGTTTTTTAAGGAACCTCCATACTGTTCTCCATAGTGACTGTATCAACTTACATTTCCACAAATAGTGTAAGAGGGTTCCCTTTTCTCCACACCCTCTCCAGCATTTGTTGTTTGTAGATTTTCTGATGATGCCCATTCTAACTCGTGTGAGGTGATAACTCATTGTAGTTTTGGTTTATATTTCTCTAATAATTAGTGATGTTGAGCAGCTTTTCATGTGCTTCTTGGTCATCTGTATGTCTTCTTGGGACAAATGTCTATTTACGTCATCTCCCCATTTTTGGATTGGGTTGTTTGTTTTTTTACTGTTGAGCTGCATGAGCTGTTTATATACATTGGAGATTAATCCTTTGTCCATTGATTCGTTTGCAAATATTTTCTCCCATTCTGAGGGTTGTCTTTTCGTCTTGTTTGTAGTTTCCTTTGCTTTGCAAAAGCTTTTAGGTTTCATTTGCTCCCATTTGTTTATTATTGTTTTTTATTCCATTACTCTAGGAGGTGGATCAAAAAAGACCTTGCTGTGATTTATGTCAAAGAGTATTCTTCCTATGTTTTCCTCTAAGAGTTTTCTAGTGTCCGGTCTCACATTTTGGTCTCTAATGCATTTTGAGTTTATTTTTTGTGTATGGTGTTAGGGAGTGTTCTAATTTCATTCTTTTACATGTAGCTGTCCATTTTTCCCAGCACCACTTATTGAAGAGACTGGCTTTTCTCCATTGTATATCCTTGCCTCCTTTGTCATAGATTAGTGGGTCATAGGTGTGTAGGTTTATCTCTGGGCTTTCTTTTTTTTTTTTTCTTTTACATCTTTATTGGAGTATAATTGCTTTACAATTGTGTGTTAGTTTCTGCTGTATAAAAAAGTGAATCAGCTATGCGTATACATATAACACCATATCCCCTCCCTCTTGCACCTCCCTCTCACTCCCTTATCCCACCCTTTTAGGTGGTCACAAAGCACAGAGCTGATCTCCCTGTGCTATGTGGCTGCTTCCCAGTAGCTATCAATTTTACATTTGGTAGTGTATATATGTCCATACCACTCTCTCACTTTGTCCCAGCTTACCCTTCCCCCTCCCCATGTCCTCAAGTCCTTTCTCTACGTCTGTGTCCTTAATCCTTTCCTGCCCCTAGGTTCTACATAAACTTTTTTTTTTAGATTCCATATATATGTGTTAGCATACAGTGTTTGTTTTTCCCTTTCTGACTTACTTCACTCTGTAGGACAGACTCTAGATCCATCCACCTCACTAAAAATAACTCAATTTCGTTTCTTTTTATGGCTGAATCATGTTCCATTGTATATATGTGCCACATCTTCTTTATCCATTTATCTGTTGATGGACACTTAGGTTGCTTCCATGTCCTGGCTATTGTAAATAGAGCTACAGTGAACATTGTGGTACATGACTCTTTCTGAATTATGGTTTTCTCAGGGTAAATGTCCAGGAGTGGGTTTGCTGGGTTGTATGGTAGTTCTATTTTTAGTATTCAAGGAACCTTCATATAATTCTCCCTAGTGGCTATATCAATTTACATTCCCACCAACAGTGCAAGAGGGTTCCCTTTTCTCCAATTAATGCCTCTCCAGCATTTATTGTTGGTAGATTTTTTGATGATGGCCATTCTGACTGGTGTGAGGTGATACCTCGCTGTAGTTTTGATTTGCATTTCTCTAATGATTAGTGATGTTCAGCATCCTTTCATGTGTTTGTTGGCAACCTGTATATCTTCTTTGGAGAAATGTCTATTTAGGTCTTCTGCCCATTTTTGGATTGGGTTGTTTGGTTTTGTGATATTGAGCTACATGAGCTGCTTTTTGGAGATTAATCCTTTGCCATTTGCTTCATTTGAAAATATTTTCTCCCATTCTGATGGTTGTCTTTTCATCTTGCTTATGTTTTCCTTTGCTGTGCAAAAGAATTTATGTTTCATTAGGTCCCATTTTTTAATTTTTGTTTTTATTTCCATTTCTCTAGGAGGTGGGTCAAAAAGGATCTTGCTGTGATTTATGTCATAGACTGTTCTGCTTATGTTTTCCTCTAAGAGTTTTATAGTGGCTGGTCTTATATTTAGGTCTCTAATCCATTTTGAGTTTATTTTTGTGTATGGTGTTAGGGAGTGTTCTAATTTCATTCTTTTACATGTAGCTGTCCAGTTTTCCCAGCACCACTTACTGAAGACACTGTCTTTTCTCCGTTGTATACCCTTGCCTCCTTTGTCATAGATTAGTTAACCATAGGTACGTGGGTTTATCTCTGTGCTTTCTATCCTGTTCTATTGACCTATATTTCTGTTTTTGTGTCAGTACCATATTATCTTGATTACTGTAGCTTTTTAATATAGTCTGAAGTCTGGAAGTCTGATTCCTCCAGCTCTTTTTTTCCCCCTCAAGACTGCTTTGGCTATCCAGGGTCTTTTGTGTCTCCCTACAAATTTTAAGATTTTTTTTTCTTGTTCTGTAGAAAATGCCAAAGGTATTTTGATCGGGATTGCATTAAATCTGTAGATTGCTTTGGGTAGTATAGTCATTTTCACAATATTGATTCTTCTAATCCAAGAACATGGTATATGTCTCCATCTGTTTATATCATCTTTGATTTCTTTCATCAGCGTCTTATAGTTTTCTGAGTACAGGTCTTTTACTTCCTTAGGTAGGTTTATTCCTAGGTATTTTATTCTTTTTGTTGCAGTGGTAATGGGATTGTTTCCTTAATTTCTCTTTCTGATCTTTCATTGTTAGTGTATAGGAATGCAAGCAATTTCTGTGCATTAATTTTGTATCCTGCAACTTTACCAGATTCATTGATTAGCTCCAGTGGTTTTCTGGTGGCATCTTTAGGATTCTCTATCTATGATATCATGTCATCTGCAAACAGTGACAATTGTACTCCTTCTTTTCCTTTTTGTATTCCTTTTATTTCTTTTTCTTCTCTGATTGCCATGGCTAGGACTTCCAAAACTATGTTGAATAGCAGTGGTGAGAGTGGACATCCTCGTCTTGTTCCTGATCTTAGAGGAAACGCTTGCAGTTTTTCACCATTGAGAATGGTGTTTGCTGCGGGTTTGTCATATATGACCTTTATTATGTTGAGGTAGTTTCCCTCTATGCCCACACTCTGCAGAGTTTTTATCGTAAATGGGTGTTGAATTTTCACAAAATCTTTTCCTTCATCTATTGAGATGATCATATGGTTTTATTCTACAATTTGTTAATACGGTGTATCACATTGATTTGTGTATATTGAAGAATCCTTGCATCCCTGGGATACACCCCACTTGATCATGGTGTATGATCCTTTTAATGTGTTGTTCGATTCTGTTTGCTAGTATTTGATTGAGGATTTTTACATCTATATTCATCAGTGATATTGGTCTATAATTTTCTTTCCTTGTAGTATCTCTGTCTGATTTTGGTATCAGGGTGATGGTGGTCTCATAGAATGAGTTTGGGAGTGTTCCTTCCCCTGCAATTGTTTTGAAGAATTTGAGAAGGTTGGGTGTTAGCTCTTCCCTAATGTTTGATAGAATTCACCTGTGATGCCATCTGGTTCTGGACTTTTGTTTGTTGGAAGATTTTTAATCACAGTTTCAATTTCCTTGCTTGTGATAGGTTTGTTCATATTTTCTATTTCTTCCTGGTTCAGTCTTGGAAGGTTATCCCTTTCTAAGAATTTGTCCATTTCTTCCAGGTTGCCCATTTTATTGGCATAGAGTTGCGTGTAGTAGTCTCTTAGGATGCTTTGTATTCCTGTGGTATCTGTTGTAACTTCTCCTTTTTCACTTCTAATTTTGTTGATTTGAGTCCTCTCCCTCTTTTTCTTGAGTCTGGCTAAAGGTTGATCATTATTGCTTATCTTCTCATAGAACCAGCTTTTAGGTTTATTGATCTTTGCTTTCGTTTTCTTTGTTTCTATTTCATTTATTTCTGCTCTGATCTTTAAGATTTCTTTCCTTCTACTAACTTTGGGTTTTGTTCTTCTTTCTCTAGTTCCTCTAGGTGTAAGGTTAGATTGTTTATTTGAGATTTTTCTTGTTTCTTGAGGTAGGCTTGTATTGCTATAAACTTCCCTCTTAGAACTGCTTTTGCCGCATCCCATAGGTTTTGGATCATCGTGTTTTTGTTGTCATTTGTCTCTAGGTAGTTTTTGATTTCCTCTTTGATTTCTTCAGTGATCTCTTGGTTATTTAGTAACGTATTGTTTAGCCTCCATGTGTTTGTGTTTTTTACGGTTTTTTTCCGTGTAATTGATTTCTAATCTCATAGCATTGTGGTCGGAACAGCTGCTTGACATGATTTCAGTTTTCTTAAATTTACTGAGGCTTTGTGACCCAAGATGTGATCTATCCTGGAGAATGTTCCGTGTGCAGTTAAGAAGAACGTGTAATCTGCTGTTTTTGGATGGAATGTCCTATAAATATCAATTAACTCTATCTGGTCTATTGTGTCATTTAAAGCTTGTGTTTCCTTATTAATTTTCTGTCTGGCTGATCTCCACTGGTGTAAGTGAGCTGTTAAAGTCCCCCACTATTATTGTGTTACTGTTGATTTCCTCTTTTATAGCTGTTAGCTGTTGCCTTATACATTGAGGTGCTCCTATGTTGGGTACATATATATTTATAATTGTTATATCTTCTTCTTGGATTGATCCCTTGACCATTATGTAGTGTCTTTCCTTGTCTCTTGTAACATTCTTTATTTTAAATTCTATTTTATCTGATATGAGTATTGCTACTCCAGGTTTCTTTTGATTTTCATTTGCATAGAGTATATTTTTCCATCGCCTCACTTTCAGTCTGTATGTGTCCCTAGGTCTGAAATGGGTCTCTTGTAGACAGCATATATATGGGTCTTGTTTTTGTATCCATTCAGCGAGCCTGTGTCTTTTGGTTGGGACATTTAGTGCATTCACATTTAAGGTAATTATCGATATGTATGTTCCTATTACTATTTTCTTAATTGTTATGGGGTTGTCTTGGTGGGTCCTTTTCTTCTCTTGTGTTTCCCACTTAGAGAAGTTCCTTTAGCATTTGGTGTAGAGCTGGTTTCATGCTGCTGAATTCTCTTAGCTTTTGCTTGTCTGTAGGGCTTTTGATTTCTCCATCAAATCTGAATGAGATCTTTGCAGGGTGGAGTACTCTTGGTTGTAGGTTCTTCCCTTTCATCACTTTAAATTGATCATGCCACTCCCTTCTGGCTTGGAGATTTTCTGCTGAGAAATCAGCTGTTATCCTTATGGGAGTTCCCTTGTATGTTATTTGTCATTTTTCCCTTGCTGCTTTCAATAATTTTTCTTTGTCGTTAATTTTTGTCAATTTGATTACTATGTGTCTTGTCATTTTTCTCCTTTGGTTTATCCTGCCTGGGACTCTCTGTGCTTCTGGACTTGGGTGGCTATTTCTTTTCCCATGCTAGGGAAGTTTTTGACCATAATCTCTTCAAATATATTCTCGGGTCCTTTCTCTCTCTTCTCCTTCTGGGACCCCTATCATGCGAATGTTGTTGTGTTTAATGTTGTCCCAGAGGACTCTTGGGGTGTCTTCATTTATTTTCATTCTTTTTCTTTATTCTGTTCCATGGCAGTGATTTCCACCTTTCTGTCTTCCAGGTCACTTATCCGTTCTTCTGCCACAGTTATTCTGCTACTGATTCCTTCTAGTATATTTTTCATTTCAGTTATTACATTGTTCACCTCTGTTTGTTTGTTCTTTAATTCTTCTAGGTGTTTGTTCCTTAATTCTTCTAGGTCTTTGTTAAGCATTTCTTGCGTCTTCTCGATCTTTGCCTCCTTTCTTTTTCCAAGGTCTTGGCTCAACTTCACTATCATTATTCTGAATTCTTTTTCTGGAAGGTTCCCTATCTCCACGTCATTTCGTTTTTTTTTTTTTCTGGGGTTTTATCTTGTTCCTTGATCTGGTATAAAGTCCTCTGCCTTTTCATTTTGTCTATCTTTCTGTGAATGTGGTTTTCCTTCCACAGTATGCAGAATTGTAGTTCTTCTTCTGCTGTCTGCTCTCTGGTGGATGAGTCTATCTTAGAGGCTTGTGCAAGTTTCCTGGTGGGAGGGACTGGTGGTGGGTAGAGCTGGGTGTTGCTTTGGTGGGCAGAGCTTTAATCCGCTTGTGTGCGGATTAAATAAAACTTTAATAAAAAGTTTAATCCGCTTGTCTGCTGATGCATGGGGCTGGGTTCCCTCCCTGTTGGTTGTTTGGCCTGAGGCGACCCAGCACTGGAGCCTACCTTGCTCTTGGTGGGGCTAATGGCGGACTCTGGGAGGGCTCACACCAAGGACTATTTCCCAGAACTTCTGCTGCTAGTGTCGTTGTCCTCATGGTGAGCCACAGCCACAGCCACCACCTGCCTCTGCAGGAGACCCTCTAAAAGTAGCAGGTAGTTCTGGTCATTCTCCTACAGGGTCACTGCTCCTTCCCCTGGGTCCTGATGTGCACACTACTTTGTGTGTGCCCTCCAAGAGTGGAGTATCTGAGTGGAGTTGAGACTCTGAGACTCTGCGTGGAGTCACACAGACTCTGTGTCCTGTGAAGCTTCGATGTTTTGTGGTTCTAGAAATCCTATAGGAGACGGTCCACAGCAGGTGAAGCTAATGTTGTCAGTAGAGGTGTTGAAGCCAAAGATCTGCAGTTCCGACTAGAGGTGCCGATGTACATACAGGACAAAATCATCTCGTGTGAATGTAGTTCAGGCATGTTTAAGATGAATGCAGTCATGTTATTGCCTACCATATTCTATCTTGAGCCTCTCCTCAGGGACCCCCTCCTCAGTTCCTGAGGCTCCTGTAAGTCATGTACAGGGGACTGGAGAGTGGGCTCTGTCCAGTCTGAGCCCTGAGTTACCCTGTGTGTATATTAGGATACTTTGTATTTCTGTGGTGTCTGTCTGTTGTAACATCATCTCTTTCATTTCAGATTTATTTGGGCCCTCTCTTTTTAAAAAACATACTACTGTTGTCTTTTATTCTTTACAGAAGTTTAATAAGTGTTTGATCTACTATCCTTACCCTATGTATACTTTTTGCAGTGAGATTTTTACTTTTCTTTGTTTCCTTGTTACTATCAATAATTAGTGAGACTTCTTTTAAGCTACCTTCAACATTGCTTATAAAGCTGCTTTATTAGTGATGACAGAGCCTTAATGGAAGTCATGTTCTGGTTGTAAATTAGAATGCAATGTGCCAGCAAAAAGCCCCTTAAGTTTATGTCTCATTACTTCTTGTTCTTTTTTTAATTTAATTTTTATTTTTTGTCAGAGCAAATTTGATTAAAATCTTTTGTTTCTTCTAGGTGTGCAAGATGTGGTTCTTTTAAACATATACATATATCTATTCTTCTTTGCATCATTTTCCCATGTAGGTTATGACACAATGTTGAGCAGTCTTGTCTTGGTATTACATAGGTCTTTGGTGATTACATATTTCACATGTGTTTCTATATCTATCTTAACCCCAATATCCGAATGTATCCAATCCTCACACCTATCCATTTGCTGAACCATAAGTTTGTTTAATGAATCTGTGATTGCATTTCTCTGTGGAAATATCTTCATTGGTATCAATTTTTAGCTAAGACCTGTAAGTGATATTATAGGATATGTGTCTTTGGCTTTCTGACTTAGTACAATTTGCCTGATTACCTCAAGAATCATACATGGTGCTGCAAATGGCATTGTTTCATTTTTTTCCCTGGCTAATATTCCATCTGTACGTGTACCAGTTCTTCTTTGGCCACGCACCTCTTGATGGACTTTCTGGTTGCCTCCATGTCTTGGCTATTGTAATACTGCTGCAATGCATATTTTCTTGCCTGTGTCTTTCCAGTTCTATCTTCTTATGTTATAGGCCAAGGAGTGGGCTTGCTGTATCATATGGTAGCTCAGTGTGTACGTTTTAAAGGCACCACCATTCAGTTCTCATTAGTGGCTCTTTCCAGATTACGTCCCACTTAAAATTGAGGGTATGCATTTCTCCAAAACACCTTCAATATTTATTGTTTGTAGTTTTCTTACTGATGGTTATTCTAACAGGTGCGAGCTGATACCTCTCTGTGGTTGAATTTGCATGTGTCCCAAAATCTGTTGAAATTGAGCTTTAAAGCATGCCCTTTCTATTTATCAAACTGTGATTATAGCTTAGTTCTTCAAAGTGTTTTCTTAAAGTAAGTGTCACATTTTGAAAATTTTTGGCCATTATCTCCCTCAAGACATTTTGAAGGCAGGTTTCATTTACAGCCCTGAAGTACTTGTTCATATGAAGTGACCATTAGCACAGGTTTGAAAGCTGCTTTGGCAGGTAACGGCCAGAGGGCGGCAGCCTTACCACGTTCCCCAATCTGGTAACTAGGGAAGGAGCCTTCAGCCCCAAAGGTGTCCACCCTTATGTCTCATCCAGCTGTGGATCTACATATGGTCAATCTAGGTTGCATCACAGCCCCTGAATGAATTGTGTGAGAATTTCTCTCTCTTTCAAAGTCTTTGTTTCATGGGTATTTAAAAGTAGTTTATTTTTATAATGGGGTTTAGCTGCTTTTCACTGCTGTGTCTATGCCGCTTTACACCCACTTGACTCACTTACAGAGAGATATCAATACATAGGTTTTAAGATTCTTACTAGTCAGACATATTCTTGTGCGGTGAATAGGGGGTGTTGAGTCCAGTTCACTGAGCAAGGAGTAGGTCTTGTCTATTACCTATTGGGTTTATGGAACGGTATTGGAGCTAATTTGAAACCCCTGTTTTATGCATCACCCCACCTCACCTTTCCCGTTCAGCAGCCATACTGTGTTAACTAAACGTGTGACTCTGTTCTGTTTTGCAATTCAGTTCAAGTGTAGCGGTTTTTACATTCCCTCTATAAGTGATATCTTATGATAAGTGTCTTTTTCTGTGTGACTTATTTCACTTAGAATCGTCGTACCTAAATCCACTCATCCTGCTGCTACTAGCCTTATGACGTTGATTTCATGGCTGAGTGATATTCCATTGTACATGAGGACCACAACTTCTTTATCCATTTTTCTCTTTCCTAGGATATTTAAGGTGTAATGAAGTGGGGGTTCTTGTCAACAGAGCAGCCCTAAACTTTGGGGTGCCTGTGTCTTGCTGATTTTTAGTTTTCCGAATTTATACGCCCATGAGTGGAAGTGCCCTATGCTCTCCAAGCTGTGTTCTATAGATGTTTCAGGACACACCGTACACCTCTCCAGAGCGGCTGTTGGCAATTTACATCCCGCCCATCAGCGTAGCCAGGCTCCCATTTCTCCATGGCCGGTCCTGCATTTCTGGTTTTGACACTTTTTTCCGCATGGCCCTTTTGCCCGCTGGGAAGCCAGACTTCTTTGGAGCGCTGATTTGCCTTTCCAGGTTGCTTGGTTGGCCAAAAAGGGCGTATGCGTTTTTTCCTGAATATATTCAGGAAAAAACGCATACGCCCTTTTTGGCCAAGGGCATCATTGTCCACGTTTTGCCGCTTTTCATGTGCTTTCAAGGCGATTCGAATCTACCTCCTGAAATCTGTTTCCTGCAATTCTGCCTTGCTTTCAAAGCCTCTTCGTTGCCTTCCCTCAATATATTTGTGGACGAGAGTTATGATTTATAACTCTGCAGGTTTGTGAATTACAGTGCCCCTGAGCTCCATTTTTCAACTCGCTTTTTTGGGAGCTGGCCGCATAAGTGCAGGATTGCTTCAGGCCCTCTTCTAGTTCTGGGGGGCAGGATGAGCCTGTGGTTAATTCTTCTTCCTGTTGGGAAACTAGAGTGACCTGTGCCTGTCCCAACACCTAGAGCTAGTCTCTCATTGGTTCCCCCTCTTCCCGTTCATCCTCAGGACAAATTGCAACCTGTATGGAACAGGAGGTTAAAGGTGCTGATTCTCCAAGGAGGGAGATGGCTAGTAAAGCGGCTGGAATGGCGAACCCGAGCACAAGGAAATGAGAAATGAGGTGCGTTTTAGAAACCTTTCCCGATCACACGGTGTACCATTTTCTGGGTTTCTCATGCATGTTTTCGAGGTAGGAAGTTGCCCTTGGACCTGGAGATTTGGGACCCATGGGATGGGTACCATGCAGTATTTCTTTAAAGGGTCTGCGTTGGCTCACCAAACCTCACCAAACCTCTCAGCCCCAAGAGTGTCCACCCTTATCTCTCAATCAGCTGTGGGTCTAGATATGGTCAATCCAGGTTGCATCACAGACCCTGAACGAATTTTGGAAGAATTTCTCTCTCTTTCACTGTCTTTGTTTCACGGGTTTTGAAAAGTAATTTATTTTTATAATGGGGTGTAGCTGCTTTTCACAGCTGTGTTTATGCCGCTTTACACCCCCTTGACTCACTTACAGAGAGATATCAATACATAGGTTTGAAGATTCTTACTAGTCAGATATATGCTAGTGCGGTGAATAGGGGGTGTTGAGTCCAGTTCACTGAGCAAGGAGTAGGTCTTGTCTATTACCTATTGGGTTTATGGAACGGAATCGGAGCTAATTTGAAACTCTTGTTTGATGCATCACCCCACCTCACCTTTCCCGTTCAGCAGCCATAGTGTGCTTTCTAAACGTGTGACTCTGTTCTGTTTTGTAATTCAGTTCAAGTGTAGCGGTTTTTACATTCCCTCTGTAAGTGATATCTTATGATAAGTGTCTTTTCCTGTGTGACTTATTTCACTTAGAATCGTCGTACCTAAATCCACTCATCGTGCTGCTACTAGCCTTATGACGTTGATTTCATGGCTGAGTGATATTCCATTGTACATGCGGACCCGAACTTCTTTATCCATTTTTCTCTTTCCTAGGATATTTAAGGTGTAATGAAGTGGGGGTTCTTGTCAACAGAGCGCCCTAAACTTTGGGGTGCCTGTGTCTTGCTGATTTTTAGTTTTCCCAATTTATAGGCCCATGAGTGGAAGTGCCCTATGCTCTCCAAGCTGTGTTTTTTAGATGTTTCAGGACACACCGTACACCTCTCCAGAGCGGCTGTTGGCAATTTACATCCCGCCCATCAGCGTAGCCAGGCTCCCATTTCTCCATGGCCGGTCCTGCATTTCTGGTTTTGACACTTTTTTCCGCATGGCCCTTTTGCCCGCTGGGAAGCCAGACTTCTTTGGAGCGCTGATTTGCCTTTCCAGGTTGCTTGGTTGGCCAAAAAGGGCGTATGCGTTTTTTCCTGAATATATTCAGGAAAAAACGCATACGCCCTTTTTGGCCAAGGGCATCATTGTCCACGTTTTGCCGCTTTTCATGTGCTTTCAAGGCGATTCGAATCTACCTCCTGAAATCTGTTTCCTGCAATTCTGCCTTGCTTTCAAAGCCTCTTCGTTGCCTTCCCTCAATATATTTGTGGACGAGAGTTATGATTTATAACTCTGCAGGTTTGTGAATTACAGTGCCCCTGAGCTCCATTTTTCAACTCGCTTTTTTGGGAGCTGGCCGCATAAGTGCAGGATTGCTTCAGGCCCTCTTCTAGTTCTGGGGGGCAGGATGAGCCTGTGGTTAATTCTTCTTCCTGTTGGGAAACTAGAGTGACCTGTGCCTGTCCCAACACCTAGAGCTAGTCTCTCATTGGTTCCCCCTCTTCCCGTTCATCCTCAGGACAAATTGCAACCTGTATGGAACAGGAGGTTAAAGGTGCTGATTCTCCAAGGAGGGAGATGGCTAGTAAAGCGGCTGGAATGGCGAACCCGAGCACAAGGAAATGAGAAATGAGGTGCGTTTTAGAAACCTTTCCCGATCACACGGTGTACCATCTTCTGGGTTTCTCATGCATGTTTTCGAGGTAGGAAGTTGCCCTTGGACCTGGAGATTTGGGACCCATGGGATGGGTACCATGCAGTATTTCTTTAAAGGGTCTGCGTTGGCTCACCAAACCTCACCAAACCTCTCAGCCCCAAGAGTGTCCACCCTTATCTCTCAATCAGCTGTGGGTCTAGATATGGTCAATCCAGGTTGCATCACAGCCCCTGAACGAATTTTGTAAGAATTTCTCTCTCTTTCACTGTCTTTGTTTCACGGGTTTTGAAAAGTAATTTATTTTTATAATGGGGTGTAGCTGCTTTTCACGGCTGTGTTTATGCCGCTTTACACCCCCTTGACTCACTTACAGAGAGATATCAATACATAGGTTTGAAGATTCTTACTAGTCAGATATATGCTAGTGCGGTGAATAGGGGGTGTTGAGTCCAGTTCACTGAGCAAGGAGTAGGTCTTGTCTATTACCTATTGGGTTTATGGAACGGAATCGGAGCTAATTTGAAACTCTTGTTTGATGCATCACCCCACCTCACCTTTCCCGTTCAGCAGCCATAGTGTGCTTTCTAAATGTGTGACTCTGTTCTGTTTTGTAATTCAGTTCAAGTGTAGCGGTTTTTACATTCCCTCTGTAAGTGATATCTTATGATAAGTGTCTTTTCCTGTGTGACTTATTTCACTTAGAATCGTCGTACCTAAATCCACTCATCGTGCTGCTACTAGCCTTATGACGTTGATTTCATGGCTGAGTGATATTCCATTGTACATGCGGACCCGAACTTCTTTATCCATTTTTCTCTTTCCTAGGATATTTAAGGTGTAATGAAGTGGGGGTTCTTGTCAACAGAGCGCCCTAAACTTTGGGGTGCCTGTGTCTTGCTGATTTTTAGTTTTCCCAATTTATAGGCCCATGAGTGGAAGTGCCCTATGCTCTCCAAGCTGTGTTTTTTAGATGTTTCAGGACACACCGTACACCTCTCCAGAGCGGCTGTTGGCAATTTACATCCCGCCCATCAGCGTAGCCAGGCTCCCATTTCTCCATGGCCGGTCCTGCATTTCTGGTTTTGACACTTTTTTCCGCATGGCCCTTTTGCCCGCTGGGAAGCCAGACTTCTTTGGAGCGCTGATTTGCCTTTCCAGGTTGCTTGGTTGGCCAAAAAGGGCGTATGCGTTTTTTCCTGAATATATTCAGGAAAAAACGCATACGCCCTTTTTGGCCAAGGGCATCATTGTCCACGTTTTGCCGCTTTTCATGTGCTTTCAAGGCGATTCGAATCTACCTCCTGAAATCTGTTTCCTGCAATTCTGCCTTGCTTTCAAAGCCTCTTCGTTGCCTTCCCTCAATATATTTGTGGACGAGAGTTATGATTTATAACTCTGCAGGTTTGTGAATTACAGTGCCCCTGAGCTCCATTTTTCAACTCGCTTTTTTGGGAGCTGGCCGCATAAGTGCAGGATTGCTTCAGGCCCTCTTCTAGTTCTGGGGGGCAGGATGAGCCTGTGGTTAATTCTTCTTCCTGTTGGGAAACTAGAGTGACCTGTGCCTGTCCCAACACCTAGAGCTAGTCTCTCATTGGTTCCCCCTCTTCCCGTTCATCCTCAGGACAAATTGCAACCTGTATGGAACAGGAGGTTAAAGGTGCTGATTCTCCAAGGAGGGAGATGGCTAGTAAAGCGGCTGGAATGGCGAACCCGAGCACAAGGAAATGAGAAATGAGGTGCGTTTTAGAAACCTTTCCCGATCACACGGTGTACCATCTTCTGGGTTTCTCATGCATGTTTTCGACGTAGGAAGTTGCCCTTGGACCTGGAGATTTGGGACCCATGGGATGGGTACCATGCAGTATTTCTTTAAAGGGTCTGCGTTGGCTCACCAAACCTCACCAAACCTCTCAGCCCCAAGAGTGTCCACCCTTATCTCTCAATCAGCTGTGGGTCTAGATATGGTCAATCCAGGTTGCATCACAGCCCCTGAACGAATTTTGTAAGAATTTCTCTCTCTTTCACTGTCTTTGTTTCACGGGTTTTGAAAAGTAATTTATTTTTATAATGGGGTGTAGCTGCTTTTCACGGCTGTGTTTATGCCGCTTTACACCCCCTTGACTCACTTACAGAGAGATATCAATACATAGGTTTGAAGATTCTTACTAGTCAGATATATGCTAGTGCGGTGAATAGGGGGTGTTGAGTCCAGTTCACTGAGCAAGGAGTAGGTCTTGTCTATTACCTATTGGGTTTATGGAACGGAATCGGAGCTAATTTGAAACTCTTGTTTGATGCATCACCCCACCTCACCTTTCCCGTTCAGCAGCCATAGTGTGCTTTCTAAACGTGTGACTCTGTTCTGTTTTTTAATTCAGTTCAAGTGTAGCGGTTTTTACATTCCCTCTGTAAGTGATATCTTATGATAAGTGTCTTTTCCTGTGTGACTTATTTCACTTAGAATCGTCGTACCTAAATCCACTCATCGTGCTGCTACTAGCCTTATGACGTTGATTTCATGGCTGAGTGATATTCCATTGTACATGCGGACCCGAACTTCTTTATCCATTTTTCTCTTTCCTAGGATATTTAAGGTGTAATGAAGTGGGGGTTCTTGTCAACAGAGCGCCCTAAACTTTGGGGTGCCTGTGTCTTGCTGATTTTTAGTTTTCCCAATTTATAGGCCCATGAGTGGAAGTGCCCTATGCTCTCCAAGCTGTGTTTTTTAGATGTTTCAGGACACACCGTACACCTCTCCAGAGCGGCTGTTGGCAATTTACATCCCGCCCATCAGCGTAGCCAGGCTCCCATTTCTCCATGGCCGGTCCTGCATTTCTGGTTTTGACACTTTTTTCCGCATGGCCCTTTTGCCCGCTGGGAAGCCAGACTTCTTTGGAGCGCTGATTTGCCTTTCCAGGTTGCTTGGTTGGCCAAAAAGGGCGTATGCGTTTTTTCCTGAATATATTCAGGAAAAAACGCATACGCCCTTTTTGGCCAAGGGCATCATTGTCCACGTTTTGCCGCTTTTCATGTGCTTTCAAGGCGATTCGAATCTACCTCCTGAAATCTGTTTCCTGCAATTCTGCCTTGCTTTCAAAGCCTCTTCGTTGCCTTCCCTCAATATATTTGTGGACGAGAGTTATGATTTATAACTCTGCAGGTTTGTGAATTACAGTGCCCCTGAGCTCCATTTTTCAACTCGCTTTTTTGGGAGCTGGCCGCATAAGTGCAGGATTGCTTCAGGCCCTCTTCTAGTTCTGGGGGGCAGGATGAGCCTGTGGTTAATTCTTCTTCCTGTTGGGAAACTAGAGTGACCTGTGCCTGTCCCAACACCTAGAGCTAGTCTCTCATTGGTTCCCCCTCTTCCCGTTCATCCTCAGGACAAATTGCAACCTGTATGGAACAGGAGGTTAAAGGTGCTGATTCTCCAAGGAGGGAGATGGCTAGTAAAGCGGCTGGAATGGCGAACCCGAGCACAAGGAAATGAGAAATGAGGTGCGTTTTAGAAACCTTTCCCGATCACACGGTGTACCATCTTCTGGGTTTCTCATGCATGTTTTCGACGTAGGAAGTTGCCCTTGGACCTGGAGATTTGGGACCCATGGGATGGGTACCATGCAGTATTTCTTTAAAGGGTCTGCGTTGGCTCACCAAACCTCACCAAACCTCTCAGCCCCAAGAGTGTCCACCCTTATCTCTCAATCAGCTGTGGGTCTAGATATGGTCAATCCAGGTTGCATCACAGCCCCTGAACGAATTTTGTAAGAATTTCTCTCTCTTTCACTGTCTTTGTTTCACGGGTTTTGAAAAGTAATTTATTTTTATAATGGGGTGTAGCTGCTTTTCACGGCTGTGTTTATGCCGCTTTACACCCCCTTGACTCACTTACAGAGAGATATCAATACATAGGTTTGAAGATTCTTACTAGTCAGATATATGCTAGTGCGGTGAATAGGGGGTGTTGAGTCCAGTTCACTGAGCAAGGAGTAGGTCTTGTCTATTACCTATTGGGTTTATGGAACGGAATCGGAGCTAATTTGAAACTCTTGTTTGATGCATCACCCCACCTCACCTTTCCCGTTCAGCAGCCATAGTGTGCTTTCTAAACGTGTGACTCTGTTCTGTTTTTTAATTCAGTTCAAGTGTAGCGGTTTTTACATTCCCTCTGTAAGTGATATCTTATGATAAGTGTCTTTTCCTGTGTGACTTATTTCACTTAGAATCGTCGTACCTAAATCCACTCATCGTGCTGCTACTAGCCTTATGACGTTGATTTCATGGCTGCGTGATATTTTATTGTACATGCGGACCCGAACTTCTTTATCCATTTTTCTCTTTCCTAGGATATTTAAGGTGTAATGAAGTGGGGGTTCTTGTCAACAGAGCGCCCTAAACTTTGGGGTGCCTGTGTCTTGCTGATTTTTAGTTTTCCCAATTTATAGGCCCATGAGTGGAAGTGCCCTATGCTCTCCAAGCTGTGTTTTTTAGATGTTTCAGGACACACCGTACACCTCTCCAGAGCGGCTGTTGGCAATTTACATCCCGCCCATCAGCGTAGCCAGGCTCCCATTTCTCCATGGCCGGTCCTGCATTTCTGGTTTTGACACTTTTTTCCGCATGGCCCTTTTGCCCGCTGGGAAGCCAGACTTCTTTGGAGCGCTGATTTGCCTTTCCAGGTTGCTTGGTTGGCCAAAAAGGGCGTATGCGTTTTTTCCTGGAATATATTCAGGAAAAAACGCATACGCCCATTTTTGGCCAAGGGCATCATTGTCCACGTTTTGCCGCTTTTCATGTGCTTTCAAGGCGATTCGAATCTACCTCCTGAAATCTGTTTCCTGCAATTCTGCCTTGCTTTCAAAGCCTCTTCGTTTCCTTCCCTCAATATATTTGTGGACGAGAGTTATCATTTATAACTCTGCATGTTTGTGAATTGCAGTGCCCCTGAGTTCCATTTTTCAACTCGCTTTTTTGGGAGCTGGCCGCATAAGTGCATGATTGCTTCAGGCCCTCTTCTAGTTCTGGGGGGCAGGATGAGCCTGTGGTTAATTCTTCTTCCTGATTGGAAAATAGAGTGACCTGTGCCTGTCCCAACACCTAGAGCTAGTCTCTCATTGGTTCCCCCTCTTCCCGTTCATCCTCAGGACAAATTGCAACCTGTATGGAACAGGAGGTTAAGGTGCTGATTCTGCAAGGAGGGAGATGGCTAATTACGTGGCTGGAATGGCGAACCCGAGCACAAGGAGATGAGAAATGAGGTGCGTTTTAGAATCCTTTCCCGACCACACGGTGTCCCATCTTCTGGGTTTCTCATGCATGTTTTCGATGTAGGAAGTTGAACTTGATCCTAGAGATTTGGGACCCATGGGATGGGTACCATGCAGTATTACTTTAAAGGGTTTGTGTTGGCTCACCCAACCTCACCGAACCTCTCAGCCTCAAGAGTGTCCACCCTTATGTCTCAATCAGCTGTGGGTCTAGATATGGTCAATCCAGGTTGCATCACAGGCCCTGAACGAATTTTGTAAGAATTTCTCTCTCTTTCACTGTCTTTGTTTCACGGGTTTTGAAAAGTAATTTATTTTTATAATGGGGTGTAGCTGCTTTTCACGGCTGTGTTTATGCCGCTTTACACCCCCTTGACTCACTTACAGAGAGATATCAATACATAGGTTTGAAGATTCTTACTAATCAGATATATTCTTGTGCGGTGAATAGGGGGTGTTGAGTCCAGTTCACTGAGCAAGGAGTAGGTCTTGTCTATTACCTATTGGGTTTATGGAACGGAATCGGAGCTAATTTGAAACCCTTGTTTTATGCATCACCCCACCTCACCTTTCCTGTTCAGCAGCCATAGTGTGTTTTCTAAACGTGTGACTCTGTTCTGTTTTGTAATTCAGTTCAAGTGTAGCGGTTTTTACATTCCCTGTATAAGTGATATCTTATGATAAGTGTCTTTTTCTGTGTGACTTATTTCACTTAGAATCGTCGTACCTAAGTCCACTCATCGTGCTGCTACTAGCCTTATGACGTTGATTTCATGGCTGAATGATATTCCATTGTACATGAGGACCACAACTTCTTTATCCATTTTTCTCTTTCCTAGGATATTTAAGGTGTAAAGAAGTGGGGGTTCTTGTCAACAGAGCAGCCCTAAACTTTGGGGTGCCTGTGTCCTGCTGATTTTTAGTTTTCCGAATTTATACGCCCATGAGTGGAAGTGCCCTATGCTCTCCAAGCTGTGTTCTATAGACGTTTCAGGACACACCGTACACTACTCCAGAGCGGCTGTTGGCAATTTACATCCCGCCCATCAGCGTAGCCAGGCTCCCATTTCTCCATGGCCGGTCCTGCATTTCTGGTTTAGACACTTTTTTCCGCATGGCTATTTGCCCGCTGGGAAGCGAGACTTCTTTGGAGCGCTGATTTGCCTTTCCAGGTTGCTTGGTTGGCCAAAAAGGGCGTATGCGTTTTTTCCTGAATATATTCAGGAAAAAACGCATACGCCCTTTTTGGCCAAGGGCATCATTGTCCACGTTTTGCCGCTTTTCATGTGCTTTCAAGGCGATTCGAATCTACCTCCTGAAATCTGTTTCCTGCAATTCTGCCTTGCTTTCAAATCCTCTTCGTTGCCTTCCCTCAATATATTTGTGGACGAGAGTTATCATTTATAACTCTGCAGGTTTGTGAATTGCAGTGCCCCTGAGCTCCATTTTTCAACTCGCTTTTTTGGGAGCTGGCCGCATAAGTGCAGGATTGCTTCAGGCCCTCTTCTAGTTCTGGGGGGCAGGATGAGCCTGTGGTTAATTCTTCTTCCTGTTGGGAAACTAGAGTGACCTGTGCCTGTCCCAACACCTAGAGCTAGTCTCTCATTGGTTCCCCCTCTTCCCGTTCAACCTCAGGACAAATTGCAACCTGTATGGAACAGGAGGTTAAAGGTGCTGATTCTCCAAGGAGGGAGATGGCTAGTAAAGCGGCTGGAATGGCGAACCCGAGCACAAGGAAATGAGAAATGAGGTGCGTTTTAGAAACCTTTCCCGATCACACGGTGTACCATCTTCTGGGTTTCTCATGCATGTTTTCGAGGTAGGAAGTTGCCCTTGGACCTGGAGATTTGGGACCCATGGGATGGGTACCATGCAGTATTACTTTAAAGGGTCTGCGTTGGCTCACCCAACCTCACCAAACCTCTCAGCCCCAAGAGTGTCCACCCTTATGTCTCAATCAGCTGTGGGTCTAGATATGGTCAATCCAGGTTGCATCACAGCCCCTGAACGAATTTTGTATGAATTTCTCTCTCTTTCACTGTCTTTGTTTCACGGGTTTTGAAAAGTAATTTATTTTTATAATGGGGTGTAGCTGCTTTTCACGGCTGTGTTTATGCCGCTTTACACCCCCTTGACTCACTTACAGAGAGATATCAATACATAGGTTTGAAGATTCTTACTAGTCAGATATATGCTTGTCCGGTGAATAGGGGGTGTTGAGTCCAGTTCACTGAGCAAGGAGTAGGTCTTGTTTATTACCTATTGGGTTTATGGAACGGAATCGGAGCTAATTTGAAACCCTTGTTTGATGCATCACCCCACCTCACCTTTCCCGTTCAGCAGCCATAGTGTGCTTTCTAAACGTGTGACTCTGTTCTGTTTTGTAATTCAGTTCAAGTGTAGCGGTTTTTACATTCCCTCTGTAAGTGATATCTTATGATAAGTGTCTTTTTCTGTGTGACTTATTTCACTTAGAATCGTCGTACTTAAATCCACTCATCGTGCTGCTACTAGCCTTATGACGTTGATTTCATGGCTGAGTGATATTCCATTGTACATGCGGACCCGAACTTCTTTATCCATTTTTCTCTTTCCTAGGATATTTAATGTGTAATGAAGTGGGGGTTCTTGTCAACAGAGCGCCCTAAACTTTGGGGTGCCTGTGTCTTGCTGATTTTTAGTTTTCCCAATTTATAGGCCCATGAGTGGAAGTGCCCTATGCTCTCCAAGCTGTGTTTTTTAGATGTTTCAGGACACACCGTACACCTCTCCAGAGCGGCTGTTGGCAATTTACATCCCGGCCATCAGCGTAGCCTGGCTCCCATTTCTCCATGGCCGGTCCTGCATTTCTGGTTTTGACACTTTTTTCTGCATGGCCCTTTTGCCCGCTGGGAAGGCAGACTTCTTTTGAGCGCTGATTTGCCTTTCCAGGTTGCTTGGTTGGCCAAAAAGGGCGTATGCGTTTTTTCCTGAATATATTCAGGAAAAAACGCATACGCCCTTTTTGGCCAAGGGCATCATTGTCCACGTTTTGCCGCTTTTCATGTGCTTTCAAGGCGATTCGCATCTACCTCCTGAAATCTGTTTCCTGCAATTCTGCCTTGCTTTCAAATCCTCTTCGTTGCCTTCCCTCAATATATTTGTGGACGAGAGTTATGATTTATAACTCTGCAGGTTTGTGAATTACAGTGCCCCTGAGCTCCATTTTTCAACTCGCTTTTTTGGGAGCTGGCCGCATAAGTGCAGGATTGCTTCAGGCCCTCTTCTAGTTCTGGGGGGCAGGCTGAGGCTGTGGTTAATTCTTCTTCCTGATGGGAAAATAGAGGGACCTGTGCCTGTCCCAACCACTAGAGCTAGTCTCTCATTGGTTCCCCCACTTCCCGTTCATGATCAGGACAATTTGCAACCTGTACTGAACAGGAGGTTAAAGGTGCTGATTCTCCAAGGAGGGAGATGGCTAGTAAATCGGGTGGAATGGCGAACCCGAGCAAAGGAGATGAGAAATGAGGTGCGTTTTAGAAACCTTTCCCGATCACACGGTGTACCATCTTCGGGGTTTCTCATGCATGTTTTCGATGTAGGAAGATGCCCTTGAACGTGGAGATTTGGGACCCATGGGACGGGTACCATGCAGTATTACTTGAAAGGGTCTGCGTTGGCTCACCCAACCTCACCGAACCTCTCAGCCCCAAGAGTGTCCACCCTTATGTCTCAATCAGCTGTGGGTCTAGATATGGTCAATCCAGGTTGCATCACAGCCGCTGAACGAATTTTGGAAGAATTTCTCTCTCTTTCACTGTCTTTGTTTCACGGGTTTTGAAAAGTAATTTATTTTTATAATGGGGTTTAGCTGCTTTTCACGGCTGTGTTTATGCCGCTTTACACCCCCTTGACTCACTTACAGAGAGATATCAATACATAGGTTTGAGGATTCTTACTAGTCAGATATATTCTTGTGCGGTGAATAGGGGGTGTTGAGTCCAATTCACTGTAAAAGGAATAGGTCTTGTCTCTTACATATTGGGTTTATGGAACGGTATCTGAGCTAATTTGAAACCCTTGTTTTATGCATCACCCCACCTCACCTTGCCCGTTCAGCAGCCATAGTGTGTTTTCTAAACGTGTGACTCTGTTCTGTTTTGTAATTCAGTTCAAGTGTAGCGGTTTTTACATTCCCTCTCTAAGTGATATCTTATGATAAGTGTCTTTTTCTGTGTGACTTATTTCACTTAGAATCGTCGTACCTAAATCCACTCATCGTGCTGCTACTAGCCTTATGACGTTGATTTCATGGCTGAGTGATATTCCATTGTACATGAGGACCACAACTTCTTTATCCATTTTTCTCTTTCCTAGGATATTAAAGGTGTAATGAAGTGGGGGTTCTTGTCAACAGAGCAGCCCTAAACTTTGGGGTGCCTGTGTCTTGCTGATTTTTAGTTTTCCCAATTTATACGCCCATGAGTGGAAGTGCCCCATGCTCTCCAAGCTGTGTTTTTTAGATGTTTCAGGACACACCGTACACTTCTCCCAAGTGGCTGTTGGCAATTTACATCCTGCCCATCAGCGAAGCAAGGCTCCCATTTCTCCATGGCCGGTCGTGCAGTTCTGGTTTGGACACTTTTTTCCGCATGGCCCTTTTGCCCGCTGGGAAGCGAGACTTCTTTGGAGCGCTGATTTGCTTTCCCAGGTGGCTTGGTTGGCCAAAAAGGGCGTATGCGTTTTTTCCTGAATATATTCAGGGAAAAAACGCATACGCCCTTTTTGGCCAAGGGCATCATTGTCCACGTTTTGCCGCTTTTCATGTGCTTTCAAGGCGATTCGAATCTACCTCCTGAAATCTGTTTCCTGCAATTCTGCCTTGCTTTCAAAGCCTCTTCGTTGCCTTCCCTTAATATATTTGTGGACGAGAGGTATCATTTAAAACTCTGCAGGTTTGTGAATTGCAGTGCCCCTGAGCTCCATTTTTCAACTCGCTCTTTTGGGTGCTGGCCGCAAAAGCGCAGGATTGCTTCAGGCCCTCTTCTGGTTCTGGGGGGCAGGCTGAGCTTGTGCTTAATTCTTCTTCCTGATGGGAAAATAGAGTGACCTGTGCCTGTCCCAACACCTAGAGCTAGCCTCTCATTGGTTCCCCCTCTTCCCGTTCATCCTCAGGACAAATTGCAACCTGTACGGAACAGGAGGTTAAAGGTGCTGATTCTCCAAGGAGGGAGATGGCTAGTAAATCAGCTGGAATGGCGAACCCGAGCAAAGGAGATGAGAAATGAGGTGCGTTTTAGAAACCTTTCCCGATCACACGGTGTACCATCTTCTGGGTTTCTCATGCCTGTTTTCGATGTAGGAAGATGCCCTTGAACCTGGAGATTTGGGACCCATGGGATGGGTACCATGCAGTATTACTTGAAAGGGTCTGCGTTGGCTCACCCAACCTCACCGAACCTCTCAGCCCCAAGAGTGTCCACCCTTATGTCTCAATCAGCTGTGGGTCTAGATATGGTCAATCCAGGTTGCATCACAGCCCCTGAACGAATTTTGGAAGAATTTCTCTCTCTTTCACTGTCTTTGTTTCACGGGTTTTGAAAAGTAATTTATTTTTATAATGGTGTTTAGCTGCTTTTCACGGCTGTGTTTATGCCGCTTTACACCCCCTTGACTCACTTACAGAGAGATATCAATACATAGGTTTGAAGATTCTTACTAGTCAGATATATTCTTGTGCGGTGAATAGGGGGTGTTGAGTCCAGTTCACTGAAAAAGGAATAGGTCTTGTCTCTTACATATTGGGTTTATGGAACGGTATCGGAGCTAATTTGAAACCCTTGTTTTATGCATCACCCCACCTCACCTTTCCCGTTCAGCAGCCATAGTGTGTTTTCTAAACGTGTGACTCTGTTCTGTTTTGTAATTCAGTTCAAGTGTAGCGGTTTTTACATTCCCTCTCTAAGTGATATCTTATGATAAGTGTCTTTTTCTGTGTGACTTATTTCACTTAGAATCGTCGTACCTAAATCCACTCATCGTGCTGCTACTAGCCTTATGACGTTGATTTCATGGCTGAGTGATATTCCATTGTACATGAGGACCACAACTTCTTTATCCATTTTTCTGTTTCCTAGGATATTTAAGGTGTAATGAAGTGGGGGTTCTTGTCAACAGAGCAGCCCGAAACTTTGGGGTGCCTGTGTCTTGCTGATTTTTAGTTTTCCCAATTTATACGCCCATGAGTGGAAGTGCCCTATGCTCTCCAAGCTGTGTTTTTTAGATGTTTCAGGACACACCGTACACTTCTCCCGAGTGGCTGTTGGCAATTTACATCCCGCCCATCAGCGAAGCAAGGCTCCCATTTCTCCATGGCCGGTCGTGCAGTTCTGGTTTGGACACTTTTTTCCGCATGGCCCTTTTGCCCGCTGGGAAGCGAGACTTCTTTGGAGCGCTGATTGGCCTTTCCAGGTTGCTTGGTTGGCCAAAAAGGGCGTATGCGTTTTTTCCTGAATATATTCAGGAAAAAACGCATACGCCCTTTTTGGCCAAGGGCATCATTGTCCACGTTTTGCTGCTTTTCATGTGCTTTCAAGGCGATTCGAATCTACCTCCTGAAATCTGTTTCCTGCAATTCTGCCTTGCTTTCAAAGCCTCTTCGTTGCCTTCCCTTAATATATTTGTGGACGAGAGGTATCATTTAAAACTCTGCAGGTTTGTGAATTGCAGTGCCCCTGAGCTCCATTTTTCAACTCGCTTTTTTGGGAGCTGGCCGCAAAAGCGCAGGATTGCTTCAGGCCCTCTTCTGGTTCTGGGGGGCAGGCTGAGCTTGTGCTTAATTCTTCTTCCTGATGGGAAAATAGAGTGACCTGTGCCTGTCCCAACACCTAGAGCTAGTCTCTCATTGGTTCCCCCTCTTCCCGTTCATCCTCAGGACAAATTGCAACCTGTACGGAACAGGAGGTTAAAGGTGCTGATTCTCCAAGGAGGGAGATGGCTAGTAAATCGGCTGGAATGGCGAACCCGAGCAAAGGAGATGAGAAATGAGGTGCGTTTTAGAAATCTTTCCCGATCACACGGTGTACCATCTTCTGGGTTTCTCATGCCTGTTTTCGATGTAGGAAGATGCCCTTGAACCTGGAGATTTGGGACCCATGGGATGGGTACCATGCAGTATTACTTGAAAGGGTCTGCGTTGGCTCACCCAACCTCACCGAACCTCTCAGCCCCAAGAGTGTCCACCCTTATGTCTCAATCAGCTGTGGGTCTAGCTATGGTCAATCCAGGTTGCATCACAGCCCCTGAACGAATTTTGGAAGAATTTCTCTCTCTTTCACTGTCTTTGTTTCACGGGTTTGAAAAGTAATTTATTTTTATAATGGGGTTTAGCTGCTTTTCACGGCTGTGTTTATGCCGCTTTACACCCCCTTGACTCACTTACAGAGAGATATCAATACATAGGTTTGAGGATTCTTACTAGTCAGATATATTCTTGTGCGGTGAATAGGGGGTGTTGAGTCCAATTCACTGTAAAAGGAATAGGTCTTGTCTCTTACATATTGGGTTTATGGAACGGTATCGGAGCTAATTTGAAACCCTTGTTTTATGCATCACCCCACCTCACCTTTCCCGTTCAGCAGCCATAGTTTGTTTTCTGAACGTGTGACTCTGTTCTGTTTTGTAATTCAGTTCAAGTGTAGCGGTTTTTACATTCCCTCTCTAAGTGATATCTTATGATAAGTGTCTTTTTCTGTGTGACTTATTTCACTGAGAATCGTCGTAACTAAATCCACTCATCGTGCTGCTACTAGCCTCATGACGTTGATTTCATGGCTGAGTTATATTCCATTGTACATGAGGACCACAACTTCTTTATCCATTTTTCTCTTTCCTAGGATATTTAAGGTGTAATGAAGTGGGGGTTCTTGTCAACAGAGCAGCCCTAAACTTTGGGGTGCCTGTGTCTTGCTGATTTTTAGTTTTCCCAATTTATACGCCCATGAGTGGAAGTGCCCTATGCTCTCCAAGCTGTGTTTTTTAGATGTTTCAGGACACACCGTACACTTCTCCCGAGTGGGTGTTGGCAATTTACATCCCGCCCATCAGCGAAGCAAGGCTCCCATTTCTCCATGGCCGGTCGAGCAGTTCTGGTTTGGACACTTTTTTCCGCATGGCCCTTTTGCCCGCTGGGAAGCGAGACTACTTTGGAGCGCTGATTGGCCTTTCCAGGTTGCTTGGTTGGCCAAAAAGGGCGTATGCGTTTTTTCCTGAATATATTCAGGAAAAAACGCATACGCCCTTTTTGGCCAAGGGCATCATTGTCCACGTTTTGCCGCTTTTCATGTGCTTTCAAGGCGATTCGAATCTACCTCCTGAAATCTGTTTCCTGCAATTCTGCCTTGCTTTCAAAGCCTCTTCGTTGCCTTCCCTTAATATATTTGTGGACGAGAGGTATCATTTAAAACTCTGCAGCTTTGTGAATTGCAGTGCCCCTGAGCTCCATTTTTCAACTCGCTTTTTTGGGAGCTGGCCGCAAAAGCGCAGGATTGCTTCAGACCCTCTTCTGGTTCTGGGGGGCAGGCTGAGCTTGTGCTTAATTCTTCTTCCTGATGGGAAAATAGAGTGACCTGTGCCTGTCCCAACACCTAGAGCTAGTCTCTCATTGGTTCCCCCTCTTCCCGTTCATCCTCAGGACAAATTGCAACCTGTACGGAACAGGAGGTTAAAGGTGCTGATTCTCCAAGGAGGGAGATGGCTAGTAAATCGGCTGGAATGGCGAACCCGAGCCAAGGAGATGAGAAATGAGGTGCGTTTTAGAAACCTTTCCCGATCACACGGTGTACCATCTTCTGGGTTTCTCATGCCTGTTTTCGATGTAGGAAGATGCCCTTGAACCTGGAGATTTGGGACCCATGGGATGGGTACCATGCAGTATTACTTGAAAGGGTCTGCGTTGGCTCACCCAACCTCACCGAACCTCTCAGCCCCAAGAGTGTCCACCCTTATGTCTCAATCAGCTGTGGGTCTAGCTATGGTCAATCCAGGTTGCATCACAGCCCCTGAACGAATTTTGGAAGAATTTCTCTCTCTTTCACTGTCTTTGTTTCACGGGTTTGAAAAGTAATTTATTTTTATAATGGGGTTTAGCTGCTTTTCACGGCTGTGTTTATGCCGCTTTACACCCCCTTGACTCACTTACAGAGAGATATCAATACATAGGTTTGAGGATTCTTACTAGTCAGATATATTCTTGTGCGGTGAATAGGGGGTGTTGAGTCCAATTCACTGTAAAAGGAATAGGTCTTGTCTCTTACATATTGGGTTTATGGAACGGTATCGGAGCTAATTTGAAACCCTTGTTTTATGCATCACCCCACCTCACCTTTCCCGTTCAGCAGCCATAGTGTGTTTTCTGAACGTGTGACTCTGTTCTGTTTTGTAATTCAGTTCAAGTGTAGCGGTTTTTACATTCCCTCTCTAAGTGATATCTTATGATAAGTGTCTTTTTCTGTGTGACTTATGTCACTGAGAATCGTCGTAACTAAATCCACTCATCGTGCTGCTACTAGCCTCATGACGTTGATTTCATGGCTGAGTTATATTCCATTGTACATGAGGACCACAACTTCTTTATCCATTTTTCTCTTTCCTAGGATATTTAAGGTGTAATGAAGTGGGGGTTCTTGTCAACAGAGCAGCCCTAAACTTTGGGGTGCCTGTGTCTTGCTGATTTTTAGTTTTCCCAATTTATACGCCCATGAGTGGAAGTGCCCTATGCTCTCCAAGCTGTGTTTTTTAGATGTTTCAGGACACACCGTACACTTCTCCCGAGTGGGTGTTGGCAATTTACATCCCGCCCATCAGCGAAGCAAGGCTCCCATTTCTCCATGGCCGGTCGAGCAGTTCTGGTTTGGACACTTTTTTCCGCATGGCCCTTTTGCCCGCTGGGATGCGAGACTACTTTGGAGCGCTGATTGGCCTTTCCAGGTTGCTTGGTTGGCCAAAAAGGGCGTATGCGTTTTTTCCTGAATATATTCAGGAAAAAACGCATACGCCCTTTTTGGCCAAGGGCATCATTGTCCACGTTTTGCCGCTTTTCATGTGCTTTCAAGGCGATTCGAATCTACCTCCTGAAATCTGTTTCCTGCAATTCTGCCTTGCTTTCAAAGCCTCTTCGTTGCCTTCCCTTAATATATTTGTGGACGAGAGGTATCATTTAAAACTCTGCAGGTTTGTGAATTGCAGTGCCCCTGAGCTCCATTTTTCATCTCGCTTTTTTGGGAGCTGGCCGCAAAAGCGCAGGATTGCTTCAGGCCCTCTTCCGGTTCTGGGGGGCAGGCTGAGCTTGTGCTTAATTCTTCTTCCTGATGGGAAAATAGAGTGACCTGTGCCTGTCCCAACACCTAGAGCTAGTCTCTCATTGGTTCCCCCTCTTCCCGTTCATCCTCAGGACAAATTGCAACCTGTACGGAACAGGAGGTTAAAGGTGCTGATTCTCCAAGGAGGGAGATGGCTAGTAAATCGGCTGGAATGGCGAACCCGAGCAAAGGAGATGAGAAATGAGGTGCGTTTAAGAAACCTTTCCCGATCACACGGTGTACCATCTTCTGGGTTTCTCATGCCTGTTTTCGATGTAGGAAGATGCCCTTGAACCTGGAGATTTGGGACCCATGGGATGGGTACCATGCAGTATTACTTGAAAGGGTCTGCGTTGGCTCACCCAACCTCACCGAACCTCTCAGCCCCAAGAGTGTCCACCCTTATGTCTCAATCAGCTGTGGGTCTAGATATGGTCAATCCAGGTTGCATCACAGCCCCTGAACGAATTTTGGAAGAATTTCTCTCTCTTTCACTGTCTTTGTTTCACGGGTTTTGAAAAGTAATTTATTTTTATAATGGGGTTTAGCTGCTTTTCACGGCTGTGTTTATGCCGCTTTACACCCCCTTGACTCACTTACAGAGAGATATCAATACATAGGTTTGAGGATTCTTACTAGTCAGATATATTCTTGTGCGGTGGATAGGGGGTGTTGAGTCCAGTTCACTGAAAAAGGAATAGGTCTTGTCTCTTACATATTGGGTTTATGGAACGGTATCGGAGCTAATTTGAAACCCTTGTTTTATGCATCACCCCACCTCACCTTTCCCGTTCAGCAGCCATAGTGTGTTTTCTAAACCTGTGACTCTGTTCTGTTTTGTAATTCAGTTCAAGTGTAGCGGTTTTTACATTCCCTCTCTAAGTGATATCTTATGATAAGTGTCTTTTTCTGTGTGACTTATTTCACTTAGAATCGTCGTACCTAAATCCACTCATCGTGCTGCTACTAGCCTTATGACGTGGATTTCATGGCTGAGTGATATTCCATTGTACATGAGGACCACAACTTCTTTATCCATTTTTCTCTTTCCTAGGATATTTAAGGTGTAATGAAGTGGGGGTTCTTGTCAACAGAGCAGCCCTAAACTTTGGGGTGCCTGTGTCTTGCTGATTTTTAGTTTTCCCAATTTATACGCCCATGAGTGGAAGTGCCCTATGCTCTCCAAGCTGTGTTTTTTAGATGTTTCAGGACACACCGTACACTTCTCCCGAGTGGCTGTTGGCAATTTACATCCCACCCATCAGCGAAGCAAGGCTCCCATTTCTCCATGGCCGGTCGTGCAGTTCTGGTTTGGACACTTTTTTCCGCATGGCCCTTTTGCCCGCTGGGAAGCGAGACTTCTTTGGAGCGCTGATTGGCCTTTCCAGGTTGCTTGGTTGGCCAAAAAGGGCGTATGCGTTTTTTCCTGAATATATTCAGGAAAAAACGCATACGCCCTTTTTGGCCAAGGGCATCATTGTCCACGTTTTGCCGCTTTTCATGTGCTTTCAAGGCGATTCGAATCTACCTCCTGAAATCTGTTTCCTGCAATTCTGCCTTGCTTTCAAAGCCTCTTCGTTGCCTTCCCTTAATATATTAGTGGACGAGAGGTATCATTTAAAACTCTGCAGGTTTGTGAATTGCAGTGCCCCTGAGCTCCATTTTTCAACTCGCTTTTTTGGGAGCTGGCCGCAAAAGCGCAGGATTGCTTCAGACCCTCTTCTGGTTCTGGGGGGCAGGCTGAGCTTGTGCTTAATTCTTCTTCCTGATGGGAAAATAGAGTGACCTGTGCCTGTCCCAACACCTAGAGCTAGTCTCTCATTGGTTCCCCCTCTTCCCGTTCATCCTCAGGACAAATTGCAACCTGTACGGAACAGGAGGTTAAAGGTGCTGATTCTCCAAGGAGGGAGATGGCTAGTAAATCGGCTGGAATGGCGAACCCGAGCAAAGGAGATGAGAAATGAGGTGCGTTTTAGAAATCTTTCCCGATCACACGGTGTACCATCTTCTGGGTTTCTCATGCCTGTTTTCGATGTAGGAAGATGCCCTTGAACCTGGAGATTTGGGACCCATGGGATGGGTACCATGCAGTATTACTTGAAAGGGTCTGCGTTGGCTCACCCAACCTCACCGAACCTCTCAGCCCCAAGAGTGTCCACCCTTATGTCTCAATCAGCTGTGGGTCTAGCTATGGTCAATCCAGGTTGCATCACAGCCCCTGAACGAATTTTGGAAGAATTTCTCTCTCTTTCACTGTCTTTGTTTCACGGGTTTGAAAAGTAATTTATTTTTATAATGGGGTTTAGCTGCTTTTCACGGCTGTGTTTATGCCGCTTTACACCCCCTTGACTCACTTACAGAGAGATATCAATACATAGGTTTGAGGATTCTTACTAGTCAGATATATTCTTGTGCGGTGAATAGGGGGTGTTGAGTCCAATTCACTGTAAAAGGAATAGGTCTTGTCTCTTACATATTGGGTTTATGGAACGGTATCGGAGCTAATTTGAAACCCTTGTTTTATGCATCACCCCACCTCACCTTTCCCGTTCAGCAGCCATAGTGTGTTTTCTGAACGTGTGACTCTGTTCTGTTTTGTAATTCAGTTCAAGTGTAGCGGTTTTTACATTCCCTCTCTAAGTGATATCTTATGATAAGTGTCTTTTTCTGTGTGACTTATTTCACTGAGAATCGTCGTAACTAAATCCACTCATCGTGCTGCTACTAGCCTCATGAAGTTGATTTCATGGCTGAGTTATATTCCATTGTACATGAGGACCACAACTTCTTTATCCATTTTTCTCTTTCCTAGGATATTTAAGGTGTAATGAAGTGGGGGTTCTTGTCAACAGAGCAGCCCTAAACTTTGGGGTGCCTGTGTCTTGCTGATTTTTAGTTTTCCCAATTTATACGCCCATGAGTGGAAGTGCCCTATGCTCTCCAAGCTGTGTTTTTTAGATGTTTCAGGACACACCGTACACTTCTCCAGAGTGGCTGTTGGCAATTTACATCCCGCCCATCAGCGAAGCAAGGCTCCCATTTCTCCATGGCCGGTCGAGCAGTTCTGGTTTGGACACTTTTTTCCGCATGGCCCTTTTGCCCGCTGGGAAGCGAGACTACTTTGGAGCGCTGATTGGCCTTTCCAGGTTGCTTGGTTGGCCAAAAAGGGCGTATGCGTTTTTTCCTGAATATATTCAGGAAAAAACGCATACGCCCTTTTTGGCCAAGGGCATCATTGTCCACGTTTTGCCGCTTTTCATGTGCTTTCAAGGCGATTCGAATCTACCTCCTGAAATCTGTTTCCTGCAATTCTGCCTTGCTTTCAAAGCCTCTTCGTTGCCTTCCCTTAATATATTTGTGGACGAGAGGTATCATTTAAAACTCTGCAGGTTTGTGAATTGCAGTGCCCCTGAGCTCCATTTTTCAACTCGCTTTTTTGGGAGCTGGCCGCAAAAGCGCAGGATTGCTTCAGACCCTCTTCTGGTTCTGGGGGGCAGGCTGAGCTTGTGCTTAATTCTTCTTCCTGATGGGAAAATAGAGTGACCTGTGCCTGTCCCAACACCTAGAGCTAGTCTCTCATTGGTTCCCCCTCTTCCCGTTCATCCTCAGGACAAATTGCAACCTGTACGGAACAGGAGGTTAAAGGTGCTGATTCTCCAAGGAGGGAGATGGCTAGTAAATCGGCTGGAATGGCGAACCCGAGCAAAGGAGATGAGAAATGAGGTGCATTTTAGAAATCTTTCCCGATCACACGGTGTACCATCTTCTGGGTTTCTCATGCCTGTTTTCGATGTAGGAAGATGCCCTTGAACCTGGAGATTTGGGACCCATGGGATGGGTACCATGCAGTATTACTTGAAAGGGTCTGCGTTGGCTCACCCAACCTCACCGAACCTCTCAGCCCCAAGAGTGTCCACCCTTATGTCTCAATCAGCTGTGGGTCTAGCTATGGTCAATCCAGGTTGCATCACAGCCCCTGAACGAATTTTGGAAGAATTTCTCTCTCTTTCACTGTCTTTGTTTCACGGGTTTGAAAAGTAATTTATTTTTATAATGGGGTTTAGCTGCTTTTCACGGCTGTGTTTATGCCGCTTTACACCCCCTTGACTCACTTACAGAGAGATATCAATACATAGGTTTGAGGATTCTTACTAGTCAGATATATTCTTGTGCGGTGAATAGGGGGTGTTGAGTCCAATTCACTGTAAAAGGAATAGGTCTTGTCTCTTACATATTGGGTTTATGGAACGGTATCGGAGCTAATTTGAAACCCTTGTTTTATGCATCACCCCACCTCACCTTTCCCGTTCAGCAGCCATAGTGTGTTTTCTGAACGTGTGACTCTGTTCTGTTTTGTAATTCAGTTCAAGTGTAGCGGTTTTTACATTCCCTCTCTAAGTGATATCTTATGATAAGTGTCTTTTTCTGTGTGACTTATGTCACTGAGAATCGTCGTAACTAAATCCACTCATCGTGCTGCTACTAGCCTCATGACGTTGATTTCATGGCTGAGTTATATTCCATTGTACATGAGGACCACAACTTCTTTATCCATTTTTCTCTTTCCTAGGATATTTAAGGTGTAATGAAGTGGGGGTTCTTGTCAACAGAGCAGCCCTAAACTTTGGGGTGCCTGTGTCTTGCTGATTTTTAGTTTTCCCAATTTATACGCCCATGAGTGGAAGTGCCCTATGCTCTCCAAGCTGTGTTTTTTAGATGTTTCAGGACACACCGTACACTTCTCCCGAGTGGGTGTTGGCAATTTACATCCCGCCCATCAGCGAAGCAAGGCTCCCATTTCTCCATGGCCGGTCGAGCAGTTCTGGTTTGGACACTTTTTTCCGCATGGCCCTTTTGCCCGCTGGGAAGCGAGACTACTTTGGAGCGCTGATTGGCCTTTCCAGGTTGCTTGGTTGGCCAAAAAGGGCGTATGCGTTTTTTCCTGAATATATTCAGGAAAAAACGCATACGCCCTTTTTGGCCAAGGGCATCATTGTCCACGTTTTGCCGCTTTTCATGTGCTTTCAAGGCGATTCGAATCTACCTCCTGAAATCTGTTTCCTGCAATTCTGCCTTGCTTTCAAAGCCTCTTCGTTGCCTTCCCTTAATATATTTGTGGACGAGAGGTATCATTTAAAACTCTGCAGGTTTGTGAATTGCAGTGCCCCTGAGCTCCATTTTTCATCTCGCTTTTTTGGGAGCTGGCCGCAAAAGCGCAGGATTGCTTCAGGCCCTCTTCCGGTTCTGGGGGGCAGGCTGATCTTGTGCTTAATTCTTCTTCCTGATGGGAAAATAGAGTGACCTGTGCCTGTCCCAACACCTAGAGCTAGCCTCTCATTGGTTCCCCCTCTTCCCGTTCATCCTCAGGACAAATTGCAACCTGTACGGAACAGGAGGTTAAAGGTGCTGATTCTCCAAGGAGGGAGATGGCTAGTAAATCGGCTGGAATGGCGAACCCGAGCCAAGGAGATGAGAAATGAGGTGCGTTTTAGAAACCTTTCCCGATCACACGGTGTACCATCTTCTGGGTTTCTCATGCCTCTTTTCGATGTAGGAAGATGCCCTTGAACCTGGAGATTTGGGACCCATGGGATGGGTACCATGCAGTATTACTTGAAAGGGTCTGCGTAGGCTCACCCAACCTCACCGAACCTCTCAGCCCCAAGAGTGTCCACCCTTATGTCTCAATCAGCTGTGGGTCTAGATATGGTCAATCCAGGTTGCATCACAGCCCCTGAACGAATTTTGGAAGAATTTCTCTCTCTTTCACTGTCTTTGTTTCACGGGTTTTGAAAAGTAATTTATTTTTATAATGGGGTTTAGCTGCTTTTCACGGCTGTGTTTATGCCGCTTTACACCCCCTTGACTCACTTACAGAGAGATATCAATACATAGGTTTGATGATTCTTACTAGTCAGATATATTCTTGTGCGGTGAATAGGGGGTGTTGAGTCCAGTTCACTGAAAAAGGAATAGGTCTTGTCTCTTACATATTGGGTTTATGGAACGGTATCGGAGCTAATTTGAAACCCTTGTTTTATGCATCACCCCACCTCACCTTTCCCGTTCAGCAGCCATAGTGTGTTTTCTAAATGTGTGACTCTGTTCTGTTTTGTAATTCAGTTCAAGTGTAGCGGTTTTTACATTCCCTCTCTAAGTGATATCTTATGATAAGTGTCTTTTTCTGTGTGACTTATTTCACTTAGAATCGTCATACCTAAATCCACTCATCGTGCTGCTACTAGCCTTATGACGTTGATTTCATGGCTGAGTGATATTCCATTGTACATGAGGACCACAACTTCTTTATCCGTTTTTCTCTTTCCTAGGATATTTAAGGTGTAATGAAGTGGGGGTTCTTGTCAACAGAGCAGCCCTAAACTTTGGGGTGCCTGTGTCTTGCTGATTTTTAGTTTTCCCAATTTATACGCCCATGAGTGGAAGTGCCCTATGCTCTCCAAGCTGTGTTTCTTAGATGTTTCAGGACACACCGTACACTTCTCCCGAGTGGCTGTTGGCAATTTACATCCCACCCATCAGCGAAGCAAGGCTGCCATTTCTCCATGGCCGGTCGTGCAGTTCTGGTTTGGACACTTTATTCCGCATGGCCCTTTTGCCCGCTGGGAAGCGAGACTTCTTTGGAGCGCTGATTGGCCTTTCCAGGTTGCTTGGTTGGCCAAAAAGGGCGTATGCGTTTTTTCCTGAATATATTCAGGAAAAAACACATACGCCCTTTTTGGCCAAGGGCATCATTGTCCACGTTTTGCCGCTTTTCATGTGCTTTCAAGGCGATTCGAATCTACCTCCTGAAATCAGTTTCCTGCAATTCTGCCTTGCTTTCAAAGCCTCTTCGTTGCCTTCCCTTAATATATTTGTGGACGAGAGGTATCATTTAAAACTCTGCAGGTTTGTGAATTGCAGTGCCCCTGAGCTCCATTTTTCAACTCGCTTTTTTGGGAGCTGGCCGCAAAAGCGCAGGATTGCTTCAGGCCCTCTTCCTGTTCTGGGGGGCAGGCTGAGCTTGTGCTTAATTCTTCTTCCTGATGGGAAAATAGAGTGACCTGTGCCTGTCCCAACACCTAGAGCTAGTCTCTCATTGGTTCCCCCTCTTCCCGTTCATCCTCAGGACAAATTGCAACCTGTACGGAACAGGAGGTTAAAGGTGCTGATTCTCCAAGGAGGGAGATGGCTAGTAAATCGGCTGGAAAGGCGAACCCGAGCAAAGGAGATGAGAAATGAGGTGCGTTTAAGAAACCTTTCCCGATCACACGGTGTACCATCTTCTGGGTTTCTCATGCCTGTTTTCGATGTAGGAAGATGCCCTTGAACCTGGAGATTTGGGACCCATGGGATGGGTACCATGCAGTATTACTTGAAAGGGTCTGCGTTGGCTCACCCAACCTCACCGAACCTCTCAGCCCCAAGAGTGTCCACCCTTATGTCTCAATCAGCTGTGGGTCTAGATATGGTCAATCCAGGTTGCATCACAGCCCCTGAACGAATTTTGGAAGAATTTCTCTCTCTTTCACTGTCTTTGTTTCACGGGTTTGAAAAGTAATTTATTTTTATAATGGGGTTTAGCTGCTTTTCACGGCTGTGTTTATGCCGCTTTACACCCCCTTGTCTCACTTACAGAGAGATATCAATACATAGGTTTGAGGATTCTTACTAGTCAGATATATTCTTGTGCGGTGAATAGGGGGTGTTGAGTCCAGTTCACTGAAAAAGGAATAGGTCTTGTCTCTTACATATTGGGTTTATGGAACGGTATCGGAGCTAATTTGAAACCCTTGTTTTATGCATCACCCCACCTCACCTTTCCCGTTCAGCAGCCATAGTGTGTTTTCTAAACGTGTGACTCTGTTCTGTTTTGTAATTCAGTTCAAGTGTAGCGGTTTTTACATTCCCTCTCTAAGTGATATCTTATGATAAGTGTCTTTTTCTGTGTGACTTATTTCACTGAGTATCGTCGTACCTAAATCCACTCATCGTGCTGCTACTAGCCTTATGACGTTGATTTCATGGCTGAGTGATATTCCATTGTACATGAGGACCACAACTTCTTTATCCATTTTTCTCTTTCCTAGGATATTTAAGGTGTAATGAAGTGGGGGTTCTTGTCAACAGAGCAGCCCTAAACTTTGGGGTGCCTGTCTCTTGCTGATTTTTAGTTTTCCCAATTTATACGCCCATGAGTGGAAGTGCCCTATGCTCTCCAAGCTGTATTTTTTAGATGTTTCAGGACACACCGTACACTTCTCCCGAGTGGGTGTTGGCAATTTACATCCCGCCCATCAGCGAAGCAAGGCTCCCATTTCTCCATGGCCGGTCGTGCAGTTCTGGTTTGGACACTTTTTTCCGCATGGCCCTTTTGCCCGCTGGGAAGCGAGACTTCTTTGGAGCGCTGATTGGCCTTTCCAGGTTGCTTGGTTGGCCAAAAAGGGCGTATGCGTTTTTTCCTGAATATATTCAGGAAAAAACGCATACGCCCTTTTTGGCCAAGGGCATCATTGTCCACGTTTTGCCGCTTTTCATGTGCTTTCAAGGCGATACGAATCTACCTCCTGAAATCTGTTTCCTGCAATTCTGCCTTGCTTTCAAAGCCTCTTCGTTGCCTTCCCTTAATATATTTGTGGACGAGAGGTATCATTTAAAACTCTGCAGGTTTGTGAATTGCAGTGCCCCTGAGCTCCATTTTTCAACTCGCTTTTTTGGGAGCTGGCCGCAAAAGCGCAGGATTGCTTCAGGCCCTCTTCTGGTTCTGGGGGGCAGGCTGAGCTTGTGCTTAATTCTTCTTCCTGATGGGAAAATAGCGTGACCTGTGCCTGTCCCAACACCTAGAGCTAGTCTCTCATTGGTTCCCCCTCTTCCCGTTCATCCTCAGGACAAATTGCAACCTGTACGGAACAGGAGGTTAAAGGTGCTGATTCTCCAAGCAGGGAGATGGCTAGTAAATCGGCTGGAATGGCGAACCCGAGCAAAGGAGATGAGAAATGAGGTGCGTTTAAGAAACCTTTCCCGATCACACGGTGTACCATCTTCTGGGTTTCTCACGCCTGTTTTCGATGTAGGAAGATGCCCTTGAACCTGGAGATTTGGGACCCATGGGATGGGTACCATGCAGTATTACTTGAAAGGGTCTGCGTTGGCTCACCCAACCTCACCGAACCTCTCAGCCCCAAGAGTGTCCACCCTTATGTCTCAATCAGCTGTGGGTCTAGATATGGTCAATCCAGGTTGCATCACAGCCCCTGAACGAATTTTGGAAGAATTTCTCTCTCTTTCACTGTCTTTGTTTCACGGGTTTTGAAAAGTAATTTATTTTTATAATGGGGTTTAGCTGCTTTTCACGGCTGTGTTTATGCCGCTTTACACCCCCTTGACTCACTTACAGAGAGATATCAATACATAGGTTTGAGGATTCTTACAAGTCAGATATATTCTTGTGCGGTGAATAGGGGGTGTTGAGTCCAGTTCACTGAAAAAGGAATAGGTCTTGTCTCTTACATATTGGGTTTATGGAACGGTATCGGAGCTAATTTGAAACCCTTGTTTTATGCATCACCCCACCTCACCTTTCCCGTTCAGCAGCCATAGTGTGTTTTCTAAACGTGTGACTCTGTTCTGTTTTGTAATTCAGTTCAAGTGTAGCGGTTTTTACATTCCCTCTCTAAGTGATATCTTATGATAAGTGTCTTTTTCTGTGTGACTTATTTCACTTAGAATCGTCGTACCTAAATCCACTCATCGTGCTGCTACTAGCCTTATGACGTTGATTTCATGGCTGAGTGATATTCCATTGTACATGAGGACCACAAATTCTTTATCCATTTTTCTCTTTCCTAGGATATTTAAGGTGTAATGAAGTGGGGGTTCTTGTCAACAGAGCAGCCCTAAACTTTGGGGTGCCTGTGTCTTGCTGATTTTTAGTTTTCCCAATTTATACGCCCATGAGTGGAAGTGCCCTATGCTCTCCAAGCTGTGTTTTTTAGATGTTTCAGGACACACCGTACACTTCTCCCGAGTGGCTGTTGGCAATTTACATCCCACCCATCAGCGAAGCAAGGCTCCCATTTCTCCATGGCCGGTCCTGCTTTTCTGGTTTGGACACTTTTTTCCGCATGGCCCTTTTGCCCGCTGGGAAGCGAGATTTCTTTGGAGCGCTGATTGGCCTTTCCAGGTTGCTTGGTTGGCCAAAAAGGGCGTATGCGTTTTTTCCTGAATATATTCAGGAAAAAACGCATACCCCCTTTTTGGCCAAGGGCATCATTGTCCACGTTTTGCCGCTTTTCATGTGCTTTCAAGGCGATTCGAATCTACCTCCTGAAATCTGTTTCCTGCAATTCTGCCTTGCTTTCAAAGCCTCTTCGTTGCCTTCCCTTAATATATTTGTGGACGAGAGGTATCATTTAAAACTCTGAAGGTCTGTGAATTGCAGTGCCCCTGAGCTCCATTTTTCAACTCGCTTTTATGGGAGCTGGCCACAAAAGCGCAGGATTGCTTCAGGCCCTCTTCTGGTTCTGGGGGGCAGGCTGAGCTTGTGCTTAATTCTTCTTCCTGATGGGAAAATAGAGTGACCTGTGCCTGTCCCAACACCTAGAGCTAGTCTCTCATTGGTTCCCCCTCTTCCCGTTCATCCTCAGGACAAATTGCAACCTGTACGGAACAGGAGGTTAAAGGTGCTGATTCTCCAAGGAGGGAGATGGCTAGTAAATCGGCTGGAATGGCGAACCCGAGCAAAGGAGATGAGAAATGAGGTGCATTTTAGAAACCTTTCCCGATCACACGGTGTACCATCTTCTGGGTTTCTCATGCCTGTTTTCGATGTAGGAAGATGCCCTTGAACCTGGAGATTTGGGACCCATGGGATGGGTACCATGCAGTATTACTTGAAAGGGTCTGCGTTGGCTCACCCAACCTCACCGAACCTCTCAGCCCCAAGAGAGTCCACCCTTATGTCTCAATCAGCTGTGGGTCTAGATATGGTCAATCCAGGTTGCATCACAGCCCCTGAACGAATTTTGGAAGAATTTCTCTCTCTTTCACTGTCTTTGTTTAACGGGTTTGAAAAGTAATTTATTTTTATAATGGGGTTTAGCTGCTTTTCACGGCTGTGTTTATGCCGCTTTACACCCCCTTGACTCACTTACAGAGAGATATCAATACATAGGTTTGAGGATTCTTACTAGTCAGATATATTCTTGTGCGGTGAATAGGGGGTGTTGAGTCCAGTTCACTGAAAAAGGAATAGGTCTTGTCTCTTACATATTGGGTTTATGGAACGGTATCGGAGCTAATTTGAAACCCTTGTTTTATGCATCACCCCACCTCACCTTTCCCGTTCAGCAGCCATAGTGTGTTTTCTAAACGTGTGACTCTGTTCTGTTTTGTAATTCAGTTCAAGTGTAGCGGTTTTTACATTCCCTCTAGAAGTGATATCTTATGATAAGTGTCTTTTTCTGTGTGACTTATTTCACTTAGAATCGTCGTACCTAAATCCACTCATCGTGCTGCTACTAGCCTTATGACGTTGATTTCATGGCTGAGTGATATTCCATTGTACATGAGGACCACAACTTCTTTATCCATTTTTCTCTTTTCTCGGATATTTAAGGTGTAATGAAGTGGGGGTTCTTGTCAACAGAGCAGCCCTAAACTTTGGGGTGCCTGTGTCTTGCTGATTTTTAGTTTTCCCAACTTATACGCCCATGAGTGGAAGTGCCCTATGCTCTCCAAGCTGTGTTTTTTAGATGTTTCAGGACACACCGTACACTTCTCCCGAGTGGGTGTTGGCAATTTACATCCCGCCCATCAGCGAAGCAAGGCTCCCATTTCTCCATGGCCGGTCGTGCAGTTCTGGTTTGGACACTTTTTTCCGCATGGCCCTTTTGCCCGCTGGGAAGCGAGACTTCTTTCGAGCGCTGATTGGCCTTTCCAGGTTGCTTGGTTGGCCAAAAAGGGCGTATGCGTTTTTTCCTGAATATATTCAGGAAAAAACGCATACGCCCTTTTTGGCCAAGGGCATCATTGTCCACGTTTTGCCGCTTTTCATGTGCTTTCAAGGCGATTCGAATCTACCTCCTGAAATCTGTTTCCTGCAATTCTGCCTTGCTTTCAAAGCCTCTTCGTTGCCTTCCCTTAATATATTTGTGGACGAGAGGTATCATTTAAAACTCTGCAGGTCTGTGAATTGCAGTGCCCCTGAGCTCCATTTTTCAACTCGCTTTTATGGGAGCTGGCCACAAAAGCGCAGGATTGCTTCAGGCCCTCTTCTGGTTCTGGGGGGCAGGCTGAGCTTGTGCTTAATTCTTCTTCCTGATGGGAAAATAGAGTGACCTGTGCCTGTCCCAACACCTAGAGCTAGTCTCTCATTGGTTCCCCCTCTTCCCGTTCATCCTCAGGACAAATTGCAACCTGTACGGAACAGGAGGTTAAAGGAGCTGATTCTCCAAGGAGGGAGATGGCTAGTAAATCGGCTGGAATGGCGAACCCGAGCAAAGGAGTTGAGAAATGAGGTGCATTTTAGAAACCTTTCCCGATCACACGGTGTACCATCTTCTGGGTTTCTCATGCCTGTTTTCGATGTAGGAAGATGCCCTTGAACCTGGAGATTTGGGACCCATGGGATGGGTACCATGCAGTATTACTTGAAAGGGTCTGCGTTGGCTCACCCAACCTCACCGAACCTCTCAGCCCCAAGAGTGTCTACCCTTATGTCTCAATCAGCTGTGGGTCTAGATATGGTCAATCCAGGTTGCATCACAGCCCCTGAACGAATTTTGTAAGAATTTCTCTCTCTTTCACTGTCTTTGTTTCACAGGTTTTGAAAAGAAATTTATTTTTATAATGGGGTTTAGCTGCTTTTCACGGCTGTGTTTATGCCGTGTTACAGCCCCTTGACTCACTTACAGAGAGATATCAATACATAGGTTTGAAGATTCTTACTATTCAGATATATTCTTGTGCGGTGAATAGGGGATGTTGAGTCCAGTTCACTGAGCAAGGAGTAGGTCTTGTCTATTACATATTGGGTTTATGGAACGGTATCTGAGCTAATTTGAAACCCTTGTTTTATGCATCACCCCACCTCACCTTACCCGTTCAGAAGCCATAGTGTGTTTTCTAAACGTGTGACTCTGTTCTGTTTTGTAATTCAGTTCAAGTGTAGCGGTTTTTACATTCCCTCTCTAAGTGATATCTTAGGATAAGTGTCTTTTTCTGTGTGACTTATTTCACTTAGAATCGTCGTACCTAAATCCACTCATCGTGCTGCTACTAGCCTTATGACGTTGATTTCATGGCTGAGTGATATTCCATTGTACATGAGGACCACAACTTCTTTATCCATTTTTCTCTTTCCTAGGATATTTAAGGTGTAATGAAGTGGGGGTTCTTGTCAACGGAGCAGCCCTAAACTTTGGGGTGCCTGTGTCTTGCTGATTTTTAGTTTTCCCAATTTATACGCCCATGAGTGGAAGTGCCCTATGCTCTCCAAGCTGTGTTTTTTAGATGTTTCAGGACACACCGTACACTTCTCCCGAGTGGCTGTTGGCAATTTACATCCCGCCCATCAGCGAAGCAAGGCTCCCATTTCTCCATGGCCGGTCGTGCAGTTCTGGTTTGGACACTTTTTTCCGCATGGCCCTTTTGCCCGCTGGGAAGCGAGACTTCTTTGGAGCGCTGATTGGCCTTTCCAGGTTGCTTGGTTGGCCAAAAAGGGCGTATGCGTTTTTTCCTGAATATATTCAGGAAAAAACGCATACGCCCTTTTTGGACAAGGGCATCATTGTCCACGTTTTGCCGCTTTTCAGGTGCTTTCAAGGCGATTCGAATCTACCTCCTGAAATCTGTTTCCTGCAATTCTGCCTTGCTTTCAAAGCCTCTTCGTTGCCTTCCCTTAATATATTTGTGGACGAGAGGTATCATTTAAAACTCTGCAGGTTTGTGAATTGCAGTGCCCCTGAGCTCCATTTTTCAACTCGCTTTTTTGGGAGCTGGCCGCAAAAGCGCAGGATTGCTTCAGGCCCTCTTCTGGTTCTGGGGGGCAGGCTGAGCTTGTGCTTAATTCTTCTTCCTGATGGGAAAATAGAGTGACCTGTGCCTGTCCCAACACCTAGACCTAGTCTCTCATTGGTTCCCCCTCTTCCCGTTCATCCTCAGGACAAATTGCAACCTGTACGGAACAGGAGGTTAAAGGTGCTGATTCTCCAAGGAGGGAGATGGCTAGTAAATCGGCTGGAATGGCGAACCCGAGCAAAGGAGATGAGAAATGAGGTGCGTTTTAGAAACCTTTCCCGATCACACGGTGTACCATCTTCTGGGTTTCTCATGCCTGTTTTCGATGTAGGAAGATGCCCTTGAACCTGGAGATTTGGGACCCATGGGATGGGTACCATGCAGTATTACTTGAAAGGGCCTGCGTTGGCTCACCCAACCTCACCGAACCTCTCAGCCCCAAGAGTGTCCACCCTTATGTCTCAATCAGCTGTGGGTCTAGATATGGTCAATCCAGGTTGCATCACAGCCCCTGAACGAATTTTGGAAGAATTTCTCTCTCTTTCACTGTCTTTGTTTCACGGGTTTTGAAAAGTAATTTATTTTTATAATGGGGTTTAGCTGCTTTTCACGGCTGTGTTTATGCCGCTTTACACCCCCTTGACTCACTTACAGAGAGATATCAATACATAGGTTTGAGGATTCTTACTAGTCAGATATATTCTTGTGCGGTGAATAGGGGGTGTTGAGTCCAGTTCACTGAAAAAGGAATAGGTCTTGTCTCTTACATATTGGGTTTATGGAACGGTATCTGAGCTAATTTGAAACCCTTGTTTTATGCATCACCCCACCTCACCTTGCCCGTTCAGCAGCCATAGTGTGTTTTCTAAACGTGTGACTCTGTTCTGTTTTGTAATTCAGTTCAAGTGTAGCGGTTTTTACATTCCCTCTCTAAGTGATATCTTAGGATAAGTGTCTTTTTCTCTGTGACTTATTTCACTTAGAATCGTCGTACCTAAATCCACTCATCGTGCTGCTACTAGTCTTATGACGTTGATTTCATGGCTGAGTGATATTCCATTGTACATGAGGACCCCAACTTCTTTATCCATTTTTCTCTTTCCTAGGATATTTAAGGTGTAATGAAGTGGGGGTTCTTGTCAACGGAGCAGCCCTAAACTTTGGGGTGCCTGTGTCTTGCTGATTTTTAGTTTTCCCAATTTATACGTCCATGAGTGGAAGTGCCCTATGCTCTCCAAGCTGTGTTTTTTAGATGTTTCAGAACACACCGTACACTTCTCCAGAGTGGCTGTTGGCAATTTACCTCCCACCCATCAGCGTAGCAAGGCTCCCATTTCTCCATGGCCGGTCCTGCATTTCTGGTTTGGACACTTTTTTCCGCATGGCCCTTTTGCCCGCTGGGAAGCGAGACTTCTTTGGAGCGCTGATTGGCCTTTCCAGGTTGCTTGGTTGGCCAAAAAGGGCGTATGCGTTTTTTCCTGAATATATTCAGGAAAAAACGCATACGCCCTTTTTGGCCAAGGGCATCATTGTCCACGTTTTGCCGCTTTTCAGGTGCTTTCAAGGCGATTCGAATCTACCTCCTGAAATCTGTTTCCTGCAATTCTGCCTTGCTTTCAAAGCCTCTTCGTTGCCTTCCCTTAATATATTTGTGGACGAGAGGTATCATTTAAAACTCTGCAGGTTTGTGAATTGCAGTGCCCCTGAGCTCCATTTTTCAACTCGCTTTTTTGGGAGCTGGCCGCAAAAGCGCAGGATTGCTTCAGGCCCTCTTCTGGTTCTGGGGGCAGGCTGAGCTTGTGCTTAATTCTTCTTCCTGATGGGAAAATAGAGTGACCTGTGCCTGTCTCAACCACTAGAGCTAGTCTCTCATTGGTTCCCCCTCTTCCCGTTCATCCTCAGGACAAATTGCAACCTGTACGGAACAGGAGGTTAAAGGTGCTGATTCTCCAAGGAGGGAGATGGCTAGTAAATCGGCTGGAATGGCGAACCCGAGCAAAGGAGATGAGAAATGAGGTGCGTTTTAGAAACCTTTCCCGATCACACTGTGTACCATCTTCTGGGTTTCTCATGCCTGTTTTCGATGTAGGAAGATGCCCTTGAACCTGGAGATTTGGGACCCATGGGATGGGTACCATGCAGTATTACTTGAAAGGGTCTGCGTTGGCTCACCCAACCTCACCGAACCTCTCAGCCCCAAGAGTGTCCACCCTTATGTCTCAATCAGCTGTAGGTCTAGATATGGTCAAGCCAGGTTGCATCACAGCCCCTGAACGAATTTTGTAAGAATTTCTCTCTCTTTCACTGTCTTTGTTTCACGGGTTTTGAAAAGTAATTTATTTTTATAATGGGGTTTAGCTGCTTTTCACGGCTGTGTTTATGCCGCTTTACACCCCCTTGACTCACTTACGGAGAGATATCAATACATAGGTTTGAAGATTCTTACTAGTCAGATATATTCTTGTGCGGTGAATAGGGGGTGTTGAGTCCAGTTCACTGAAAAAGGAATAGGTCTTGTCTCTTACATATTGGGTTTATGGAACGGTATCTGAGCTAATTTGAAACCCTTGTTTTATGCATCACCCCACCTCACCTTGCCCGTTAAGCAGCCATAGTGTGTTTTCTAAACGTGTGACTCTGTTCTGTTTTGTAATTCAGTTCAAGTGTAGCGGTTTTTTCATTCCCTCTCTAAGTGATATCTTAGGATAAGTGTCTTTTTCTGTGTGACTTATTTCACTTAGAATCGTCGTACCTAAATCCACTCATCGTGCTGCTACTAGCCTTATGACGTTGATTTCATGGCTGAGTGATATTCCATTGTACATGAGGACCCCAACTTCTTTATCCATTTTTCTCTTTCCTAGGATATTTAAGGTGTAATGAAGTGGGGGTTCTTGTCAACAGAGCACCCCTAAACTTTGGGGTGCCTGTGTCTTGCTGATTTTTAGTTTTCCCAATTTATACGCCCATGAGTGGAAGTGCCCTATGCTCTCCAAGCTGTGTTTTTTAGATGTTTCAGAACACACCGTACACTTCTCCAGAGTGGCTGTTGGCAATTTACATCCCACCCATCAGCGTAGCAAGGCTCCCATTTCTCCATGGCCGGTCCTGCATTTCTGGTTTGGACACTTTTTTCCGCATGGCCCTTTTGCCCGCTGGGAAGCGAGACTTCTTTGGAGCGCTGATTGGCCTTTCCAGGTTGCTTGGTTGGCCAAAAAGGGCGTATGCGTTTTTTCCTGAATATATTCAGGAAAAAAGGCATACGCCCTTTTTGGCCAAGGGCATCATTGTCCACGTTTTGCCGCTTTTCAGGTGCTTTCAAGGCGATTGGAATCTACCTCCTGAAATCTGTTTCCTGCAATTCTGCCTTGCTTTCAAAGCCTCTTCGTTGCCTTCCCTTAATATATTTGTGGACGAGAGGTATCATTTAAAACTCTGCAGGTTTGTGAATTGCAGTGCCCCTGAGCTCCATTTTTCAACTCGCTTTTTTGGGAGCTGGCCGCAAAAGCGCAGGATTGCTTCAGGCCCTCTTCTGGTTCTGGGGGGCAGGCTGAGCTTGTGCTTAATTCTTCTTCCTGATGGGAAAATAGAGTGACCTGTGCCTCTCTCAACCACTAGAGCTAGTCTCTCATTGGTTCCCCCTCTTCCCGTTCATCCTCAGGACAAATTGCAACCTGTACGGAACAGGAGGTTAAAGGTGCTGATTCTCCAAGGAGGGAGATGGCTAGTAAATCGGCTGGAATGGCGAACCCGAGCAAAGGAGATGAGAAATGAGGTGCGTTTTAGAAACCTTTCCCGATCACACGGTGTACCATCTTCTGGGTTTCTCATGCCTGTTTTCGACGTAGGAAGATGCCCTTGAACCTGGAGATTTGGGACCCATGGGATGGGTACCATGCAGTATTACTTGAAAGGGTCCGCGTTGGCTCACCCAACCTCACCGAACCTCTCAGCCCCAAGAGTGTCCACCCTTATGTCTCAATCAGCTGTGGGTCTAGATATGGTCAATCCAGGTTGCATCACAGCCCCTGAACGAATTTTGTAAGAATTTCTCTCTCTTTCACTGTCTTTGTTTCACGGGTTTTGAAAAGTAATTTATTTTTATAATGGGGTTTAGCTGCTTTTCACGGCTGTGTTTATGCCGCTTTACACCCCCTTGACTCACTTACGGAGAGATATCAATACATAGGTTTGAAGATTCTTACTAGTCAGATATATTCTTGTGCGGTGAATAGGGGGTGTTGAGTCCAGTTCACTGAAAAAGGAATAGGTCTTGTCTCTTACATATTGGGTTTATGGAACGGTATCTGAGCTAATTTGAAACCCTTGTTTTATGCATCACCCCACCTCACCTTGCCCGTTCAGCAGCCATAGTGTGTTTTCTAAACGTGTGACTCTGTTCTGTTTTGTAATTCAGTTCAAGTGTAGCGGTTTTTACATTCCCTCTCTAAGTGATATCTTAGGATAAGTATCTTTTTCTGTGTGACTTATTTCACTTAGAATCGTCGTACCTAAATCCACTCATCGTGCTGCTACTAGCCTTATGACGTTGATTTCATGGCTGAGTGATATTCCATTGTACATGAGGACCCCAACTTCTTTATCCATTTTTCTCTTTCCTAGGATATTTAAGGTGTAATGAAGTGGGGGTTATTGTCAACAGAGCAGCCCTAAACTTTGGGGTGCCTGTGTCTTGCTGATTTTTAGTTTTCCCAATTTATACGCCCATGAGTGGAAGTGCCCTATGCTCTCCAAGCTGTGTTTTTTAGATGTTTCAGAACACACCGTACACTTCTCCAGAGTGGCTGTTGGCAATTTACATCCCACCCATCAGCGTAGCAAGGCTCCCATTTCTCCATGGCCGGTCCTGCATTTCTGGTTTGGACACTTTTTTCCGCATGGCCCTTTTGCCCGCTGGGAAGCGAGACTTCTTTGGAGCGCTGATTGGCCTTTCCAGGTTGCTTGGTTGGCCAAAAAGGGCGTATGCGTTTTTTCCTGAATATATTCAGGAAAAAACGCATACGCCCTTTTTGGCCAAGGGCATCATTGTCCACGTTTTGCCGCTTTTCAGGTGCTTTCAAGGCGATTCGAATCTACCTCCTGAAATCTGTTTCCTGCAATTCTGCCTTGCTTTCAAAGCCTCTTCGTTGCCTTCCCTTAATATATTTGTGGACGAGAGGTATCATTTAAAACTCTGCAGGTTTGTGAATTGCAGTGCCCCTGAGCTCCATTTTTCAACTCGCTTTTTTGGGAGCTGGCCGCAAAAGCGCAGGATTGCTTCAGGCCCTCTTCTGGTTCTGGGGGGCAGGCTGAGCTTGTGCTTAATTCTTCTTCCTGATGGGAAAATAGAGTGACCTGTGCCTCTCTCAACCACTAGAGCTAGTCTCTCATTGGTTCCCCCTCTTCCCGTTCATCCTCAGGACAAATTGCAACATGTACGGAACAGGAGGTTAAAGGTGCTGATTCTCCAAGGAGGGAGATGGCTAGTAAATCGGCTGGAATGGCGAACCCGAGCAAAGGAGATGAGAAATGAGGTGCGTTTTAGAAACCTTTCCCGATCACACGGTGTACCATCTTCTGGGTTTCTCATGCCTGTTTTCGACGTAGGAAGATGCCCTTGAACCTGGAGATTTGGGACCCATGGGATGGGTACCATGCAGTATTACTTGAAAGGGTCCGCGTTGGCTCACCCAACCTCACCGAACCTCTCAGCCCCAAGAGTGTCCACCCTTATGTCTCAATCAGCTGTGGGTCTAGATATGGTCAATCCAGGTTGCATCACAGCCCCTGAACGAATTTTGTAAGAATTTCTCTCTCTTTCACTGTCTTTGTTTCACGGGTTTTGAAAAGTAATTTATTTTTATAATGGGGTTTAGCTGCTTTTCACGGCTGTGTTTATGCCGCTTTACACCCCCTTGACTCACTTACGGAGAGATATCAATACATAGGTTTGAAGATTCTTACTAGTCAGATATATTCTTGTGCGGTGAATAGGGGGTGTTGAGTCCAGTTCACTGAAAAAGGAATAGGTCTTGTCTCTTACATATTGGGTTTATGGAACGGTATCTGAGCTAATTTGAAACCCTTGTTTTATGCATCACCCCACCTCACCTTGCCCGTTCAGCAGCCATAGTGTGTTTTCTAAACGTGTGACTCTGTTCTGTTTTGTAATTCAGTTCAAGTGTAGCGGTTTTTACATTCCCTCTCTAAGTGATATCTTAGGATAAGTATCTTTTTCTGTGTGACTTATTTCACTTAGAATCGTCGTACCTAAATCCACTCATCGTGCTGCTACTAGCCTTATGACGTTGATTTCATGGCTGAGTGATATTCCATTGTACATGAGGACCACAACTTCTTTATCCATTTTTCTCTTTCCTAGGATATTTAAGGTGTAATGAAGTGGGGGTTATTGTCAACAGAGCAGCCCTAAACTTTGGGGTGCCTGTGTCTTGCTGATTTTTAGTTTTCCCAATTTATACGCCCATGAGTGGAAGTGCCCTATGCTCTCCAAGCTGTGTTTTTTAGATGTTTCAGAACACACCGTACACTTCTCCAGAGTGGCTGTTGGCAATTTACATCCCACCCATCAGCGTAGCAAGGCTCCCATTTCTCCATGGCCGGTCCTGCATTTCTGGTTTGGACACTTTTTTCCGCATGGCCCTTTTGCCCGCTGGGAAGCGAGACTTCTTTGGAGCGCTGATTGGCCTTTCCAGGTTGCTTGGTTGGCCAAAAAGGGCGTATGCGTTTTTTCCTGAATATATTCAGGAAAAAACGCATACGCCCTTTTTGGACAAGGGCATCATTGTCCACGTTTTGCCGCTTTTCAGGTGCTTTCAAGGCGATTCGAATCTACCTCCTGAAATCTGTTTCCTGCAATTCTGCCTTGCTTTCAAAGCCTCTTCGTTGCCTTCCCTTAATATATTTGTGGACGAGAGGTATCATTTAAAACTCTGCAGGTTTGTGAATTGCAGTGCCCCTGAGCTCCATTTTTCAACTCGCTTTTTTGGGAGCTGGCCGCAAAAGCGCAGGATTGCTTCAGGCCCTCTTCTGGTTCTGGGGGGCAGGCTGAGCTTGTGCTTAATTCTTCTTCCTGATGGGAAAATAGAGTGACCTGTGCCTGTCTCAACCACTAGAGCTAGTCTCTCATTGGTTCCCCCTCTTCCCGTTCATCCTCAGGACAAATTGCAACCTGTACGGAACAGGAGGTTAAAGGTGCTGATTCTCCAAGGAGGGAGATGGCAAGTAAATCGGCTGGAATGGCGAACCCGAGCAAAGGAGATGAGAAATGAGGTGCGTTTTAGAAACCTTTCCCGATCACACGGTGTACCATCTTCTGGGTTTCTCATGCCTGTTTTCGACGTAGGAAGATGCCCTTGAACCTGGAGATTTGGGACCCATGGGATGGGTACCATGCAGTATTACTTGAAAGGGTCCCCGTTGGCTCACCCAACCTCACCGAACCTCTCAGCCCCAAGAGTGTCCACCCTTATGTCTCAATCAGCTGTGGGTCTAGATATGGTCAAGCCAGGTTGCATCACAGCCCCTGAACGAATTTTGGAAGAATTTCTCTCTCTTTCACTGTCTTTGTTTCACGGGTTTTGAAAAGTAATTTATTTTTATAATGGGGTTTAGCTGCTTTTCACGGCTGTGTTTATTCCGCTTTACACCCCCTTGACTCACTTACGGAGAGATATCAATACATAGGTTTGAAGATTCTTACTAGTCAGATATATTCTTGTGCGGTGAATAAGGGGTGTTGAGTCCAGTTCACTGAAAAAGGAATAGGTCTTGTCTCTTACATATTGGGTTTATGGAACGGTATCTGAGCTAATTTGAAACCCTTGTTTTATGCCTCACCCCACCTCACCTTGCCCGTTCAGCAGCCATAGTGTGTTTTCTAAACGTGTGACTCTGTTCTGTTTTGTAATTCAGTTCAAGTGTAGCGGTTTTTACATTCCCTCTCTAAGTGATATCTTATGATAAGTGTCTTTTTCTGTGTGACTTATTTCACTTAGAATCGTCGTACCTAAATCCACTCATCGTGCTGCTACTAGCCTTATGACGTTGATTTCATGGCTGAGTGATATTCCATTGTACATGAGGACCCCAACTTCTTTATCCATTTTTCTCTTTCCTAGGATATTTAAGGTGTAATGAAGTGGGGGTTCTTGTCAACAGAGCAGCCCTAAACTTTGGGGTGCCTGTGTCTTGCTGATTTTTAGTTTTCCCAATTTATACGTCCATGAGTGGAAGTGCCCTATGCTCTCCAAGCTGTGTTTTTTAGATGTTTCAGAACACACCGTACACTTCTCCAGAGTGGCTGTTGGCAATTTACCTCCCACCCATCAGCGTAGCAAGGCTCCCTTTTCTCCATGGCCGGTCCTGCATTTCTGGTTTGGACACTTTTTTCCGCATGGCCCTTTTGCCCGCTGGGAAGAGAGACTTCTTTGGAGCGCTGATTGGCCTTTCCAGGTTGCTTGGTTGGCCAAAAAGGGCGTATGCGTTTTTTCCTGAATATATTCAGGAAAAAACGCATACGCCCTTTTTGGCCAAGGGCATCATTGTCCACGTTTTGCCGCTTTTCATGTGCTTTCAAGGCGATTCGAATCTACCTCCTGAAATCTGTTTCCTGCAATTCTGCCTTGCTTTCAAAGCCTCTTCGTTGCCTTCCCTTAATATATTTGTGGACGAGAGGTATCATTTAAAACTCTGCAGGTTTGTGAATTGCAGTGCCCCTGAGCTCCATTTTTCAACTCGCTTTTTTGGGAGCTGGCCGCAAAAGCGCAGGATTGCTTCAGGCCCTCTTCTGGTTCTGGGGGGCAGGCTGAGCTTGTGCTTAATTCTTCTTCCTGATGGGAAAATAGAGTGACCTGTGCCTCTCTCAACCACTAGAGCTAGTCTCTCATTGGTTCCCCCTCTTCCCGTTCATCCTCAGGACAAATTGCAACCTGTACGGAACAGGAGGTTAAAGGTGCTGATTCTCCAAGGAGGGAGATGGCTAGTAAATCGGCTGGAATGGCGAACCCGAGCAAAGGAGATGAGAAATGAGGTGCGTTTTAGAAACCTTTCCCGATCACACGGTGTACCATCTTCTGGGTTTCTCATGCCTGTTTTCGACGTAGGAAGATGCCCTTGAACCTGGAGATTTGGGACCCATGGGATGGGTACCATGCAGTATTACTTGAAAGGGTCCGCGTTGGCTCACCCAACCTCACCGAACCTCTCAGCCCCAAGAGTGTCCACCCTTATGTCTCAATCAGCTGTGGGTCTAGATATGGTCAATCCAGGTTGCATCACAGCCCCTGAACGAATTTTGTAAGAATTTCTCTCTCTTTCACTGTCTTTGTTTCACGGGTTTTGAAAAGTAATTTATTTTTATAATGGGGTTTAGCTGCTTTTCACGGCTGTGTTTATGCCGCTTTACACCCCCTTGACTCACTTACGGAGAGATATCAATACATAGGTTTGAAGATTCTTACTAGTCAGATATATTCTTGTGCGGTGAATAGGGGGTGTTGAGTCCAGTTCACTGAAAAAGGAATAGGTCTTGTCTCTTACATATTGGGTTTATGGAACGGTATCTGAGCTAATTTGAAACCCTTGTTTTATGCATCACCCCACCTCACCTTGCCCGTTCAGCAGCCATAGTGTGTTTTCTAAACGTGTGACTCTGTTCTGTTTTGTAATTCAGTTCAAGTGTAGCGGTTTTTACATTCCCTCTCTAAGTGATATCTTAGGATAAGTATCTTTTTCTGTGTGACTTATTTCACTTAGAATCGTCGTACCTAAATCCACTCATCGTGCTGCTACTAGCCTTATGACGTTGATTTCATGGCTGAGTGATATTCCATTGTACATGAGGACCACAACTTCTTTATCCATTTTTCTCTTTCCTAGGATATTTAAGGTGTAATGAAGTGGGGGTTCTTGTCAACAGAGCAGCCCTAAACTTTGGGGTGCCTGTGTCTTGCTGATTTTTAGTTTTCCCAATTTATACGCCCATGAGTGGAAGTGCCCTATGCTCTCCAAGCTGTGTTTTTTAGATGTTTCAGAACACACCGTACACTTCTCCAGAGTGGCTGTTGGCAATTTACATCCCACCCATCAGCGTAGCAAGGCTCCCATTTCTCCATGGCCGGTCCTGCATTTCTGGTTTGGACACTTTTTTCCGCATGGCCCTTTTGCCCGCTGGGAAGCGAGACTTCTTTGGAGCGCTGATTGGCCTTTCCAGGTTGCTTGGTTGGCCAAAAAGGGCGTATGCGTTTTTTCCTGAATATATTCAGGAAAAAACGCATACGCCCTTTTTGGACAAGGGCATCATTGTCCACGTTTTGCAGCTTTTCATGTGCTTTCAAGGCGATTCGAATCTACCTCCTGAAATCTGTTTCCTGCAATTCTGCCTTGCTTTCAAAGCCTCTTCGTTGCCTTCCCTTAATATATTTGTGGACGAGAGGTATCATTTAAAACTCTGCAGGTTTGTGAATTGCAGTGCCCCTGAGCTCCATTTTTCAACTCGCTTTTTTGGGAGCTGGCCGCAAAAGCGCAGGATTGCTTCAGGCCCTCTTCTGGTTCTGGGGGGCAGGCTGAGCTTGTGCTTAATTCTTCTTCCTGATGGGAAAATAGAGTGACCTGTGCCTGTCTCAACCACTAGAGCTAGTCTCTCATTGGTTCCCCCTCTTCCCGTTCATCCTCAGGACAAATTGCAACCTGTACGGAACAGGAGGTTAAAGGTGCTGATTCTCCAAGGAGGGAGATGGCAAGTAAATCGGCTGGAATGGCGAACCCGAGCAAAGGAGATGAGAAATGAGGTGCGTTTTAGAAACCTTTCCCGATCACACGGTGTACCATCTTCTGGGTTTCTCATGCCTGTTTTCGACGTAGGAAGATGCCCTTGAACCTGGAGATTTGGGACCCATGGGATGGGTACCATGCAGTATTACTTGAAAGGGTCCGCGTTGGCTCACCCAACCTCACCGAACCTCTCAGCCCCAAGAGTGTCCACCCTTATGTCTCAATCAGCTGTGGGTCTAGATATGGTCAAGCCAGGTTGCATCACAGCCCCTGAACGAATTTTGGAAGAATTTCTCTCTCTTTCACTGTCTTTGTTTCACGGGTTTTGAAAAGTAATTTATTTTTATAATGGGGTTTAGCTGCTTTTCACGGCTGTGTTTATTCCGCTTTACACCCCCTTGACTCACTTACGGAGAGATATCAATACATAGGTTTGAAGATTCTTACTAGTCAGATATATTCTTGTGCGGTGAATAGGGGGTGTTGAGTCCAGTTCACTGAAAAAGGAATAGGTCTTGTCTCTTACATATTGGGTTTATGGAACGGTATCTGAGCTAATTTGAAACCCTTGTTTTATGCCTCACCCCACCTCACCTTGCCCGTTCAGCAGCCATAGTGTGTTTTCTAAACGTGTGACTCTGTTCTGTTTTGTAATTCAGTTCAAGTGTAGCGGTTTTTACATTCCCTCTCTAAGTGATATCTTATGATAAGTGTCTTTTTCTGTGTGACTTATTTCACTTAGAATCGTCGTACCTAAATCCACTCATCGTGCTGCTACTAGCCTTATGACGTTGATTTCATGGCTGAGTGATATTCCATTGTACATGAGGACCCCAACTTCTTTATCCATTTTTCTCTTTCCTAGGATATTTAAGGTGTAATGAAGTGGGGGTTCTTGTCAACAGAGCAGCCCTAAACTTTGGGGTGCCTGTGTCTTGCTGATTTTTAGTTTTCCCAATTTATACGTCCATGAGTGGAAGTGCCCTATGCTCTCCAAGCTGTGTTTTTTAGATGTTTCAGAACACACCGTACACTTCTCCAGAGTGGCTGTTGGCAATTTACCTCCCACCCATCAGCGTAGCAAGGCTCCCTTTTCTCCATGGCCGGTCCTGCATTTCTGGTTTGGACACTTTTTTCCGCATGGCCCTTTTGCCCGCTGGGAAGCAAGACTTCTTTGGAGCGCTGATTGGCCTTTCCAGGTTGCTTGGTTGGCCAAAAAGGGCGTATGCGTTTTTTCCTGAATATATTCAGGAAAAAACGCATACGCCCTTTTTGGCCAAGGGCATCATTGTCCACGTTTTGCCGCTTTTCATGTGCTTTCAAGGCGATTCGAATCTACCTCCTGAAATCTGTTTCCTGCAATTCTGCCTTGCTTTCAAAGCCTCTTCGTTGCCTTCCCTTAATATATTTGTGGACGAGAGGTATCATTTAAAACTCTGCAGGTTTGTGAATTGCAGTGCCCCTGAGCTCCATTTTTCAACTCGCTTTTTTGGGAGCTGGCCGCAAAAGCGCAGGATTGCTTCAGGCCCTCTTCTGGTTCTGGGGGCAGGCTGAGCTTGTGCTTAATTCTTCTTCCTGATGGGAAAATAGAGTGACCTGTGCCTGTCTCAACCACTAGAGCTAGTCTCTCATTGGTTCCCCCTCTTCCCGTTCATCCTCAGGACAAATTGCAACCTGTACGGAACAGGAGGTTAAAGGTGCTGATTCTCCAAGGAGGGAGATGGCTAGTAAATCGGCTGGAATGGCGAACCCGAGCAAAGGAGATGAGAAATGAGGTGCGTTTAAGAAACCTTTCCCGATCACACGGTGTACCATCTTCTGGGTTTCTCATGCCTGTTTTCGATGTAGGAAGATGCCCTTGAACCTGGAGATTTGGGACCCATGGGATGGGTACCATGCAGTATTACTTGAAAAGGTCTGCGTTGGCTCACCCAACCTCACCGAACCTCTCAGCCCCAAGAGTGTCCACCCTTATGTCTCAATCAGCTGTGGGTCTAGATATGGTCAATCCAGGTTGCATCACAGCCCCTGAACGAATTTTGTAAGAATTTCTCTCTCTTTCACTGTCTTTGTTTCACGGGTTTTGAAAAGTAATTTATTTTTATAATGGGGTTTAGCTGCTTTTCACGGCTGTGTTTATGCTGCTTTACACCCCCTTGACTCACTTACGGAGAGATATCAATACATAGGTTTGAAGATTCTTACTAGTCAGATATATTCTTGTGCGGTGAATAGGGGGTGTTGAGTCCAGTTCACTGAAAAAGGAATAGGTCTTGTCTCTTACATATTGGGTTTATGGAACGGTATCTGAGCTAATTTGAAACCCTTGTTTTATGCATCACCCCACCTCACCTTGCCCGTTCAGCAGCCATAGTGTGTTTTCTAAACGTGTGACTCTGTTCTGTTTTGTAATTCAGTTCAAGTGTAGCGGTTTTTACATTCCCTCTCTAAGTGATATCTTAGGATAAGTGTCTTTTTCTGTGTGACTTATTTCACTTAGAATCGTCGTACCTAAATCCACTCATCGTGCTGCTACTAGCCTTATAACGTTGATTTCATGGCTGAGTGATATTCCATTGTACATGAGGACCACAACTTCTTTATCCATTTTTCTCTTTCCTAGGATATTTAAGGTGTAATGAAGTGGGGGTTATTGTCAACAGAGCAGCCCTAAACTTTGGGGTGCCTGTGTCTTGCTGATTTTTAGTTTTCCCAATTTATACGCCCATGAGTGGAAGTGCCCTATGCTCTCCAAGCTGTGTTTTTTAGATGTTTCAGAACACACCGTACACTTCTCCAGAGTGGCTGTTGGCAATTTACATCCCACCCATCAGCGTAGCAAGGCTCCCATTTCTCCATGGCCGGTCCTGCATTTCTGGTTTGGACACTTTTTTCCGCATGGCCCTTTTGCCCGCTGGGAAGCGAGACTTCTTTGGAGCGCTGATTGGCCTTTCCAGGTTGCTTGGTTGGCCAAAAAGGGCGTATGCGTTTTTTCCTGAATATATTCAGGAAAAAACGCATACGCCCTTTTTGGACAAGGGCATCATTGTCCACGTTTTGCCGCTTTTCAGGTGCTTTCAAGGCGATTCGAATCTACCTCCTGAAATCTGTTTCCTGCAATTCTGCCTTGCTTTCAAAGCCTCTTCGTTGCCTTCCCTTAATATATTTGTGGACGAGAGGTATCATTTAAAACTCTGCAGGTTTGTGAATTGCAGTGCCCCTGAGCTCCATTTTTCAACTCGCTTTTTTGGGAGCTGGCCGCAAAAGCGCAGGATTGCTTCAGGCCCTCTTCTGGTTCTGGGGGGCAGGCTGAGCTTGTGCTTAATTCTTCTTCCTGATGGGAAAATAGAGTGACCTGTGCCTGTCTCAACCACTAGAGCTAGTCTCTCATTGGTTCCCCCTCTTCCCGTTCATCCTCAGGACAAATTGCAACCTGTACGGAACAGGAGGTTAAAGGTGCTGATTCTCCAAGGAGGGAGATGGCTAGTAAATCGGCTGGAATGGCGAACCCGAGCAAAGGAGATGAGAAATGAGGTGCGTTTTAGAAACCTTTCCCGATCACACGGTGTACCATCTTCTGGGTTTCTCATGCCTGTTTTCGACGTAGGAAGATGCCCTTGAACCTGGAGATTTGGGACCCATGGGATGGGTACCATGCAGTATTACTTGAAAGGGTCTGCGTTGGCTCACCCAACCTCACCGAACCTCTCAGCCCCAAGAGTGTCCACCCTTATGTCTCAATCAGCTGTGGGTCTAGATATGGTCAAGCCAGGTTGCATCACAGCCCCTGAACGAATTTTGTAAGAATTTCTCTCTCCTTCACTGTCTTTGTTTCACGGGTTTTGAAAAGTAATTTATTTTTATAATGGGGTTTAGCTGCTTTTCACGGCTGTGTTTATTCCGCTTTACACCCCCTTGACTCACTTACGGAGAGATATCAATACATAGGTTTGAAGATTCTTACTAGTCAGATATATTCTTGTGCGGGGAATAGGGGGTGTTGAGTCCAGTTCACTGAAAAAGGAATAGGTCTTGTCTCTTACATATTGGGTTTATGGAACGGTATCTGAGCTAATTTGAAACCCTTGTTTTATGCATCACCCCACCTCACCTTGCCCGTTCAGCAGCCATAGTGTGTTTTCTAAACGTGTGACTCTGTTCTGTTTTGTAATTCAGTTCAAGTGTAGCGGTTTTTACATTCCCTCTCTAAGTGATATCTTATGATAAGTGTCTTTTTCTGTGTGACTTATTTCACTTAGAATCGTCGTACCTAAATCCACTCATCGTGCTGCTACTAGCCTTATGACGTTGATTTCATGGCTGAGTGATATTCCATTGTACATGAGGACCCCAACTTCTTTATCCTTTTTTCTCTTTCCTAGGATATTTAAGGTGTAATGAAGTGGGGGTTCTTGTCAACAGAGCAGCCCTAAACTTTGGGGTGCCTGTGTCTTGCTGATTTTTAGTTTTCCCAATTTATACGCCCATGAGTGGAAGTGCCCTATGCTCTCCAAGCTGTGTTTTTTAGATGTTTCAGAACACACCGTACACTTCTCCAGAGTGGCTGTTGGCAATTTACATCCCACCCATCAGCATAGCAAGGCTCCCATTTCTCCATGGCCGGTCCTGCATTTCTGGTTTGGACACTTTTTTCCGCATGGCCCTTTTGCCCGCTGGGAAGCGAGACTTCTTTGGAGCGCTGATTGGCCTTTCCAGGTTGCTTGGTTGGCCAAAAAGGGCGTATGCGTTTTTTCCTGAATATATTCAGGAAAAAACGCATACGCCCTTTTTGGACAAGGGCATCATTGTCCACGTTTTGCCGCTTTTCAGGTGCTTTCAAGGCGATTCGAATCTACCTCCTGAAATCTGTTTCCTGCAATTCTGCCTTGCTTTCAAAGCCTCTTCGTTGCCTTCCCTTAATATATTTGTGGACGAGAGGTATCATTTAAAACTCTGCAGGTTTGTGAATTGCAGTGCCCCTGAGCTCCATTTTTCAACTCGCTTTTTTGGGAGCTGGCCGCAAAAGCGCAGGATTGCTTCAGGCCCTCTTCTGGTTCTGGGGGGCAGGCTGAGCTTGTGCTTAATTCTTCTTCCTGATGGGAAAATAGAGTGACCTGTGCCTGTCTCAACCACTAGAGCTAGTCTCTCATTGGTTCCCCCTCTTCCCGTTCATCCTCAGGACAAATTGCAACCTGTACGGAACAGGAGGTTAAAGGTGCTGATTCTCCAAGGAGGGAGATGGCTAGTAAATCGGCTGGAATGGCGAACCCGAGCAAAGGAGATGAGAAATGAGGTGCGTTTTAGAAACCTTTCCCGATCACACGGTGTACCATCTTCTGGGTTTCTCATGCCTGTTTTCGACGTAGGAAGATGCCCTTGAACCTGGAGATTTGGGACCCATGGGATGGGTACCATGCAGTATTACTTGAAAGGATCTACGTTGGCTCACCCAACCTCACCGAACCTCTCAGCCCCAAGAGTGTCCACCCTTATGTCTCAATCAGCTGTGGGTCTAGATATGGTCAAGCCAGGTTGCATCACAGCCCCTGAACGAATTTTGTAAGAATTTCTCTCTCTTTCACTGTCTTTGTTTCACGGGTTTTGAAAAGTAATTTATTTTTATAATGGGGTTTAGCTGCTTTTCACGGCTGTGTTTATTCCGCTTTACACCCCCTTGACTCACTTACGGAGAGATATCAATACATAGGTTTGAAGATTCTTACTAGTCAGATATATTCTTGTGCGGTGAATAGGGGGTGTTGAGTCCAGTTCACTGAAAAAGGAATAGGTCTTGTCTCTTACATATTGGGTTTATGGAACGGTATCTGAGCTAATTTGAAACCCTTGTTTTATGCATCACCCCACCTCACCTTGCCCGTTCAGCAGCCATAGTGTGTTTTCTAAACGTGTGACTCTGTTCTGTTTTGTAATTCAGTTCAAGTGTAGCGGTTTTTACATTCCCTCTCTAAGTGATATCTTATGATAAGTGTCTTTTTCTGTGTGACTTATTTCACTTAGAATCGTCGTACCTAAATCCACTCATCGTGCTGCTACTAGCCTTATGACGTTGATTTCATGGCTGAGTGATATTCCATTGTACATGAGGACCCCAACTTCTTTATCCATTTTTCTCTTTCCTAGGATATTTAAGGTGTAATGAAGTGGGGGTTCTTGTCAACAGAGCAGCCCTAAACTTTGGGGTGCCTGTGTCTTGCTGATTTTTAGTTTTCCCAATTTATACGTCCATGAGTGGAAGTGCCCTATGCTCTCCAAGCTGTGTTTTTTAGATGTTTCAGAACACACCGTACACTTCTCCAGAGTGGCTGTTGGCAATTTACCTCCCACCCATCAGCGTAGCAAGGCTCCCTTTTCTCCATGGCCGGTCCTGCATTTCTGGTTTGGACACTTTTTTCCGCATGGCCCTTTTGCCCGCTGGGAAGCGAGACTTCTTTGGAGCGCTGATTGGCCTTTCCAGGTTGCTTGGTTGGCCAAAAAGGGCGTATGCGTTTTTTCCTGAATATATTCAGGAAAAAACGCATACGCCCTTTTTGGCCAAGGGCATCATTGTCCACGTTTTGCCGCTTTTCAGGTGCTTTCAAGGCGATTCGAATCTACCTCCTGAAATCTGTTTCCTGCAATTCTGCCTTGCTTTCAAAGCCTCTTCGTTGCCTTCCCTTAATATATTTGTGGACGAGAGGTATCATTTAAAACTCTGCAGGTTTGTGAATTGCAGTGCCCCTGAGCTCCATTTTTCAACTCGCTTTTTTGGGAGCTGGCCGCAAAAGCGCAGGATTGCTTCAGGCCCTCTTCTGGTTCTGGGGGCAGGCTGAGCTTGTGCTTAATTCTTCTTCCTGATGGGAAAATAGAGTAACCTGTGCCTGTCTCAACCACTAGAGCTAGTCTCTCATTGGTTCCCCCTCTTCCCGTTCATCCTCAGGACAAATTGCAACCTGTACGGAACAGGAGGTTAAAGGTGCTGATTCTCCAAGGAGGGAGATGGCTAGTAAATCGGCTGGAATGGCGAACCCGAGCAAAGGAGATGAGAAATGAGGTGCGTTTAAGAAACCTTTCCCGATCACACGGTGTACCATCTTCTGGGTTTCTCATGCCTGTTTTCGATGTAGGAAGATGCCCTTGAACCTGGAGATTTGGGACCCATGGGATGGGTACCATGCAGTATTACTTGAAAAGGTCTGCGTTGGCTCACCCAACCTCACCGAACCTCTCAGCCCCAAGAGTGTCCACCCTTATGTCTCAATCAGCTGTGGGTCTAGATATGGTCAATCCAGGTTGCATCACAGCCCCTGAACGAATTTTGTAAGAATTTCTCTCTCTTTCACTGTCTTTGTTTCACGGGTTTTGAAAAGTAATTTATTTTTATAATGGGGTTTAGCTGCTTTTCACGGCTGTGTTTATGCCGCTTTACACCCCCTTGACTCACTTACGGAGAGATATCAATACATAGGTTTGAAGATTCTTACTAGTCAGATATATTCTTGTGCGGTGAATAGGGGGTGTTGAGTCCAGTTCACTGAAAAAGGAATAGGTCTTGTCTCTTACATATTGGGTTTATGGAACGGTATCTGAGCTAATTTGAAACCCTTGTTTTATGCATCACCCCACCTCACCTTGCCCGTTCAGCAGCCATAGTGTGTTTTCTAAACGTGTGACTCTGTTCTGTTTTGTAATTCAGTTCAAGTGTAGCGGTTTTTACATTCCCTCTCTAAGTGATATCTTAGGATAAGTGTCTTTTTCTGTGTGACTTATTTCACTTAGAATCGTCGTACCTAAATCCACTCATCGTGCTGCTACTAGCCTTATAACGTTGATTTCATGGCTGAGTGATATTCCATTGTACATGAGGACCACAACTTCTTTATCCATTTTTCTCTTTCCTAGGATATTTAAGGTGTAATGAAGTGGGGGTTATTGTCAACAGAGCAGCCCTAAACTTTGGGGTGCCTGTGTCTTGCTGATTTTTAGTTTTCCCAATTTATACGCCCATGAGTGGAAGTGCCCTATGCTCTCCAAGCTGTGTTTTTTAGATGTTTCAGAACACACCGTACACTTCTCCAGAGTGGCTGTTGGCAATTTACATCCCACCCATCAGCGTAGCAAGGCTCCCATTTCTCCATGGCCGGTCCTGCATTTCTGGTTTGGACACTTTTTTCCGCATGGCCCTTTTGCCCGCTGGGAAGCGAGACTTCTTTGGAGCGCTGATTGGCCTTTCCAGGTTGCTTGGTTGGCCAAAAAGGGCGTATGCTTTTTTTCCTGAATATATTCAGGAAAAAACGCATACGCCCTTTTTGGACAAGGGCATCATTGTCCACGTTTTGCCGCTTTTCAGGTGCTTTCAAGGCGATTCGAATCTACCTCCTGAAATCTGTTTCCTGCAATTCTGCCTTGCTTTCAAAGCCTCTTCGTTGCCTTCCCTTAATATATTTGTGGACGAGAGGTATCATTTAAAACTCTGCAGGTTTGTGAATTGCAGTGCCCCTGAGCTCCATTTTTCAACTCGCTTTTTTGGGAGCTGGCCGCAAAAGCGCAGGATTGCTTCAGGCCCTCTTCTGGTTCTGGGGGGCAGGCTGAGCTTGTGCTTAATTCTTCTTCCTGATGGGAAAATAGAGTGACCTGTGCCTGTCTCAACCACTAGAGCTAGTCTCTCATTGGTTCCCCCTCTTCCCGTTCATCCTCAGGACAAATTGCAACCTGTACGGAACAGGAGGTTAAAGGTGCTGATTCTCCAAGGAGGGAGATGGCTAGTAAATCGGCTGGAATGGCGAACCCGAGCAAAGGAGATGAGAAATGAGGTGCGTTTTAGAAACCTTTCCCGATCACACGGTGTACCATCTTCTGGGTTTCTCATGCCTGTTTTCGACGTAGGAAGATGCCCTTGAACCTGGAGATTTGGGACCCATGGGATGGGTACCATGCAGTATTACTTGAAAGGGTCTGCGTTGGCTCACCCAACCTCACCGAACCTCTCAGCCCCAAGAGTGTCCACCCTTATGTCTCAATCAGCTGTGGGTCTAGATATGGTCAAGCCAGGTTGCATCACAGCCCCTGAACGAATTTTGTAAGAATTTCTCTCTCCTTCACTGTCTTTGTTTCACGGGTTTTGAAAAGTAATTTATTTTTATAATGGGGTTTAGCTGCTTTTCACGGCTGTGTTTATTCCGCTTTACACCCCCTTGACTCACTTACGGAGAGATATCAATACATAGGTTTGAAGATTCTTACTAGTCAGATATATTCTTGTGCGGTGAATAGGGGGTGTTGAGTCCAGTTCACTGAAAAAGGAATAGGTCTTGTCTCTTACATATTGGGTTTATGGAACGGTATCTGAGCTAATTTGAAACCCTTGTTTTATGCATCACCCCACCTCACCTTGCCCGTTCAGCAGCCATAGTGTGTTTTCTAAACGTGTGACTCTGTTCTGTTTTGTAATTCAGTTCAAGTGTAGCGGTTTTTACATTCCCTCTCTAAGTGATATCTTAGGATAAGTGTCTTTTTCTGTGTGACTTATTTCACTTAGAATCGTCGTACCTAAATCCACTCATCGTGCTGCTACTAGCCTTATAACGTTGATTTCATGGCTGAGTGATATTCCATTGTACATGAGGACCACAACTTCTTTATCCATTTTTCTCTTTCCTAGGATATTTAAGGTGTAATGAAGTGGGGGTTATTGTCAACAGAGCAGCCCTAAACTTTGGGGTGCCTGTGTCTTGCTGATTTTTAGTTTTCCCAATTTATACGCCCATGAGTGGAAGTGCCCTATGCTCTCCAAGCTGTGTTTTTTAGATGTTTCAGAACACACCGTACACTTCTCCAGAGTGGCTGTTGGCAATTTACATCCCACCCATCAGCGTAGCAAGGCTCCCATTTCTCCATGGCCGGTCCTGCATTTCTGGTTTGGACACTTTTTTCCGCATGGCCCTTTTGCCCGCTGGGAAGCGAGACTTCTTTGGAGCGCTGATTGGCCTTTCCAGGTTGCTTGGTTGGCCAAAAAGGGCGTATGCGTTTTTTCCTGAATATATTCAGGAAAAAACGCATACGCCCTTTTTGGACAAGGGCATCATTGTCCACGTTTTGCCGCTTTTCAGGTGCTTTCAAGGCGATTCGAATCTACCTCCTGAAATCTGTTTCCTGCAATTCTGCCTTGCTTTCAAAGCCTCTTCGTTGCCTTCCCTTAATATATTTGTGGACGAGAGGTATCATTTAAAACTCTGCAGGTTTGTGAATTGCAGTGCCCCTGAGCTCCATTTTTCAACTCGCTTTTTTGGGAGCTGGCCGCAAAAGCGCAGGATTGCTTCAGGCCCTCTTCTGGTTCTGGGGGGCAGGCTGAGCTTGTGCTTAATTCTTCTTCCTGATGGGAAAATAGAGTGACCTGTGCCTGTCTCAACCACTAGAGCTAGTCTCTCATTGGTTCCCCCTCTTCCCGTTCATCCTCAGGACAAATTGCAACCTGTACGGAACAGGAGGTTAAAGGTGCTGATTCTCCAAGGAGGGAGATGGCTAGTAAATCGGCTGGAATGGCGAACCCGAGCAAAGGAGATGAGAAATGAGGTGCGTTTTAGAAACCTTTCCCGATCACACGGTGTACCATCTTCTGGGTTTCTCATGCCTGTTTTCGACGTAGGAAGATGCCCTTGAACCTGGAGATTTGGGACCCATGGGATGGGTACCATGCAGTATTACTTGAAAGGGTCTGCGTTGGCTCACCCAACCTCACCGAACCTCTCAGCCCCAAGAGTGTCCACCCTTATGTCTCAATCAGCTGTGGGTCTAGATATGGTCAAGCCAGGTTGCATCACAGCCCCTGAACGAATTTTGTAAGAATTTCTCTCTCCTTCACTGTCTTTGTTTCACGGGTTTTGAAAAGTAATTTATTTTTATAATGGGGTTTAGCTGCTTTTCACGGCTGTGTTTATTCCGCTTTACACCCCCTTGACTCACTTACGGAGAGATATCAATACATAGGTTTGAAGATTCTTACTAGTCAGATATATTCTTGTGCGGTGAATAGGGGGTGTTGAGTCCAGTTCACTGAAAAAGGAATAGGTCTTGTCTCTTACATATTGGGTTTATGGAACGGTATCTGAGCTAATTTGAAACCCTTGTTTTATGCATCACCCCACCTCACCTTGCCCGTTCAGCAGCCATAGTGTGTTTTCTAAACGTGTGACTCTGTTCTGTTTTGTAATTCAGTTCAAGTGTAGCGGTTTTTACATTCCCTCTCTAAGTGATATCTTATGATAAGTGTCTTTTTCTGTGTGACTTATTTCACTTAGAATCGTCGTACCTAAATCCACTCATCGTGCTGCTACTAGCCTTATGACGTTGATTTCATGGCTGAGTGATATTCCATTGTACATGAGGACCCCAACTTCTTTATCCTTTTTTCTCTTTCCTAGGATATTTAAGGTGTAATGAAGTGGGGGTTCTTGTCAACAGAGCAGCCCTAAACTTTGGGGTGCCTGTGTCTTGCTGATTTTTAGTTTTCCCAATTTATACGCCCATGAGTGGAAGTGCCCTATGCTCTCCAAGCTGTGTTTTTTAGATGTTTCAGAACACACCGTACACTTCTCCAGAGTGGCTGTTGGCAATTTACATCCCACCCATCAGCATAGCAAGGCTCCCATTTCTCCATGGCCGGTCCTGCATTTCTGGTTTGGACACTTTTTTCCGCATGGCCCTTTTGCCCGCTGGGAAGCGAGACTTCTTTGGAGCGCTGATTGGCCTTTCCAGGTTGCTTGGTTGGCCAAAAAGGGCGTATGCGTTTTTTCCTGAATATATTCAGGAAAAAACGCATACGCCCTTTTTGGACAAGGGCATCATTGTCCACGTTTTGCCGCTTTTCAGGTGCTTTCAAGGCGATTCGAATCTACCTCCTGAAATCTGTTTCCTGCAATTCTGCCTTGCTTTCAAAGCCTCTTCGTTGCCTTCCCTTAATATATTTGTGGACGAGAGGTATCATTTAAAACTCTGCAGGTTTGTGAATTGCAGTGCCCCTGAGCTCCATTTTTCAACTCGCTTTTTTGGGAGCTGGCCGCAAAAGCGCAGGATTGCTTCAGGCCCTCTTCTGGTTCTGGGGGGCAGGCTGAGCTTGTGCTTAATTCTTCTTCCTGATGGGAAAATAGAGTGACCTGTGCCTGTCTCAACCACTAGAGCTAGTCTCTCATTGGTTCCCCCTCTTCCCGTTCATCCTCAGGACAAATTGCAACCTGTACGGAACAGGAGGTTAAAGGTGCTGATTCTCCAAGGAGGGAGATGGCTAGTAAATCGGCTGGAATGGCGAACCCGAGCAAAGGAGATGAGAAATGAGGTGCGTTTTAGAAACCTTTCCCGATCACACGGTGTACCATCTTCTGGGTTTCTCATGCCTGTTTTCGACGTAGGAAGATGCCCTTGAACCTGGAGATTTGGGACCCATGGGATGGGTACCATGCAGTATTACTTGAAAGGGTCTACGTTGGCTCACCCAACCTCACCGAACCTCTCAGCCCCAAGAGTGTCCACCCTTATGTCTCAATCAGCTGTGGGTCTAGATATGGTCAAGCCAGGTTGCATCACAGCCCCTGAACGAATTTTGTAAGAATTTCTCTCTCTTTCACTGTCTTTGTTTCACGGGTTTTGAAAAGTAATTTATTTTTATAATGGGGTTTAGCTGCTTTTCACGGCTGTGTTTATTCCGCTTTACACCCCCTTGACTCACTTACGGAGAGATATCAATACATAGGTTTGAAGATTCTTACTAGTCAGATATATTCTTGTGCGGTGAATAGGGGGTGTTGAGTCCAGTTCACTGAAAAAGGAATAGGTCTTGTCTCTTACATATTGGGTTTATGGAACGGTATCTGAGCTAATTTGAAACCCTTGTTTTATGCATCACCCCACCTCACCTTGCCCGTTCAGCAGCCATAGTGTGTTTTCTAAACGTGTGACTCTGTTCTGTTTTGTAATTCAGTTCAAGTGTAGCGGTTTTTACATTCCCTCTCTAAGTGATATCTTATGATAAGTGTCTTTTTCTGTGTGACTTATTTCACTTAGAATCGTCGTACCTAAATCCACTCATCGTGCTGCTACTAGCCTTATGACGTTGATTTCATGGCTGAGTGATATTCCATTGTACATGAGGACCCCAACTTCTTTATCCATTTTTCTCTTTCCTAGGATATTTAAGGTGTAATGAAGTGGGGGTTCTTGTCAACAGAGCAGCCCTAAACTTTGGGGTGCCTGTGTCTTGCTGATTTTTAGTTTTCCCAATTTATACGTCCATGAGTGGAAGTGCCCTATGCTCTCCAAGCTGTGTTTTTTAGATGTTTCAGAACACACCGTACACTTCTCCAGAGTGGCTGTTGGCAATTTACCTCCCACCCATCAGCGTAGCAAGGCTCCCTTTTCTCCATGGCCGGTCCTGCATTTCTGGTTTGGACACTTTTTTCCGCATGGCCCTTTTGCCCGCTGGGAAGCGAGACTTCTTTGGAGCGCTGATTGGCCTTTCCAGGTTGCTTGGTTGGCCAAAAAGGGCGTATGCGTTTTTTCCTGAATATATTCAGGAAAAAACGCATACGCCCTTTTTGGCCAAGGGCATCATTGTCCACGTTTTGCCGCTTTTCAGGTGCTTTCAAGGCGATTCGAATCTACCTCCTGAAATCTGTTTCCTGCAATTCTGCCTTGCTTTCAAAGCCTCTTCGTTGCCTTCCCTTAATATATTTGTGGACGAGAGGTATCATTTAAAACTCTGCAGGTTTGTGAATTGCAGTGCCCCTGAGCTCCATTTTTCAACTCGCTTTTTTGGGAGCTGGCCGCAAAAGCGCAGGATTGCTTCAGGCCCTCTTCTGGTTCTGGGGGCAGGCTGAGCTTGTGCTTAATTCTTCTTCCTGATGGGAAAATAGAGTGACCTGTGCCTGTCTCAACCACTAGAGCTAGTCTCTCATTGGTTCCCCCTCTTCCCGTTCATCCTCAGGACAAATTGCAACCTGTACGGAACAGGAGGTTAAAGGTGCTGATTCTCCAAGGAGGGAGATGGCTAGTAAATCGGCTGGAATGGCGAACCCGAGCAAAGGAGATGAGAAATGAGGTGCGTTTAAGAAACCTTTCCCGATCACACGGTGTACCATCTTCTGGGTTTCTCATGCCTGTTTTCGATGTAGGAAGATGCCCTTGAACCTGGAGATTTGGGACCCATGGGATGGGTACCATGCAGTATTACTTGAAAGGGTCTGCGTTGGCTCACCCAACCTCACCGAACCTCTCAGCCCCAAGAGTGTCCACCCTTATGTCTCAATCAGCTGTGGGTCTAGATATGGTCAATCCAGGTTGCATCACAGCCCCTGAACGAATTTTGTAAGAATTTCTCTCTCTTTCACTGTCTTTGTTTCACGGGTTTTGAAAAGTAATTTATTTTTATAATGGGGTTTAGCTGCTTTTCACGGCTGTGTTTATGCCGCTTTACACCCCCTTGACTCACTTACGGAGAGATATCAATACATAGGTTTGAACATTCTTTCTAGTCAGATATATTCTTGTGCGGTGAATAGGGGGTGTTGAGTCCAGTTCACTGAAAAAGGAATAGGTCTTGTCTCTTACATATTGGGTTTATGGAACGGTATCTGAGCTAATTTGAAACCCTTGTTTTATGCATCACCCCACCTCACCTTGCCCGTTCAGCAGCCATAGTGTGTTTTCTAAACGTGTGACTCTGTTCTGTTTTGTAATT